>NC_092798.1:17970076-18316570 GCF_918797505.1 Bemisia tabaci
CTTGATCTAGACCGCGCATTGGGCCCGACTTTGGGCGGGGAAGGTAAGACAGCTAGGGGGGTAAAGACGCGCCTTCAGCCTAGTTGATACCGCCGGATATACGAGCTAAGTGTACCCGTATCAGGCAACGGCACTGGCAAGACTGGCATTTCCACGAATTCCACCATTGTCTCGCCGGTACACTTGCTGTGTGTTGCTGGGTTGCCTATCGTCTCGCTTGAATTTCGTAATGCGCGGTCTAGATTGTATTATACGTCAATGAGTCACACTCGCGACTCGCATTACACTATACACGTCAAAAGTCTTTGCTCAAGCTCAAAAAATTGTCAGTAATGTCAAGTTTCGATGATTCATACCACTCGCTATGAATCAATAAGAAATGCACAACAAAGCTCGCAACTTCCGCACCTTTGCGGCAATTTTAAGCCAATTCAATCGCACCACTCGGACCAAGGAATGCACAATTTCATGTACATAGTTTAGTTTCATGGAACCTGTTGTGAGATTCCTACCGTGAAGTTTCGGAATTCAATCGTACCAGCTTAAAAGGCCACGAAAAACCAGCACCCTCCCTAAACACCAACTCAATTCCACAAAAGGAAAATAGACGAACTGGGGAGTTAATTCTTGTCAGACTCGCAAAGTTCCTTGTTGCAGGTTGCATATTCAGTCCCTGGAAAATCCCCCCCCCCCCCCTTTCAAATAGTAAAAGTGCAAGTTTTGAAATTTGTAGAAAGATAGTGGAAAACATTCCTCCTGAGTGACATTTCACCATCGTTACTTTCCTTTGCAAAAATCCCTTTCTCTCTCCAGAGAAGTCTTGGTTTTGAGGGCAACATTTTTGCTGTTGCGCTTCTCATGCATGTACCTAGGTACCAGCTAGGATATTTCTCTGCAAGCAGATTGATCTGCTTCACTTTCCTTTCGAGACAGATGGATGTAGTAAAAGCTTTAACTTTGGATCCTCATTGCAAATAAATGAAGAGATTAAGTGATCTCGTCGTGGTTCTCTTCACCCCTTTCATTTTATGATTTTGGGGGAGAATCACAGGTGAATGAGTAAAGTGAAGGGACACTCGTCTCAGGGTGCACTTTGCAAAAGAACTTGGGTTCCAGAGCTCTTTTTTATTACCTTAATACTTGAACTCAAAGTTTAAGTTTTGTAGGAAAATTATTCCTTAACTATGAAAGCAGTGCGGTTCCAGAGCTATTTTTCTTTACCTTAAAATTTGAGTTTAAAGTTCGTTAGTTTTGTAGGTAAATCATTCTTCAAATGGAGGCAGTCCTATTAGGTGTAAAATTTAATCCTTCTCACCTTAATTTGATGAGTTCCACCCTCAATTGATTTCCTTGATAGATTTTATATTCTTTGCCAAAGAACTATAATTTGCACAAACACGAAAGTGGAATTCTTTGTGACTTTGAACGAATAAAGATTGTTCGTACACAAAGGTGAGGAGTAATGTAATATTAGGGAAAATAAAAGCTGGTAATACTAATACTGTGGTAAAAAAAGGCAAGCTTTTGAGTTTTGGCATGGAACTTCTGCACCGCTGGAATTTTACTTATTTCTCTCAATCAAAACCACACTGTTCGACAGGTACTAATTTGTCTGCTGAAGATTTACTGTGGAAATGCCTGA
This sequence comes from Bemisia tabaci, assembly GCF_918797505.1. Lineage (NCBI taxonomy): Eukaryota > Metazoa > Arthropoda > Insecta > Hemiptera > Aleyrodidae > Bemisia > Bemisia tabaci. The sequence goes on from NC_092798.1 coordinate 17,971,719, forward strand.
AATATAAAGGCTTTGAGAAAAGGCTTATTCAGACAATGATGAAACTTAAAGAGTTTCCTATGCTGGCATACCTCACGATGATCACTTGCACAAAATTCAGGATTATTAAAACAATTCAATGATAAACTTTAAAAAATTGGTACATGCATGTAACAGAATGATCTAAATTGGAGTGTTACACGTTGAAAGATATGCTAACTTTCAAATTGCGTTCAAGTAACGTCACTTTCATCATGGTTGCAACACACAGGGTTTAACAGAGATGATACTTCTTGCAATGGTTCATAAATGAAGGTAGGCCTGATTCGGGCGTGCACTCCAATATTGATCAAACTTTTATGTAACTAATTCAACAAGCAAGATTGGACGAAGCGAAAACTAGTTTTGTGAAACGTAGTAGTTCGCCACACCATGACAAAAAGTTGATGCATAGGTCTTAACCGAGCTGTGGTTCTTAAAAATGTCCTAGTGGGATAAAGCTACTATGAACATGTTACGTTTTGGCTCTGACTGACAGCAATAATCAATAATGTACTGAGAAATGCCAATAGTAATTTTTAAATGTAAGAATGTTGACGGGATATGATGTAGCTTTGAAGAGATGGACCTTAAGAAGAAGTAAAGTATCCTGAAGGGAAAATTCTGTTCAGGCTCTGTGTTATTAGATATGATGTTCTTTACGATTTCCTAAGCACAAAGAACTTGTAAAATCAAAGCCAATGTGCCAAATTCGATAAATGCAAAGCTGAAATGTGAATTTTTCAGCACTCTTACAAGCACATCAAGAAAAATGATTGAGTACAACTCCTCTCTCTTTGCCAACCAGGAAAATAAAGGGATGCTGTGCAACCTCGCATGAACTACTTTAGAGTAATCGGTTCTGCATAATCTGACAAAGATGCAATATCTCACCACTATGAAAGAATGCGTATAAATGCAAAGAACTAACTTTTTGGCTCCGCTTTCCTCAGAATTGGCACATTGAAAGTTGGATATTAAAAGTTCATTGTGCTCAGGAGGTCGAAGGATATCATATCATATAACAACAAAATTTAGCCAGCATTGAATTCTTTGGTATTCTGTACTGAGTCCTTTGATTACTTTTTACACGGAGATATTTGTAGTACTTCCTAAAAAATTTGAAACTGCGGTTTTAAATTATTACCAGCCAGTAAAGTCTTTCTTGAGGCGGAAACCAATTTAAAATTTGTACGGTCTAGCATACGCAGAAATGAATTCTTGATAACTTGAAATTAGTTGATTGAATTTATTCATGAATTGATGATTGATTTGAATCTTTTAATAAATTTTTAAAAGTGAGCATATGGAACATAGCACTTTTCTAGCAGAGGCTCTATTGATAAATTTCGCTTGAAAATTTAGAAGAAAAATAAAATGATCACGATTTTTCAGTTTTAGTTTTTATTACAAAAACGGAGTAACAATTACATGATGGTCGGATGTTAGAATTTCTTGAAAGTTTTTTTGTTGGTGGCTCCTTTAGCGACTTTCAGAACATTGAATCGGACTGTTTTACTAAGTGGCCTGCATTCTCCAATAGTGACAATATCTCCAAGTTCAACATCTCTGCAAAAGGCGAAATAAAAAAAAAAAATTATTATCTAAGTAAGAAAAAAAACCTGGAATTCTGGTGTAAGATCATTACTTGATGACTCAATTTAAAATTCTGGCATTCAGGTTAGTGACTTGATTAGGTGGTCTTATGGAGCTTCTGATGAACAGATACCTGCACTTAGCTCAAGCACTTAGTTTCTCTTTTCTTAGCTCTTTCAAAAGGTGCATTACTTGAGAGCACCTTAAAAATATGAAGTCACTTGCATGAATAAATTCTTTTTCAAACTACCATTGAGTGATCCTAAGTTCAAAAGAGGATACAAAAAAAAAAAAAAAAAAAAAAAAAAAAAAAAAAAAAAATTGATACATGTCGGTGATAAGTAGAGATTTCAGCTAAGTAAATAATGACCACTTAAGAATGATAATGTGGGGCAAATTTTCGAAAGCGGACGATACCATTTTAAGATTGAGAAATGCTACTAATGTTTGCTGAATCATTGCGAAGATGCAGAAGGTTCGTAGCTTTTTCAGTCTTCAAATTGATCTTCTTGCTGAAGAGATTCCTTTTTTCCCAAACTTTTCGAAGAAATGACCTTCCTTCGTTTTGTTCTTTGTTCTCTCTCTGATTGTATGCGACAGATTTGACAAAAAATACACAATCTCAGAAACCTCTTTTCAAAGCCTCCTCATATTCACGCATGAGGTTAAGAACTTTTTGCACCCCTGAATATTTTAACCAATCAGGGGTGAGAATGAATGAATCTGAAAACTTTACAAGAAAATGAAAAAGTGGATAATTTGATCTGCTGAGAGAGGGTAGAGGTGCAAAGAGAATTGATGATGTCCAGGACGCTGATTGCATTAATTCAGTTACTTGCCACTTTGGAAAAAGTTAGAAGAGACGGTTCCATACGAATGCACACTAATTCTAACATTTCTGTTCAACTCAACAACTCGATTACAAAAAAAATTACTTGGATAGTGCACAATATTACGCTGTCCCTGTGGGATGGATAAACAGTTAGACTCCAAAATTTTGCCTCTGATAGAAATAGCACAAAGTGAAGTATGATATTTCATATTTAAAAGATGTATCACTTTGGTAAAAGCTACGATCCATCACAAAATAATAGGAAAATAAGATATTAAAATAAGGGGGCTTACCGGAAGCATGGTGACATATGGACCGAAACGTTTGTGTGCCTCTTTTCAAATCTGTTATATTTTGGAATATAGTGAAGATAATCTCTCCTTACAACGATGGTCCTTTTCATCTTCATCCTTTTGATAACACCAGTCAGGATACGACCTCGAATTGAGACATTGCCAGTAAACGGACATTTCTTGTCGATGTAGTGACCATCTCTTGCCTGAAAATTTACAATCAAAACCGTTTAGTGTTGAAGTCACGCCTCAGAACTTAGGAATTAATTTTTTTAGTTATTATGACACTGAAGAACTAGAAAATGAGATTGAATTTTCTTTGTATAATTGATTCTCTACTTAATGAGGGAAAAAATTAAGCAATTTGTACAGTGCTGCCCCTAATTTTGAAATTTTTCCTTGGACAACAATGTGTTTTTTTAGGGTGGTGCTTCGTAAAAAAAAAAAGGGGGAGATTGAAAAAAACATTAATGTAAAAAGGAACGACTTTGTATTACTTGGAAGGGTGCTAGAAGTTGCTAAATTTTTTATATTTGACTTTATTACTTTTCGAGATATATTATTTTTATTCCCACTTCAAACAAAGATCCTTGGCAGCAGAATACTCCAAACATAAAAGTGATTTTCGAGTAAGAGGGAGAGGTACCAAGAGAGGGTAATCCACAGTCTTCTGCACTGCCTCAGTTAGCAGGTGGAAATTAGTCAAGTTATGTTACGAACCCTTCAGTTACAATGATGAAAGAAAAAAAAAGCTGCTCTTTCTTGGTAGAGACGTAATTAAATCTGCTCACATGGAGAGGGATTCTCTTACAGATGGATGTTTTTGTCTATTGTTTGTTTCTTTACTTTTCTGATAGACCTAAAACTCTATATCTTTCAGTTTCTTGACATTTGCCACATTAATCATTTAACATGGAGGGCTCTTCTTCAAAATTAACGATCTTGACTTATTCAAATAAATATGTTACAAAGGCAGGTTACATTACGATAAAGACTTTGATTAAAGGAGGTGAAAAAAATAGAAATGTAAAAAACAAAAATTAGACAGAATGAGAAGAACATAACAATACTATTTATCAAAAAAAGACGTACAAGGCAGATTTGACATTATCATGAGCTAGACTAGGGATGTAACAATTGTGAGTCATACTTGGAATGGCTATGAAAATTTGGTAAGCCATCGTTTTCAATTTCCAGCGATATGACGAATTTTTGGCACTTTCTTCGACTTTCATTTACTTTAAATACTTACTTAATTGGGTGGCAAAAACCTGGTGAACCAACATTGGCTGCACTCTCAAAAAAAGACAATCATAGCATGATTACTCTCTCTTTTAAAAGTCCCTCGATGTAAGCAGCACGATCTTGGTAACGTGTTGAAGATCATATTTTTTCAAAGCAGGAAAAAAAAACAGACAGGGTGCATATAAGGGTATTTGCTGCTTGAAAGCCAAAGAGGTTAGAGAGCATGCAGTTAGAGGGCACGAACTGTGAAAGCAAACTGAGTTACATGAGATTATGAAAAATTGATTAGTTAATTCAAGATGGTAGCATCTTTTCTATGACAGGAGACACACAGGAAAAACTTGTGATAATGATTGAGACAGAAAAGTATGCTCAATACTAGGATAGATGAATCATTACCATGAAAGATCCATAGTTGGATTGTGATAGACCCCAGCGACCGAACCTGAAGAGCTTTAGTCCGAAGCAAGCAGTTTACTCAATGTAGTTGCTGAAAAGAAATTAAGTTTCTAGACATACCTCTTTGGGTGTTTTAAAACCAAGTCCAATATCCCTGGTTACTCGGGTTGGCTTTTTCTTCAAGTACGATTTCCTGGCAAGAAAAACCTGCTTTTGTTTTTGGAAACTTTTTTCGTTCTAGACGTGGAGAGAAAACAAACAACTATTAAACTACCACTAACTAAACACAACAACGTGCATAAAACTAATTGTGGAGACAACCACCACCGACCTCAATTGGTACTCTGAAGCCGAGACCAATGTTGCGCACATGGCGAGTAGGCCGATTTTTTGTTTTACTGTTGACAGCTTTCTTTTTAGCTAAAAACACAGTTGGTTGTTTTTGAAAAGAGCGTTCAGACTGAAAAACAGAAGGCATAGTTATCAACAATGCTGAAAATTGGGGGAGACATTTGTTCATGCATCCTGCGTAAAAGACAGAGATGATAGTTCCTAATGGACCAATGGATGCTCAGAGATGTCATATTATCACCCAAACATTGAGATAAATTAGACTAATATCAGCTTGACTGCATTTCACATAATTCCTCATTACTTAATGATGTAGTTGGGAATTATGTGAGGCGCATAATATCCTCATAGATTTTTTTCTTTTACAAGCACAAAACAACATATCACCTTGAAACATTTTGTAAATTTTCCTCAGTTCATAAACTTTAACAATTTCAAGTCAAAGGGTGGTCATTTCTGAGATTCTGATAAGCTTGAAGATTCAATAAAATTTTAAGGGAAAAGTATGTATTCAGCGTCCAAAATGATGGGCAATCGAACACATACCACTCCAATTACTAGTACGTAGAGTTGATAAAGATCTGGGAGTCAAATAGCACACTAATGAATGGAGCTAAATTTCTATTGTTGAATGGATCAGATCGGGGACAAAATAGAGGGCTTTTTCTAAATCACGGAACACAGTGGATCGCAGTGGAATGGAATCTTGGGCAATCCAGACCAAACCACAGCGTTCCAAGTGATAAAACAATTCAAATTTGATGATTGCTTGGATTCGTAATTATTTTGAATTAGAATAGGATCACATTAGAACGCAATCTGCGACCACCCCTGGAGAGCCATCCATCGTTCCATCCCGATCCATGGGATCGCAAATGGGGAGCAGAATAAAAGAGCCGATGTTCATCGCGGTGCACCGCATCCCGGATGAAGAAAAAACCCTTATTGAGGAGCCTCCAAACTTCAAAATTCCAATTCATTCCACAACTCCATGCGTACTTCGCATACCTAACCTCACTGTGCTCACCCCACATTGCAGGATGTTACAATACTTTTCATAGTGTTCCGGAGTGAAGATTGAAGAGAAATATGGGTTGGCATGGCTTAAAGAGTAGGGAAGTAAACTTCTTCTATGAAGGAACTGAAAATATAATGCAACTTGGAATTTCAGGCGAGAAATGGTGCCATGTAGCAGGCTTCCTGTTGATCCCGGCGATGGATTCGCAGGGTCCCTGATGGCTTTACAGGCGTTCGTCTCTGATCGCAAATAAATGAAAAATGTGATAGTAACAGACCTGTTCATTCATGATGAATCCTTGTGAGTTGAACTAAATAAAAATGATTATCTGGAGATAATCGTCTGTGAAAACGCACAAACCACGCGCTCACCAACTACAAAAAACGCCAAGTGGAAAGAACAACATGGCGAGAGGAAAGTGCAGGTGGACGTCGGACCGTCGCCATGTTGATGACGACAAGAAACCAGAACAACCAAAAACTACGTGATTCCGTAGTCTAAAACGCGGTTTAATTCAAAATGTTAAATTTTGACTGCTCTGCAGTGTTTCGATATTTTTAGACAAAGTTTTTGGGTGTAGGTAGAACAGATTTTTCCAGTTGTTCTAAGAATAACATAGGGAAAATATTTGTTGCATGCGACAAAATTCTTTTGCGGGCGGATAATAATTATGGGAGAATTTTGGAAAAAGACAAGTTCAGGAATTTTCCAGATATTTTGAAAATTGTGTGCATTTTAAAATGGTTCAGCTTCACTGAATTAAAAAAAAAAAAAAATTAATTGTGATGGATTTGTTGATGAAATTTGTGAGGACTAAAAATATCCTAATGTTTCCCCCATTTCGTAAATTCCAAATTCAATATTAACCCTCAATGGCATGAATTAATTTTATGTTTCTGATTCTTGGGGACACAAATCTATGCTGTATCTTCCATAGAAACATTGGGTCCCAAATCCTGCCCTTAAAATTTCAAAATGTTGGAAATAATCCTAGTTCAAAATAGACAACTTTGATAAGAATTCGTAACATCATGCCACAAAGGAACAGTTTGATTTTTAAAAAATAAAAAATGCATTGTTATGAATAGGTGCTTTTGGTACTCTTATAAAGATACCTGTCTTAGGTCTCGTATTAGGGAAGATCGCAATGATGTATTTGTTTCTAAAATATACACAGAAAGCCACTCTAAAAAAGAAATCGGTTTATTACTTTAACTGAGCTTCAATGTTTACAACAATGTTCTGAAAATTGTACATGTACAATTCCAACAATTCAAAATATCGAAGGAAAACTGCAAAGCAGCTGTACCTTAAGAGATGATTTGCAATTTTGCATCTCATTCTTGGAATGAACTCTCTTGGCCGCTTACTTTCTGCATAGAGCTGCACCAGAGGGATTTTTGGGACATCAGAACTGAATTTCCAAGACCTACTTGGGTCAAGTTCATTCACTATTTACTTCTCTATCTTGCATGTGTAATGGGTTACATCACCCAAGAGGAGCTTGACTGTGCATAGGGCTTGCAACAAGTGCCATAGAATATCTCATTCAATGTTTTGGATTAACTACAGCTGGACAATTATTGCATTCTGCCCACAAAAAAATTATTATCATGTTTCCAAAATTTTTTCTTTAGATCTATTGGCTTTGGCCACACACTTTTTCAGAATAGAGATTCTTTCAGTAGATTCAAAATTATACTTTATGAAAGAGCTCTTACAATCTTCTAATAAATTCTTTCATCAAAGAAAACTATTCTGTCGTGCTAAAGAGGAACACCATGTAAAAATTTTTGAGTTTCCCAATTTCCCCAAATGACATGAATTTGTTTGTTCAATTCCAGATTTTCATACATTTTAGAAAAAAATGCATATAAAATTCTATGAATATTTAGAAGAAATGTATTCAAAAGTTTCTCCAAAAATTCGTACTTTATCAAAGGAAATGCAGTGACGTTCAAAGGCTCATAAGGCGTTCTTTCTTATTAGCATGACAGTATTGCCAAGTTAATTCTTTTACCAAATGTTTCTGTGAAAGTAAGGATTTGAGGAGGAAGTTCCAATCTCTTGAACTATTCTGGATTTTGAACAAAATTGCATTTTGCCTGGTTTAATCTGGACGAACTTTCAATTGCAAATGACTAGATAGCACTGTCAATGAAATTTCGATTCAAGCTTTTGAACTTACGATGAATTACTTTAATTGACTAAAATTTTAGATTCCTTGCTTAAAAAAGCAATGGTGTTAAATTGTACTCAACTATAAAAAACTCATGTTTTTTATAGTTGTTAATGAATAGGTCAATTCCACTCAAAAATTTGAGTCCTGGTAAAGCCTTGATATTTACAATGGTTTTTGTCAAACTGTAGGCACTTTTTCAGATTCAGGTAAACTTGACCCGATCCTATCTTCAACTAAGTCCTTAATGTAAGAGCTGAGCGACGTCCCGAAGTAATTTGTGCTTACGCCCCGCGCAATGCTCTTTACAAGATCTTCGTCCCAATTTTTTATATAATATACAAGTCCTGCAATGAGTCCTTTTGCCTCATCTAAATTATCTTCATTGTCCGAGAGTGAAAACTGCGGCAGATTATCTGAAATGAAAAATAAATCAATGAGACAAAAGAGTTAGAGAAAGCGGGACTTAAACAAGATGGCTTCAGATTTTAGGAACAAAAATTCCTGAATCCTATCTGTTTATCGGATTATTTTTTTCTCAACAGCAAATTTAATTTTAGGCATCTATCTAGGGCATTAACCAAGTAATGCAAAATTAGGAGAGCAACGTTAGGTCAGGTTGGGTGCCCAGCCCCCTCTGAGCTACAGCCCAGCGTCCCTAAATTCTTTAGGTAACAATTATTTCACCTATATTTCTGCCCACAATTTAACGTTATAAGAATCAACTTGAAGATAATCCTAAGCGTTTTTTAGTGTACTTTTTCTTCCTGAGCTTTAAAAGCAATTTCTAACATTTGAGGGAGAAATTCTGTGGGTTTTCATCCATTGCTGACCACTTTTGATGAGTTTTTCAACTGAAAACTAAGAGAGACTTCATTGACTTTAAAAACCAATTATACCATTCCGGAAATCATGAAAAATTACTTTAGATCCCTATACTTTTTTACACACTAAAGCAAGAGGCTGCCCCTCCTGAAGCTGTGGGTGCACCTTTCTTAAGAAAACTAAAAAAGCGAAATAAATAAAGTCTTAGTCAAAATGTAGTCTGCAAACAGGACTCCACGGCCTCTTTAAAATATGACAATATGCACATACATCAAGTTTTTTTTTACCTTATTTCATGGAGTTTATACTGATCACTAAAACAGGTTTCCAAAGCGAGATTCAGATCTGCATCTTAGATTACACCAGTTAGTTCAAAAGTTTCTAAAAAATAATGGTTTTATGTTCATACCTAGAATGGCTTCAATCCAGGTTTCTAAGCCAAACAGAAATCCAGGAGGAGCATGGGTAGCGATTTTAACAACTATTTTAACAGTTTTGAAACAAATTATCTCTTGACATAGCAACTCTGGCAATGATCCTAACCAACGAGTTAACTGTTTATCTCTGAAACAAACAAAAGAAGAAATTAATATATTATTCGATTTTCTTAGATATTTCATTACAGACCCCAACTTGAACCCACAGAAAAATTTTCCTTTCGCACAGGAGCATTGTCAAGTTGAAATCCTCAGAAAAAGACAGGTCAAATGCCATAGAATAACACACAGCAAAGGATTCTGTAAGTAGTGCCTGACTAGTGGTGGCCCGGAGAGGGGCCGTTCGAGAGGCAAACCACACCGATCGGTGGCGATGATGTCCGCGGGTAGCTCAACTAGTCGACAAGCGTGGAATGATCGGCGATGGTCAAGGTAGTGGTATTTATAACTGCAGATCGTGACTGCAGGTAGCGATGATTGGCTGGTGGCGAGAGCATCACAAACATACGAAAATATGAGAGACATCTGAGGATAGGCAAAACTTGTCGGTTTTTGATAAACCTCTATTACCCAATTATTCTTCAGAAAACCGAAGGAAATGCGACAGAAGTAAAAATTGAAATACCTCCTTCCCCCTGAACATGGCTTGAAAAACAGAGAGGAAGTGGTGGTGCAAAGCAAGAACGCTTTAAGACATTTGTTTTGGGATCTTCAAACAACTGAGGATTGTTAAAATCAAAATTCAAAAGAAGAAGCACCCACATCTGTTGAACTAGAACAGGATGCCCACAGGATTTTGGAATACAAATTGCGGACATTTTGCAGTCCTTTAACAGACTTTTGCTGAGCCTCATTGCAGTGGATATACCTGTTGGCACTTTCTGCAGAAATGAAGACCTCAATTTTTGTTTTCCTACTGAAAAATGTCTCATAATTTTTCATGGACTGTGTGTGCACTTAAACTCTTTCAGGCTAGAAAATGGAGGATTCCTGACTGATCTACAAATTTAGAAGCATTATAATAAGCACTCTTTCATAGGGATTACCCGAATAGAAACTTCTTTAAAGTCTCATTCAGTGCACTTGTTAGGCAAGTCAAAAAACCAAAACTTGGAATTTGCCTACATCTCAACAGTGTACAAGCATTTCACAAAGTTTAACAAAACCAGCCATCAAAATAGCATACTTTTTACAAACTTCACAAGCCTTCTTGATGTCCGGCTGGAAATGCCCTGTGATGTCACATCATTATTTCTTGCGGTTTGGAATAATGCTATTTTGGTCTCTCTGACAGAGAAATTGTATTCACCAGCATGCCCTTACTTTTCTCATACTTAAAAATAATATGAAACCGATATGAATTTCACCTGTGAAGTTTTTTGAACTGGGGATCCATAACTACTGATGATAACAGATGTAGAAGACTCAGAGTTGTCTCGCCGTCCTGTGTTTTTTTGAATTTGAAATATAACGCCACTACCTTGTGGATGAGTTGAGGAAAATCTACACCCTTCAGAGGCCCTCTTCTGTTCTTTTTGGCATCAATTAGAGCTCTCAAACATGAGATCAAAGTATTGGCTTTCAGTCTGCTCATGTTCTCTACTTCATCTAAATAACCTAAAACAAATCAAAACAATTTTTCATTCTGAAAACTACATTTTGAGTTATAGAATAGGATAGTTTTAACAGACTATTGAGGATCTGAACACACACTTAACTAAGCTCACAAAGAATACCACCAAATGCCCTAACTTCTCTTAACAGGCTCGATTTCATCCGAATTTCCTCTACATGGTCTGTATCAAATGTCACAATGTACATCAAATGTTTGAGTAATAAAAATCCACATGTGCAAGCAAACATTCTGCATCGTACAGGCAAGAGTGTAAAAACGAAGATACGTCGCGCTGTAAAAGCGATTACCAGCCAAAGCAGCGATATGAATGTTAGATGGGTCGGGCAGATCCTGTTATAAACCTTTCAAGTAAATGTATGGTCTGAGAGGTCATTTGTTCATGATAATTTAGAAGATTAAACAATTTTACTCAATGCGTTTTTAAGCGATATTTTCTTAAGAAAAATCTGCTTACCGAAAATGTATTTTGCCATTGATTCTGGGTAAGCTTGAGGCATCATCAATGCAGCTATATGACACAAATTAATGTTTTGTTCCACGCATGTTTGGTCCATAGATCGCTTACTTTTTTCAAACAGTTCAAATATTTCCTGGCTTTCCTCAGTTCGATTGCTGATCCCTATGTTGTAGGGAAATTTATCAAGAATAAATTTTTTTCGAATAGGTTCTGCATAAGTGCGCCTGAACCAAGTGAGCTGAAAAACAGAAAAAAAAATGTATTCTTCAGAGAGGAGGTATCTACTCTTTAGAGGAGATGTAGTACCTAGAATGTCTTTGGAATCAGTGGTAACTTCTCATATTAGCTTTCTCCTACAATTTCAATTAACATGGGAGCTTGCAATGGCTTTCAGAGATAGCATCCTAACTGCTTTGTTTCAATAGATTTACAAAACAAGGAATATTTTGGTTGAAAATTACGATAAATTTAATTTGCTTCACCATTAAAATAGAGAATTTTAACATAAAATTCCATTTTTCCAAAAGAAAAAAACTCACAAGTTCAGCACTTTTCCAACACGCTTTAAAATCTACCCTGAATTTTATGTTCTGATCAAATGGCTGAGGAGAGAGAGGGGATGAAAATAGAGTTAGGGAGGGTCTCACTACGAAACAGATTCCAGCTAATCAGATTGAAGTATGCAAAAAAGGATCTACCTGATCACCAGATGAATTAAAAGAGGATAGCAAGTCCCAAAGAGATAAAATGATGCCTGTGATACATGAGAGCAATGCAGCAGCCTCAAGGGATATTAGAAACACTGGAAACATAGAAGTTGCGTAGAATTAGAAACAAAATGTAAGTGGGCCAAGTTCAACAGAAATGCACCAAGTGGCATCAAGTTTGAAGCGAGGAAAAGAGATGAGAAGTTTTATTCCTCCATAAGACACGATGTTAAGGACAAAGTTAAATGACTATTTACTCATTAAAAATATAATCTTTTGACTTTGAATTTTGGAGAGGAGAAAAATGACTAGTTGGATTCAGATCAACCCCAAGTCATTTTTGTCCAAATAGCGACTATTCAAGTTTTGGTTTAACTTTGTCCACATTTTTTCCTGGAAACAAAAATTTACAATTTCCAGGTTTTTCAGACTTTTTCTCCACAATTTACTCCAGGTTGCGTTACTTGAAAAGTAAGTAATCGGTTCTGGCTGCGGGTTGATGCCATTTAAACGGTTCCAAGCGATTAACTTGTTTAACCTTGTTTATCAATGTTCTCTGTATTTTCTTTCATTAAATAACTAATTTGAAACACATACCTTCATGGGAATGTCGAAACTCAGTTGTTACTTCTGTGAAAGAATCCATCAAGAGAGGCATTAAGACATTCGCATAATACTAAAAAAAAGAAGAAAAAAAAAAGAGAGTTAAAATCGATCACTGATTATCATAAGTAAAACATGATGTGTAATAGAAATTTTGCTTAGTTAGTCGGCTAAAAAAGAAACTAAGCTTCTTCATCTTTGAAAATTGGAACGAACGGTAAGAGAAAAGAGAGTTAACAATGACAATTCATGCCAGGATTTAAATTAGCAGTACACGGACATAGTACAAATGAACTCAACAGTGCCAAGACGTGAATGATCAATTATCGATATTTCCGCATTTGAAGCCATGGTAAAGAATCAATTATTAGGTGTTCATTGCAAACATCCTGTTTATCAATCCATTTCCATAGGTTCGGATGGCAGATCAATCGATTTATCGCAAAGAACTCCTTGTCACGCCACTCCATGCAAGCTCAGTTTCTTAAAATACAACATTCATACTAACTCTTAAAAAATGATCTAGAGGCAGGGAGATTGTTTGAAAATTCTAACTAGTTTTCTAGGTTTTTTCAATGGCAATCGAGGATTCATGGGGAAGGGGGAACATTGAGATTAAGAACCATTTTACAGTGAGCATACGAACCTGGACATTGTTAGATCCCAACTCTGTTCGCTTTTGGAATGCTAGTCTGTTCAATTCTAGAGGCTCAAATTTTGAATAACTTTTAGATGTTGAATGATACAATGGTAAGTGAATATATTCCTCTTCCGACCAGGTAATACTTTTCATATTGTTGACTTTATTTTCACCTATTGCAGACAGTGAAGGAGTAAAATGATGAGTATATTTTAGACAGCAATGATGTAACAACAATGAGCACATTCTCAGAAAGGTTTTGAACTCCTGAGGACATTACCTCAGTGTTTGCACAGAACTTAAAGGGCAAATTCACTTGCAAACAAACATACATGTATACCTATTCTTAGTTCACCAGGAAGTTAGACAAAATCCATTCAACCCCTTTTGGGACCAAGTGTTTTCTTGCTTCGGGCAATTGTAAAATTTTCTATTTTCAATGGGAATTGATGTCGATGACTTTTTCACCACCGACTTCCACGGTTCCAAATGTGTTCTCAATAAACATGTTTTCCAACAGGGTTAAATTAAAGTTCGAGGACATGATGAAATCTTAGCTCTTCTTTTTAAAAAATCATCTGGACATTCTGATAACATGAGGTAGCCTCTGAAACTCGACGTAGTGGTCTTTTTCAGGGCGCCTGCAAAATTAACCATACATATATTTTTACATAAAGCATTGAGAAAATTAATAATTTTTACATGAATTTTGCACGGATACAGGATGAGGGTCATTTCTAAAATTAAAATTCTTTAAAGCAGTAATTTTTAAAACAAAATGAAAATTGATCTCTAGGGCCACTTGAAATTTTGACCTGAAAAATGACCGTAACCTATTTTAAAATATCGCCCTCCAAGGGATTCCAAAAACTGCTGATTCGAAGACCTAATTGGGCTACCCGTGGCCCTCTATAAGTGCTTTCTAAACAATTGAAAGGGGCCGTTTGGGGGTATTTTAACAGTGGGTCAACAGCCAGAGCACAAGAGCAAACTTACCGTCACTTTCAGGGAGCAGGATTGACTGATGGCTTCCAAAAGTCGGTGAAGCCTAATGAGCACTCCAACTCTCCATAATGTAGAGGTAGTATTCACGTGCAAGTCCACAAGTAAAGATCGTTTTGAATCGCCCTTTTCACTAGAAGATGAGATCATGTCCAAAAAACGAGGGAAAATTGTGGCCATGAAGAGTTCACTGCTACAATGAGGTGGTAGCGTCAACAGCACATCGATCAAGTGTAATGAGTCTGTGCGGATGTCTGCATTTAGGTGGCTCATGCAACATGCCAAATAACGCATCAATGGCTCCAAAAGAGGCACTAATTTTTCTTCCTTCACCTAAAATGTTAAAACAAAAATCAATCATGATGTGATACTTAAAACTTTAAGGAACCTATTTTCCAATAACTTAAGAAGTCATGGCGGAGCATCAACTCGTGGAGGTAAATTACTTTTTTCTTTGTTTAAAATTATCATCTCACTTCTTATCCTTTGCATTATTCCTAGTTGATGCTTTTTGTCTGTCTAATCTTCCCAGCCTGCAAGGAATCAAAAGATCTCCTTGATCATCAATAAGACGTTGCAACATTTCTTCTAGATATTGCGTGTAAAAATTCAAACAAATTTACTTTTGAGCATCGCTTTTCTTGAGATTGGCACGAACAAAGTTTGATTTTAAAAGCTTATTGTACTCAGGAGGCTGTTGGGAACATCATATGAAAAAACATCAAAATTTAGCCGGTGCCAAATTTCTTGGAATTTCGTGCAGAGTCCTCGAACATGGAAGAAAATCTGAATTTATATCAGTTTTAGCAGTGCACCTTGGAGAGAATGCTGCCAAGAAGAGAGATAGCTGCTTGACGCACAGCTGAGTCATCATCCATGGCAAGTTGAGCGGTGGCCTCCAATATTGTGACAAAAAAGGATTTCAAAACTTCCTCCTCTCTGGACAAGACAACATCTCGCAAACCAGATAGAGCACTGCTTCGCATTTTTGAGTTGTGGTGTCTCAATCGAGATATTAATTCCTTCAAACAAATAAAATTAAGGGGAAAAAGATAAGGCTAAATTTCATGCAAATACTTCATCATTTTAAAAATTCATCCGAAACAAAATTTTCATGAAAGCTCTTTTTCTTAACCACTGATCTGATTAATGAGTTAATATTTGAGCAAATCACTTGGAATTTTTTTTTGATGACTAGCAGCTGAAAAATAGTACCTAAATAAGCTGATGGTCAATTTGCTGGATTTCTAATTTTAAGAATAAACATGATTGTTGATATATTCATCAATAAAAGAATGTGGGGGCTTAATTCTTAAGGCAATACAAATAAGAGGTAGGACGTTGAACAGATTAGACCATTTATAAATACAATATATCCCCTCCCTCCTCAAGCAGTCTATGTCCCTCAATTCATTCCAAATTACTTAACTACTATTAGCCTTGCCAATTTACTCACAGAGCTGGAATTATAGATGAGTATCTAAGGATTTATCTCCGCGGGACGTTTCATGGGATCTGTTCCAAATCTCGCTTGGCAAAGTTGGGAAAAATTTTGAGACGGTCAATACTAATCGCAGAACCAAGTACAGTATGGTGGAGTCTTAGGAGAGACTCGGGGAGGAGGAGAAGAAATCTTGTTGTTTTGTTTAATGGGGAAAAAGCCCAGAAGATTCGTGCGATTCGAACTTGGAACTAATCCCATGAAATGTCTCATGGAGACAAGGCCTGACTGTCTCCAGAGAATGCAGAGTGTAGAAGCTGGAACAAAGTGGATGATTGAGTTTGAAAACACCTTTGGTTTGCCTACTTCATCATACTTTCATGGACCAGTTTTTGAAATAGTTGTCCTAAAAAGCATGTTCAACACAACACCTTTAAAAGTTGAGGAAAAGCATTCAATAATTTAGTACCACTTCTGGTAGCCTTTTTGAGATGGTTTTAGGAATTTACGACCTTTCATCAAATAGAATAAAATTTTATGATGAAAACAAAATGGCAGACCTGAAGTTAGCTGCACATAAGCACACACTTACCTTTATATTCAATTTCCTTCCTGGTGTACTTTCAGAATCATCATGTCCAGGAAACTGCTCTTTTAATTGAATTTTTCGGACCTTGAAGCTTGTATCCGTGACATTTTGACCTTTTGGCAACTCAGTCTTGGATGACTTCACTTTGACTTTGGTTTTCTGTTCCTTTTTAATTTTCTTATGGCTTTTCTGCGGCATTTTGCAGTTGCACTTATGCTGAAAGAGGAAAAGATGTCATAATATTGGGATATTTATTTCATTCTGGAATTAGAGTTCCTGAATTTGATTGTAACAATGTGGCAAGTTACATTTGTTTGGAAGAGAAATTGTTAAACTGGTATTAAACTGTCATCTTATTGTTTAAAGACTGGTTATTTTCAAAAGGCAAAATGCAGTTAACGCTATTAACCCTTCAAGTCAGTGGCTGGAATGGTACTAAAATGGTCACCGAGTAGAGGACCTACGTGGCAGCAACATGTTTCATGGCCAAATTTACTTTAGCATTGCTTTGAACATTTCACATAGTGGCTCAGTCAGTTCCACAGATTCATTTATTTTTTTATTTATTTATTTTATTAATACAAAACAAAATTACAATAATGATCATATGTAAACTGGCAAGACCATTCATCAAATGTTCTTCAACAATCTGCGCTTACAAAGAGACAAGTTTTTTAGACGCATTCATTGGTTTTAGCCGGTATCAGTTACACTTTTGTAGTATTTCAGGAAAATAATAATTTTATTAAAATCTCTGAGTTCTTGTTTACTAACGGACTTGCTATCCTGAAAAAGAGATCAAGTTAGAGGTGCGTTGTTGAAGTAAACTTGTCCGATTGCACTTGGTTCTTCCCTTTCCAAACGCAACCCAACGGTCCCATGGACCTCCTGAGATCGTTGTGCGTTTGGTAGAAACGTTAGGCTTTCATAAGTAACAAACAAGTCATTGGGTAATTCTAACGAAATCCAACAACGCTGACCGCTTGGAATCGGATAATTCCGTTTCCACACAGTCCCAAACAGTTTACCTACTTCGACAACGCAGCTTGAAATTTGACTTTTGTTCAAAACAACCAGATGGAGAATGAGCGGCTGTTAAAGAGTGCTCAAGGCAGGCTACTTCAATACCGAGTTTAGAAATATGCATTGAGCAGTAAAGTTCTCAGGACTAAGAGAAAATACTTACGACAGGTAGTCGGTTGACAAATACAGCACCAAAAGTTTTACTGCAAGACCTGTAATGTGGTTTCAAATTCCTATTAGAATCTGATTCAGGATTCCGCTCATAGTACTCAACTAATCACTTTATAATAATTAAGCTCTATTCGAAGAAAATTACTACGGGTGTTGGACACAATTTAGCGAAATAAATTAAAGAAATCCTAAGAAATTACTAATATCAACTCTTGCTATCAACATCACCACGTGGAGTTGATTATGCACTTTGAGGTTATGGGTGAGATGTAAACAAACAACTTGCATGCAAGCTCGAACTTTTATCACTTATCAGTAAGCGGAAGATACAAGTGATGTAATAGCTCATTTGATCAATTCCTGGACCTTGAGCACTCTTCATCATTTCTGTATCATCTCCCTTTTGAACAGAAGTGTCATGGTGGTATATCAATTATTATGTCGATGTAAATAATTGTTTTTCACTTATGGAATGACATGAATAGCTGAATCTCGCCTAGCAGGAAACTAGCAGGAAATCGCTGACCACTCTTGTTGCTTGACTTTGTGTAAGTAAGACTGATTTTACATCATTTTCATTTGACGCTCTTGACAACATGGATGGTGAACATATCATACCACTTATGTATCTCAGTTTGTCATCTCGCAAACTTATACTTGGTAGAGATTTACCTTCGAATCTACTATCGCATATTACTTTTTTGGAAGGAGGTCTGATCATTATTTCTGCACAAAATTTTGTCAGATTTTTTCACTTTTTCAATGATATCTCTCTAATAATTTTACACCACAGAGCCAACCAGTATTCTCGCGAAAAAATGAAGTACTTACGAGTATAACTTCAAACGGCGCATAAGATTTGTAGTTAATTTCAATATTGGCAAGTTATCAGGTATAAAATGTCACGTGAATATGTATTTAAGTATTGTTTTTATCATTAACTTTGAAACTTATCATTGATTTTGTTCATCTTCCTTAATTTCCTCATTAAAGGTATCATCAGCTAAGTTGGCATTTGTTTACTTTCCGTTCGCAAGCGGTCCCAATGCAATTGACAGTAGCGACCGATATCAACCACAGCCGGTTTGCAAGATTAGACAATTCCCGATCGCTAATGGATGATTGCATCTGAGTTGTTGTCGATTCGCCCGTGGGCTTAGTTGTAGGCAATCTGAGCTGCGTGCTCAATCGGCCTCCGGAGAGATAGCGGGTTAATAGCGTGACGCCTTGCCAGCAGTGCTGGATTCGGCAGCGGATGACTCGAGAGTCTGGTGACTCACTAAGCAGGTCTGTGAGGGCATTGACCCTCCATGGAATTGGAGTGAGGTTTAGAGTAGGACATTGGGTCCTGGGCGGGGCAGAAGTTAATTTGTTCGCCGATGGAAAGTAAACAAATGCCAACTTAGGTGACGACACTTCTACCCACATTAACCTCGGCAACTGAAATAATAAAAGAGAGCTGTAACGCAAGGGAGAGTGATTAAGACTGGCTAAGTTTGGACATCTCTGAACACAGCTCTTGTCTATATTCCTGAAATTTTTACTTTCAGACTATTATCTTATCTCTGTGGAACTCTCTTGAAAATGGTGCGTGCTTGGTTCATGGATAGTGATGAAACCAGTGATCAAAGACTAGAACATCACCGAAACCCTCCTGAATTTCTTGACTTGGATACTTTATTCGCTAAAACTGGAGTGGAGTATTTTCAAGTAAGTAGGTTTTTATTTTTGGTTTCCTTTTTTTTTTATTTATTTAAAGCAAATTTTGCTTAAAGATATTGTACCTAACTTATTAGTACTTTATATTTCGTATCTATCTGCATGAATTAAATTACATTTAATTTACAATGGTATCAAGCAACTAAGTAAAGTAAAATAATACAAATTATCTGAAAGAACAGAAATTACGGATTTTTCTGTTTTTTTTGTGTTTTTTTTTTTTTTTTTTTTTTTTTTTTGAGAAATTACTTTAGTGTATAAGCTTACTAGGTACCTAATTACTTGTTTTTTTCATCCTTCCTTTTGCAGTTCACTGACATTCTCATTCATACATTACAGAGAACTACTTACAAACTAAATCTTGATGTAAGTTCAAAGGTCTCGAACCTTGTTTCTGGGTCTAGCAACAATGAAACTAAAGTCTGCTGTATTTGCCCTTACTTAGCTTTAAAATCATTTATAGTCCTTGACAGTCCCAAGGTCATACACAATACATCTGTGTATTTTTTTAATGTGTCATGAGCTATGGCTGTGTGTGATGTGCGTGGACTGCCCAGACTGTATCTCTCTAAATGAGAGAGAGAAAAAGAAAAAATATTAGTATGCCCCCTTTGAATTTTTTTGACACAACAATTACTTTGGAGTTTTTGTAAAGCGAGAAAAGGTTTTCAAGACAGAGAAAATTCTGAAATTAAGATTGCAATTCAATTTTTTTCCTCGGAAGAAATGTCTACACCTCTGCTAGTCTGAAGCTCTCTCTGTTTCATAAAGTTCCTGCAAAATTAGAATATGAAAAAATCTCATTTTGTTACTTTTTCATTCATATTTTTTTGATCAGAAACTGCCATGCCTAAGTTATTTGTTGGTTGTTCGTATTTGTATCTCTCTATTTCTTGTCTGTTTTAGTTGAATAAGAAGGACCCAATAAATGATGACACATTGATTAAACTTAAAAAAGATCGGGGATACTGTTATGAAGACGAAATTACATGCTCAAAAGAGTGCCTGCCTAATTATGATGAAAAGGTAAAGTATCCTTCCTTCAACAAAATACTCATATGGGGCCGAGAGTACTGTCAAAATTGGATTGCATTTTGCAAAAAGGAACCACTAGCATTGCAATAATGCTAAGATTGTGCAACTTCATCTTTTGCAATAAAATTGCGGAAATCGTGAAAAACTATGAAATTTAGATGGTAATTTTTGTCTTAGATTTACAATTTTTAGCGAGTAAAATAGAAACTATTAATGGATAATTGGGTTTTTCCTCCAAGATAAAAGAAGTTGCACGATCTTAGCAACATTGCAATGCTAGTGGTTCCTTTTTGCAAAATGCAATCCAATTATCCTCTGAATGAGATTGGTGAAGTATGATGATAAAATTTTCATCATTAGATGGCTAAGTCATGTAAGCCACGACTTTTCAGGAAATTCCACACAAATTTTTTTCATGGAAAATTGTTATGCATTTAGTCTTACTGGGGGCTGCTGGCTGGATTACAGAGAATGAAAAGAACCTAAACTGGGATTAGAACACTGCTTAATTTGTGGAGGCATTTTCATCTAGTTACCAACATTATACATTTTAATTTGATTGCAAATATTTCATAGCTCGTAAGTGCCTAAATTGCCAAACTTAAGATCTTGAATTAAAAGCACCAAGCCGTAACTTAATGATTGACGTCGCTGTATTGCGCCGAAAGATCCAAGTCTTTTATGAAATCTGTTAATCCTTGCGGTCATGTTGGAACTCCAGATCCAGGCCTAAAGTTTCATATAGTCAACCCTGACTAGGTTATTGTACAAGATAAATATTAATATTATTGCCCTATTCTTCTAAGACTATTTACTTTTATCATTTTGTTTCATTTCAGTTGAAGGCTTTCTTCACAGAACATTTGCATACTGATGAAGAGATACGATTGGTTTTAGAAGGATCAGGCTATTTTGATGTGAGGGATCTTGAGGACTCGTGGATCCGAATTGAAGTCACCCCTGGCGATCTCATTATCATTCCTGCTGGTATCTATCATCGCTTCACCTTGGATTCCAAAGTAATTTTTATTCAATTTTGATCTTATTGGGGCGGTGGCAAAGAATTTTTGCAAAGTTGTTGGATAATTTTTCCAACTTAAAATTTCGTAAAAAAAAACCCCAAGAAGTCCATTGTAAAGTCCAAAAAATCTTTGCCGAAGGGGAAAAAGCAATTATGAAGCTGACTTTCGAGTTGATGTAGCAAGGCGATGTCTAAAGCTGAGTTCAGCCAATTAGTAAATGTCTTTTCCTCCCCCTAGCAACGTCAGCAGAGCCTGTCAAAAATATCGTTCCAAACAGATCCCACTTTTGGCATTTTCGAAACGAGGTCTTCTTTGCCATTTAGAGTTAAAAGAAATCCGAAAAATTCCCAGGAGCTTAGTTTATTCCATACATTCAAAAAATGAAGTACAAAAATGGTTGTCATCGAACCATTGTGCCTATTTAGGTGGGGAACCAAATCAAGGACCATAACATGAGTTTTGTCTTTAAATTTTTTTTTAGAATACCTATAACGGAAAAATTAAAGTTTCCCAAAATCATCACCTAAAGTAAGAGAATAGCAATATGTGTGTGGGTCAATTGAAACTTCCTGCTTACAAAAAATCCGATTTTCCTTGAGCACTTGATTAATCATAGTAAGTTTTATGGTGGACGAATCATTTCTGTGGGCTGAACTCTTTTTGGCATGTTTTCAAGTTTGAAGGTAAGTGGTCCAGAGGAGGGGAAAATTTTGTTTAACCGAACACTGATTATTTTTTAGACAGAGTCGATTGTTTTCAGAGGTCAATGACGGTCACAGTGAATAAAGTCTGTTATTCTCTCTATTTTCAGAATTACATTCGAGCTAAACGCTATTTCATCGGAGAACCTGTGTGGACTCCATATGATCGGCCGGCAGATCATATGCCAATTCGGAGTGGATACTTACAGAAAATGGGTAGGAATGTAACCTCTGGATAAGAAAGATTGATCCTTGAATAATGAATGCAAAATTGTTAAATGTTTGTTTGTTAAGTTTTTAAATGAATGAAAGGATAACAATCATTTGTCTCTTGGTATCAGAAATAGTTTCCAAGTTAAATTTTGCAAAGACTTTGGGAAATGTTTGTTATCGTTTTTAATTCTCTGAAGCCTTTATGGAGGCATGTTAAATTGTTAAATTAATTTTGTAAGGTGCCAAATAAAGTGTTTCACTGATCGAATGCATTAGAATTCATTTCTTAAAAATAATACGCCTCCTGAGCATTACGAAGGGCAGAATCTGAAAATCCTGAATTTAGCACTATCTGTTCTACGAATGGCTCCCTAAGATGAATATACATAGGTGGATGGAAGACATAGTTTAGGGCCAAGGGTTTCACTTAATTTTTCTGAAAACGCTACTAAAATTCATTCAAGTTTCCTATGGATCAACTTGTGGGGATCACCAAGCACATTAAATAAGTAGGAGGCTTGAAATTTGATTGATATTTTCCAACTAGGCAGTTTTCAATGAGAGGGGACCAACGACATCAGCTACAGTGCTTTAGCGAAGGAAATGGATTAGAGGTTCCATACCTTCATGAGACTTCATGTAAAAAAAGTAAAATCCAAAATTTCCACATATACTAAGACATTTGTTTTGCAGATTGTAAATTTTAGATGAAAAACGTGCTCTCATGAAAAACTCAGAACTATCTTTCACCAAATTTGTGGACTGCTATGTGACTGATTCCTTTCACTAAAGATTATCTCTCTGGCGAAAGGACAATGAATGTTGACAAATGACAATGTTGCTGAGGCAAAGGGTCCAAAACAATTACCTCTTCAAAATGGACTGAATATTTTGACCATCCATATGATTGCATTGATTGCTAACATGTGAAAAAACTTGCAAATGCCAGAAAGGAAAAAAACATAATGTTTGACCGTTTAAGTACCTATACAAAAATTAGGGAACCCTTTTGCGTAAACATTTTTTTATTACTTTGTTATAGTAAATTTCAGAATTCTGTACCCATTCGTTTCATTTGTTGCATTATTAATATGCAACAAATTAAACCAACGAAAGAAAAAAAGAATTCAAGCCATAATTATTGCTTGAACTCTTTTTTTCTTTTTCATAGCAACATTTCAATAATAATTTTTAGAATTTCACAAATTATTCTTTTTTCCCCTTTTTTTCAGTTTTTTTTTTTTTTGTAACTTTTGTGGATGTCACATGGAATCTCTAAAGTAAGAGATTCTGGGTTCAAACCTAAATTTTATTTTACTACAATTTTTTTTAAAGTTAAAATTGGATCACATCTCGCAAAAAACAAACCAGCACTATTACAGTACTTTCAAAAACCTTGCAACTCCTCCTTTTCTTTTAAAAATAATTATTATATGTACAGTATTTAAATTAACAATTTTTTGGTAGGAAGTCAATACAATTTTCTGTTCAGGAGATTCATCTAGATTATTATGAAGAGGCAAAATTTGAGGCATTTTTTGGTAAAATGACGTATGAGGCTTGCAATGCTGCCAAAATTGTGCAATTTTTTATAACGTTTTCGGCAGATGAAATTCGATCACAGTCAACTTACTTCCTTAATAAAATGATGAAAAACTTGCAGAGCAAATTTAGGGAAAAATCCACAACAGAACTGTTGGATCAGTTGCTTACGACTAGAGAACCACGTTGCACAATTTTAGCAGCATTGGAAGTCTGATACGCCCTTTTACTGGAAAATGCCTCATTTTTACAACACTGTAATTGCGTCGGTTCCTTTGTGCTAAATGCGATCCATTGATACTTAGTTGTTGATTCTTTCACCCAAAATTCGATAGTGAGATTATTTAAAGTTTTTTTTGTATTTCGGACTCTGCGAAGTAAACATTTTTTTAGTAGACGGGGACCTAAAACTTCCTCTCTCACCCCTCCTCTCCTCGTTGGTCTCCCATGCGCCGTTGTCTAATTCACAGCAAGGGTCGGCATTGCGCAAAAATTGAAGAGTAATATGCGTAGTCAGAGTTGATTTTCATGCACATGAGGCAACAATGCTCTGGCACCCGTTGTTTGCGTTGTTTTTTCTAGGTTAGATTAGAAGAGTTATGTCCGATCAAGTCGTGTCCATGCCGTGGAGTTCATTACGCTTTAAATTTTATTCCCGTTGGAAGAGTGTTTTTGTTTTCTGCTGTGCGTTCTTATTTGTTCGAAATGCGAGTCGTTAGTTCTCTTTCGAGTAATTCAGCTTTACACTCCTCCCTTCGTTGCAGCGGAGAACCTTGAATACTGTCTCGCCCCGCATAACGAATCGATATCACGTGAAGGTTCTCTTATCTATCATCGAGCGCCAACCTGCCTTTTCATGAATGAACAGTCTTATTCTGTCATTACTAATTTCGTATCGCAAGTCCTCCCGCGCTCTGCACATGATGTGCAACGTGAAATATTCGGAAGTGTGAGCATAACGTGAATCTTTCCCGTTCAAATTAGTGTTGTGAGGTGCAAACTTCAGTGTAGAAACGTGCTGTGCTCACAAGCATGTTACAATGACTTGGATTACATGTTACTGCTCCTGATCACGACAAATTTCCTCTTCCACATGTCGTTGGTAAGATCCTTTGAAAGTACCTCATGATGAACATTTTGTCACTGTTGTAATACTCTTTGATAAGTATCCGACAATGTAGAAACAACGGTACCATGAATTGTCAGGCTTAGTTTTCCCACGAATTTCAGTATCAATATCAATTACTTTTCTCTGGCAGTATCAGTAGGTAAATTGCAAAATTACTACAATCATGTCAAAAAACCATCGCTAGCATTTCTTTCGGGAAAGGCACCACCACTCCTTGTCAGCACTCCTGTCAGGCCTCAGTTAAGTAGGGGATCAAGCGATAACATCATGAGGCCCCTGGCACGAAGGTTTCACTTAGATTGCTTTTAAATATTTTGGCAGTGAATATTTAAAAGACAACAGGGGGGTAACGGTTCAGATGATAACCTGTCCGCGAATATTACCTTTGCATTATACCTATGCCACCCCCCTTTATGAATGTCTGTGAATATTATCTTGTGACGGCATTTTGGAGTTGGGGGATTATCTTGTGAAGACAAATGGTGGCTTGTGACAGTTGTTTCTTTTATCTCGGCCAGAGGCCATCGGCTGATCTCCCATTTATTTGGGAGCTCTTTGTCCACACACCTGGGTCTTTTAACAGGAAACTCGAAAACTTGTTTAAATGAGTGAGTGTATCATGGCTAGTGCACAAGATGAAGTCTACGCCAAGTAAGTTCCCGTACTTGTAGACTACGACAGATAATCTGATGTCAGTTTTGCTTTGAAAGTAAATGCGAGAATCAAGATGGTTGATTTTCTATCGCAGTCTGTAAGCGTGTAAACTTATTTGGCATGAACTCTAATCACAGTAAAATTTTGCTGGAAAACATGGTTTATGTCCATTCCTGCAGGTTTAATCCTCCATTATCAAGCATGAAGTTGGTAACAGTTTGGAACATTATAGCACAATCACATGACCCATCAGGCTGCATGCGCAGGCCTGAAGTTGCAGCCTGACGGGGCTGCTTGACGAACCCTCCACCAAAGTTCTCCCTGTCGTAACTATAGCATGGACCATGAAAATAAATATACAATACTTAAATATGAATAAAAATATAATATAATAAGTAAAAATAAGAATGCATATAAATATTTATTCTCTTGGTCCATGAGTGTAGAATACGTTTAACAGAGTTCTAGGTAAAGAGCTTGTTGAGCGGCCCGTACGGCGAGTTGACATGTAGCCGTTCAACTGTCCGTGTGAAAGGACGTGCCCATACCTGTTTTCAAACCTAACCCTAACAAGCTAAATACTAAACCACAAAAACTAGTGTGGGTAGGGTTGTCTCTGCTATACTCAATTGTTCTCTGTGCCAGTCAAATCTGGATTAAAATGCCCGAATGGACACATTTAGACATAGAAGCCAGACTTCACTACTCGGTACTTAGCAACTATTTATTGTGCTAAGGAACTATTCGGTATGAATTTTCGAATTTTGCCGAATTTCCTCTTATGAAATGCTTATTTATTTTTGAGGAAAGTTATGAATAATTTTCCTTGGAATTTTTAATTACTTTCATCACTTTTTGAAATAAATTATCTGAAAAATTGCACAAAAAATATTTACCAATTTTCCAGATAACTGATGTTATCCTAGAGAAAATTTGGCAACGTGCAAAGGCTATTACGGCGTTCCTCAGCACATTTTAACTCCTGGATGCAACTATTTGAGCTCCAAGGATGTGGTCCGTGTTGCCTACGCACGGTAGTGAAGGCGTTTTGACCGTTTAGGCACTCACCACTTCACACGCGCACAGTGGATCGAGACAAAGGGAGAGGTCGGACAAAATTTGGAAACTTTAAAAGCTCACAACTCCGTTCATACTAAACTTTGAGGTTTTAAAAGTAGTTCCATCGGTTTCCTCGTGAAATTTTCTTCCAGAAGCTCCCCTCAGAATTTAAAATGTGACGAATTAAACATCAATTATTGCAGTTTTAGTTGAAAATTACATGTCCGACCTATCTAATTGACTCGATCCACTGTGCGGCGAGCTTACTGAGAGGATCCACAAATGGCAGAGCGCTCTCAATTCTTAGCTCACGCTCATACGACATAGATACGACAAAGATGTCTATTAGGTACGAATAGTGAACAATCAACAATAGTTGCGCACAGGCGCTGATGTGAGTATTTTCTGTGCCTCAGACTTGATATCGCGATGTGCCGAGCATGATTTGTGGAGCAACTTTTCATGCCTAAGAGATGCCCGCGAAGTATAAATGAAGATTTAAAATCAATTCGTCATTTTCGATCCTCGCAGTAAAGTCCACCTACAATGAAACGAGCCCTTCACCGCACCTTCAAATAATTATGAAAGAATAAGCATGAGTGTGATTTAATGATTTTAATTTCCGCCACCGCGCCAACCGCACTGTGTTCGTGAAGTATCCCTACAGTCTTGTAGGCGCTATGCGTTTCGAGCCGACCGCTGCTGCTGACCGCACTGTTTTTGACGCAATGTGTAAAGTATTCATGCAGTCTTGTAGGCGCTAATATGTGTTTTATGCTGACCGGCGCGGCGCGCCGAGGGCTTCTCCATTCCATCTCGAGTCCTCGTCATCATTGCTCCCTGCGCCGCCCTGCTCCAGGCCAAATCGTGTGTTTGGTTTCTCTCTTAACTAGACTAATGAAAGGCGCTGTCTCTTGTATCACCGAAAGACGAACAAATTAGAAATTACTATACTTTAACTCTCCGGAAATGAGATATTTTTTCGCCTTTTCTCGTTCGTGTTTTTTCTCTCTGAATCAGGTTTTTTTCTCAATACCTACATTTGATAATTTTACAACATTTGTCGCCCCCTAAATCCGGCTCTGACTAAGGCTTTAATTGTTTCTCTTACACCTTAACTTAGTTCCAGCATTGCCTATCGCGCCGATGTTGTAAACTATTACTGGTTTTCATGGCGACATTACCAGTTTTCCGAGAAATGCATCATTTAATTGTATTACAACGTTGCCGGCTCTTGAAATCGCAAACAAATTAAGTACCGGAGCGTGATACTTGAAGTTTCCTTCAACCTATTTTGACGAGTCGCTCTTTGTTTTGATTTTTTACACGATCAAATCGAGCAAGGTCGTGCAAATACTTTTTTTCTCTCAAATCCTACCGGACTGCAGGTATTTTATCGGATGAGTGAACTTTGATTAGTTAACTTAGCCACTACTTAATCATTTCATCAAATAAATGCGGGCCGGACCGCTTATATTTGAAAAGGAAGAGTCGGAGCTTACATATTTAATGGTTCGATTTGATCGTGTGACACTGGCTCATGTACCTATCCGATTTTTTCCTGTTTGATTTGGTCATATGATCCGGAAGTATAGTTTCATAATCCGAAAGTTCCGTTCGACCGATTGGTGTGGTCGATATTGAACACCGAAGGGACTGTTGTAGATGAGCATTGAGCACCGGGGGTGCAGAAAATTTCCATGCCTTCCTTCAATTTATTCAACCTTCCCTTGCTTTAATCACTGTCCATCATCGCATCGTTTCCCCCTGGAGACGAAGAAACCCTTTTAGTAAAGAAATCTGACTTTTATACAGCTAAAACGTTGTATTCCGCAGGAGTTCCCCTGTTTCGCCCTAATCTGAGGTGACCGTTTCGGTTTTTCTCCGTTTTTTCCCCGTTCTTGAGAGGGTGCCCCCAGTTCGTGCGATCGGCACAGTTCCTGCACCCCAGAGCACATTTTTGCCGTGCTAAGAAAGAACGCCGAATGAGCTTCCAGGCGTTGCCAAATCTCCTTCGAGAAATCTCGAATTTTCGTGAATATTTGTCAACTTTTGTCCTCCAATGGAGATGTTGCATGTAGGAGGGATTTGCGATTTGCCCATTGATTCTTACGTAAAAGTTCGCGAGAAACACGATGGTGCCACTGGTTTTCTCTGAAATTATCTCCCAAGCTCAATAAAAGCTCTCAAAGTGAGGCCAAAATGGAGGGGATATCCCACCCTACCCTAAGAGTCCACCTCTACATCAAAACAAACTCTCCATGCAAAGATAGGGAGCAAATTCAGTGCACTCGTGATAAAAACAGCTTTTCCAAGGCTAACCTTGCCAAACTTGTTACTTTTTTCTCGATGTGCATTACTGCATGATGATTACAATCAAAATCCCTTTTGGGGGTCGCAGTGTGACGTCTTGCACACGGAAAGGGATCGAAATAAAATTGATAATCATAGGCCAGGAAAAGCGTTAGATAGTGCACGTCATGGGTGCGAATTATTCTCGACCAAATTGCGGGCATGCCCGAAAAATTGCGGAGGCTAAGGGTTTTTTTTTTTTTTTTTTTTTTTTTTTTTGAGAGGTTTCAGGTTAAATCAGCGCGTTGTGTTGACCTGCTTTTTGCGAAAACCTTGCGAGTTCCGAAGATCTGCCAAAATTTTGATCAGCGCGCTGTGCTGTTCTTTTTACAATAGTCTTGCGCGTTGCAGATAATTCCGGAGGCTTAAAACAAAATAGGCACACCTCTGGAGCACGTGAAATATTCACTAAAGTTTTGGAAATTCAGTGAGGAATACGTTTTAGGCTGTCGATTAGGAGTCTATGGTGAATAATTATCAAAACACTGCCAATATCGTTTGGGGGCATCATTTTACTTATTCACGGTGTGTTTGGACAAAAAATTAAATGCTAATCCCTGTTCATTCCCGCCAAAAATTAAAATATTCTATTGAGCTCCTGGGAGTGAAAGGGGAAATCTCTTGGAAATAAAGAAGCGAAAAGGGGAAAACCCCTCGTACAGTTTTCCTCGCTTAGATGGAATCGAAACTTTTATAAGAGATTATACATCTTTGAAATTTTCAAGGCCCCTAAAAAAAACACCTTCTCACTATAGAGTTGCCAAGTTGAGATTTTTGGATTTTAATTTTAAACAAGGAATAAACTTATTGGTTTGTACTTCATAGCCTATACTTAAGCGTTAAAAGTATGCATGGGTATGATGTATTAGTGACCATAGCCTTCTCAGTACATTCCAAGCGTTGTTGCATTTTAAAATTTGCTTGAAGACATTCATATTTCTTCGTGGTGTTGACCGATTTTTGAAAATGAGGAAAAAAAATCGGTCGAATCCTTTGATTCAACCGGCTCCTATTACAACCGTTTTTAATTTTAAGAACCCTGATCTTCTAAAGACAAAAAGGTAGTAGACAGAGGGCAGAACGGATCACGACAATCTTGCACACGATCTCTTTATTACCCTCGTGTTGATCGATAGGGATTCGACCGAGTTTTTCTTTATTTTCAAAGATCGGTCATTGTCGTGCACTCATTTAACGTTACCTATATTTAAAGTCAATGATAAATAATATTTTTTACGGCGATGGTATGTAAACAAGACTTAACAGCAGTTTTACCGTTTGGTTGCCATTCTTTCCTACGCCCTGAGCAGCGGGCGGTGGAGAGAATCGAGCCAAGTTAGGTTTGGTTGGGTTAAGCAACTAAACTAACTCTGCGGGAATGCTTACGGTATCAAGCGAAATTGAAGGCGCTTCGCTGCGCTCTCGCAGATCTGTATTACAACTACATCACGGTGTGCCTGATAAAATTTAAATAAAATGGAAATATCTGTTGATGGGACCTTTAGGATCTTATAGTAGGGACCCTTACTAAAATTCCAGTCAAATTAAAGTATTCTATCGAGCTCCTGAAAATTATAGCCCCTCTAAAGTCATTCAAGGGTCAAATTCCAGAGCGTGAAAGGAGGAAAAAAAGCCCGCGCGGCTTTCCTTGTTCGGATGGAATTGAAACTTTTATATGACGGTCGTACAAGTAATTCTATCTCTGAAATTTTCAAGACCCCCAAATTTTATATTATAGCTACAGCATTGCCAAGTAGACATTTTTGGAATTAATTTTTGTTTAAAAAAAGGAATAAATCTATTGATTTTCTTTGTGCGGCCCAAAAACGTCAAAAGTATCCACGTGGATGATATAATGAAGACCATATCCTTTTCAATACTCTCCAAGCGTCGCACAAAGGATCGAGTCAATCAGAGAAGTCGGACATGAAATTTTTAACTAAAACTGCAAATTTTGATGTTTGTTTCGTCACATTTTAAATTTTACGGGGTGCTTCTTCAAGAGAATTTCACGGAGAAACCGATAGAACCACTTATTAAACCTCAAGGTTCTATGTTTAAACGGAGTTATAAATTTTCAAAGTTTCGAAATTTTGTCCGGCCTCTCCCATTGACTCGATCCACCGTGCGTCGTTGCCGTTCTAAATTTTTTCAATTAGATTCACATTTCATCGATAATGCAGTGTTTTTGAGGTATAAGTCATGGGTTAGTGTGGATCGTACAGCGTACATCCTGCGTCTAAAATAAATGTTCCACTTGGTTTAAAAACTTCCATGCCTCGTGAAATTTCATGAAATATTTAACAGAAATTGCCAATCTTAAAAAAGTGTTTTTGGTTTTATGCTACCCCGACTCTAAATCGTGTGATAGTCAGCTCTCATTAACTAGTGTAAGTTTACACCAATCGCCAATGGACCACTAGACAAGGTACGAATTTAAGCATTCTGACACATGATTCTTAACCAGAATTTCACGTAGAACACGATTCGTGAAACGAAAATTACTGAAACAAACTCCTACCGAAGATAATAATGTTTTTATTTCACATTGATCAGGAAGAATTTGAACTGCCCGCTCACAAGAAACTCAAAGCTCTACGTGAGTCACATCGCGCACTACAACGGTTTCAGCAAGCTTTTAGATCGAGCAATGTTCATTTCCCACCATGTGTCATTCAAACTATAAGCAATTTGCTACAGCTGAGCCAAAGCGTCAAGGTCGAGGTTGCCAGATTTTTATATCGCAGAGACTGTCATCATAACGTCTAGCGCGCGATGTGAATCACGTAGAGCATTGAGTTTTCATGAGCGGGTGGTTTAAATTCACGCATCAAGAATCATTAAATATCTTCGTAAGGAGTTGACTCCAGTAATTTTAGTTGTGCGTATCGTGTTTTACGTGAAATTTTGGTTAAGAAACATGTATCAGAATGCTGAAATTCGTACCTTGTCTAGTGGTCCATTGCTCGTATCCATGAGTGTCGAAAGTACTTTTCTTTGAATGTATTGTGGACAACGTCTGATAATATGCCGTCTGTGCATGCCATCGGTATCACCGAACACAATCTCTTCTTTTAGCGAGGAACAACATTGTACTGCTCTCTCCGCATGCACACTGCATAGCCAGAGAATTGTGTTCAAAAAACGATTCTGTCTTGATATCATTCATTTCCCAGTCGACATTGCTCTTTCATACTTGTTTCTTAATGGAAACCCCACCCTTTTCCATTCACCTTTTACATTTAAGCAACTATTTTTCTTTTCTTTTTTAGGTCGATGCCCGAAGCTGCTTCTTTCCGGGCGAAGGAGAGAAGAAATTCTACATGTAAGTCAGTTAACCAATCTTTTTCCTCTTCTTTTTTCTGCTTCTTATCGGGATGATTTTCCCTTTGTCAGTACTTAGCCGTGTTCTGTCGACGCACACTGGACCGAATCAATAGGAGTAGTCGGACAAAATTTGGAAACTTCAAACGCTCATAATTCCGTTTATAGAAAACTTTAAGGTTCTAAAAGTGGCACCCTTGATTTCCTCGTGAAACTTTCTTCTAGAGCCAACCCTTTAAATTTAAGATGTGACGAAATAAACATTAAAATTCGAAGTTTTTGTCAAAAAATTCATGTCCGACCTCTTTTTATTGTCTGAATCCACTTTGCGACGCGGAAACTGGCGCAAGGGGGCCGTTGCGAATCAGTCAGGTTTTTTTTTTTGGAATGAGCCTGGAAGGAACCAGTGGAAATCGACTTGGCCCCTTTCAAGGAATGTAAGAGATTTTGCTGAGTACGTGCGTGTCTTATCTTTGATCTTTAAAATTACGATTTAATAAATTTTGCGGTTAGGACAACTCAAAATTGCTCCTGACATGACTCAGTTTTACAACATTATTCGGGTGAGCCCCCTCCTCCACCGCAAAGTCCAAGTTGACTGGAAGTGAGAGATGCTGCGCGAGAAGACTAGAGAACCTATATAGGGAGAGTATGGAAAACTCGAAATATGTAGCTCTTAGGGCCCTAAAGTGTAGGTAACCTTTGAAAACGAAAAGTGTCACTGTCAATCTTCAGACTTAAATATCAAATGAAAATGGACAAGAAAATTCATAAGTAAGCATTCTTCCGCAAAAATGAGTAATTTTATGCCAAAACCAAGTCAAATACGTGTTTTACCAACGACAGTTCCCAACAATTGTGATAATACTTAAATCACTCTGGATAATTTGAATT
This sequence comes from Bemisia tabaci, assembly GCF_918797505.1. NCBI lineage: Eukaryota > Metazoa > Arthropoda > Insecta > Hemiptera > Aleyrodidae > Bemisia > Bemisia tabaci. The sequence continues at coordinate 18,004,825 of NC_092798.1, forward strand.
TATAGATTGCTTACCCTTTTGGGGCCTATGAGCTCCATCTCCTAACCTCAAAATTTTCGACTTGTCCATACTCTCTCTATATACTTATAGGGACTCTAAAGAAGACTAATCAAGTTGGGCTGCATTTTCGGGAGAACAAGTCTTAAGTCTACGTCATGCCATTGCCTGAAGTTTACGAGACCACCAAGAACATTGTATCGATGGCCGAAGTGTGAAGCTACGTGTCGTCGTAGCTGTGTTTCAACATTTCCGCTCCTATTTTATTTTTTTTTCTTTTTGAGAAAAAACAAGTTGACTACCTAGTTTCAAATGTATGCTCAACTTTCCCCCCAACTGCCAGAGAAGAAAAATCAAGGAAGTTTTCAAGAAAATACGTCGTCTAGTTATCCGAAGAAAAAGAAAAGTACGACAAGAAATCTGCAACGTTGCAAATGGAGATACGTGGTTTCGCACTTTGGCCAATCGGTCATCGATATGGATTATAGTTTGCAATATGGCAACCCTTTATTTTTTGCGTCATACTTCGAGCAAATAGAAGAAAGTCCGGGGAAGAGTGTCGAGAATCTTTTATTCCGCAGTCGAACGGAATCCAAACACATCATGAACAACTGTACACGAATTAACGCAAGGCAGTCAGTCTTAGTCCGAGGAAATAGCAGTATGTAAACAAAATTTATTATGGTAATTTTAGCTTTCTTTTCGTCTAAAAATATTCAACATAGGTTCAAAACTCCCAACTCTCGGTAACAACATAGGCAGAAAGTTACTTTTTGATCTTGAGGAGCCGTTCGTAATTACTGACCCCCGGGGGGGGGGGGGGGGTCGAGGGGAGCGTTACGCCATTTTTTTTTTGATGCGTTGAAGGATAGGAGCTAACGTCACTAAAGTGTCACAAGGGGAGAGGGGGGTCAAAAATTCCGAAAAATTGAGTTACATACTTTATGAACACTCCCTTAGTATAGTTGCACGTATAGGTGCGAATAATTTTATGGGCCCATCTAAGTATTTGTTCAGAAAATTGTTAAAATAACGGCCAATCCCCGTGCGTTTTACGGTCTCTTTCCTGAAATTTTTTAAGTATATTTTTCTTTTCGAAGTAAGAGAGAGAGGAATAAGTAGGTCCAAGTCTGCCTAATTTTTTGTGGATATGCGTCACGTGACGCGTGCCTTACGAAGGGCATCTTTAAAGCGAAAAAAAAAAACCCTCCTTGGTAATCTTCGTTGCCCGTGAATACTAATCGACCCCCTCCCGCGCCTCTCTTTTTTCCACCCTCCATGATCTACCGCAATGAAAAAGGCTTTTGGATTAGCGTGGGTGGCAGCCGAAAACGCTGGGGTTGACCGCGAAACTAGTCAATGGCCGAGGCCAAAACGCGTCGGACCTTGACAGTGTTGTTCTTGAAGTGTAACTCAACATGCAATGTCGCATCGATTGCTCCCAGAGCTTCAAGTTCAACCCTGTTGATAGCTCCCAGCTCAACCCCCGTTTCAACCCCCTCTTCGTGACTGCCGATTATCCGCCTCCAGATTCACCCTCAGTTTACGTTGCGCGTACCGATCGCCACCATTTCAACATGTTGTAATGTTGAAAACATGTTGTGTTGTTTTTTTGGAGTTGGGGTTTTACACAAAATGACACGCGTGTTTTAGTATGAAGGAAGTTATTAACTCACCGAATGCACGTCGGATTGACGTCAATCAGCGTTAAATAAAATTGTACCTAGTTAGGTACAAAGCCAAAATCACAGGGGTTTTTTTTTTTTTAATTCTTTGACGAATTGACAATAAAGAATAAATTGAAGGAAAAGATAGGTATGTATCGACGGTGAAATTACCAGACCTAGTTGAGGATTTGCGATGTTTAAAAATCTCCGCTTGTATTTTATTTTTTTGAAGGAGAACAAATCAGTATCATTCCTTGAAGTTTTCACAGAGGTCTCTCCGCACGGGGAAGGAATATCTCGGAAGTATTCAAGAATTGACGTTCAGTAGTTTCCTATTTAGAAGATAAAGTATGGCAGGAAGTTTATAGCGTCGCACACTGAGTAACCCAGTATGGTAATTTCACCGCCGATGTATTTTAAACCGAACTGGAGCTTTGGCGGTTTGAGGTTTGCAGTTCTAACGCAGTTTTGAATCATTAGCCGTTTAAAGTTTTATTCTGCCAATCTTGAAGCCTAAAATCTCGTATTACATAGCCATTTTACGCTCTTTCTCAGCTAAAAATAATGTTGGATACTAGAGCGCATTTTCCGTCGAAAATTCAAATGCAGATCTTTTTAACTCGAAAAAAAAAGTGTTATAAAAATTTACCCCGGTTTCCTGAGGTCTCCTTTTCCTCGAATGGTCACACTATACCTTCATTTAAAAAGCAGTCGATATGTGATTAAAATACTCGAAGCACAAAGATGCTTCAGGCAACAAATCGCCACCTTCCGGTCAAAATATCACAAGTGCCATGCGACCTTCAAAATTTCCGCCGTCATTTTATTTTTTTTTCTGAGAAATTGTCGGTTGAATTTGTTTGACAATTTCACCGAATTTTATAGGCAGCACCAAAAAAAATTCAGTGAAATTTTCGGACAGCTTCGTCGAACAATTTCTCTGTTAAAAATAAAATGGCGGCGGAAATTTTGAAACGTCGCATGGCGCTTGTGATACTTTGGCCGGAAGGTGACGAAATATTCGAGAAGTGATGCGGTCGCATTTGAACGGTCATGAAAAAAACCCAAATTCTGAGTCAAAGCAACCGCACGCTGAAAATATGAATCTGTTCAAGTATGGCATCAATAAGCACTGCTATACCCTGTTAAGAAATGTAGGCAGGACCACCAGATTACTCAAATTTGATTTGTTTTTACTTTCTTATCGTCCTTCAGTTGTCATTTTGGCAACTTTTTTTTTTAGGTTTTAACTGTCAAATACTCTTATTTGCTGGACCGGTATAATCTTAAAAAAATATTAGTGACAAAAAGACGAGCACACTAAACAGACACTGTGAAAGCGATGATAAAGTTTACCTCTAAAAGCGGTGGCACAAATGTTTCACGGACAAAGATTTAAAACCCAACCTTCGACCGACCCCTCATTATCTCTTGATTGTATAGGCGAATCATATTTCGCTCATCGAATTTTTCCCCCAAAAAATAACACTCAGCAATAACTCTCTGTAGACAATTTCTTTTCTGTTGGTATTATCTGCGTGGATATCCTCGCTCACCGAACTGATCTGTTCGGTAAACGCTGTATCTGGGTGAATTTTTCTGAAAGTTAAAATAAGAGTATGTCAGAAAAGTTTTGGGAAATGAAAGAACTTACCGAGTTAAGCAGAGAGGAAGTTGAAAGTATAGAAACACTCGAAAAACTAGTGGAAGCCCTGTTATCAAATGAACGATTAAACAAATTAAGTGACTGGGAGCATGCTCTAGCAGCCGTGGTATCTATGCGCCTTCGTCTAATGGGGTATGCAATTATACCCACTTCAGAGTCGAAATTTGCTCGGGTAAAGTAGACTCCTAACTGTCGGAATCCCCGAGTCGAAGGCCAAGTGGAATACGGCAGCATGATAACTTAAAGAATCGAGGTACGCCTTTTATATCAGGGAACGACGTTTTATGCTGAAAAAAAATATGTGTCAAAGCATTTAATTAAAAGGAACCGTAAGCCTAGAGCGTGTACGTGATTTATAGTGCTTATGGATCCAGTCAATTTGTATTCGGTTCTCTTTGACATGAATCGTAGTTTTTCTTACAAAAGAACGCAACTACATTTCAGTGCTGCCTTTCTCATCACAAATTAAATTTTTACAGAATCTTGGGCATTTCTGATTGGGAATGTCACTGATTTTCCCTCTGATCTTATGCAAAAATCAGACAAATTTTGTAATTTTGGTACAACACCTTTTGCATCCGAGAATTAAAGATCCGAATAAATATGCCGCCATATTCATGGTAGTTTGGTTTTTGACAATTCGTAAGGACAAGGGTGCTGAGAATGATCTACCGCACGACCTAGGGCTCGTACAGTAAGGGTGCGAGGGAACCATCTGTTCCCTCCCCCTCGTTTTTTTTTGTGGACCAAAATGAGAAAAATAAACCAAAAAGCGCGCTAAATTTTATTATAATTTGTGGATTAAACACTAAGCGCTTTCAACCCTCTTACGATGTGAGGAATTGCTCGACAAGTGAGAACATTTTGAGACTGAGATTGTGACTAATTTTTGCTCCGAAGAACTTTTGGTATCCCCGCGTACAAATTGGCTCAGAAAAATGTAGGCTGTTTTGGGGCCACTACTCATTCCGCCGAGACAACGGTAAAAAAGGGCCCAGGTACCCCTTCCAGTCTTACCCTTTTTCAGAATGTGTATGTAGGAAAAAGCACCCATGGTCCTCCTAAGCAGTGTATTTTATCAATCAACTGGGCCGGATTCACCTACTTGCCGCCCATGGGCCGCCTATATTTTGCCGCCCCCTTCTCATTCGTTTTGAAACTCGATAAAAACCATCAAATGAACGTGCCAGCGGGAGAGGGGTGCATAAGACGCATTTACTCGTGTTGAACACATTTTTTGGGAAAGCCCTGTCAACACTACTAGCAAAAGTTCACGAAACTTTGCGCGAAAGTTAAGTTCCGTAAACCTATCTCTGTGTGGACAAGGTCTTCCATTCATAAGAAATGAATGAAAATTTATGAAAGAACAAACACAAATGTGGTTCAATGATTTTAACTTCCGCCGCCGCGCCGCGCAGACCGCACTGTGTTGGACGCAATGCGTGAAGTATTCACGCAGACTTGTAGGCGCTATGCGTTTCCAGGCTCATAACTTCCAGGCCAAATTGCGTGTTTGGTCTCTCTCTTAACTCGACTTATTGAGGATGCTGTCTCTTGTATCACTAAGAGACGACAAAATTAGAAATTACTACACTCTCAGGAAATAAGAGATTTTGTCGCCTTTTCTCGTTTGTAATTTTTTTTTCTAAATCCGATTTTTTTATACCTACACTTTAAAAAATTGCAAATTTTTGCCGCCCCTTAGATTTGCCGCCTTGGGCCGCGGCCCATGTGGCCACCCGCTTAATCCGGCCCTGTCAATCAACGATGCCTAAAGATGCTTTTGACTTTAAAGTTTGAGCGAATATAATACGTTGCTGTCAGAGATGGGTCATTTCGAAATGAATCAATGAGTCATCTCATACCTCTTCGCTTCAAAGGTCACCGATGTGAACTAAATATGAATAACAACGCTCAAGTGGAATCAACGGCGCTTAAAGTATACCCCCCCCCCCCCTCCAAAAATAAAATAAAATTGGATTTAGGTATTGGATTTCCAAACAAGCTTGGAATGAATTCGAATCTCAAATTCATCGCATAAAATCCTAAATCTTGTTTTCTTTTTCTTTTCAGATGCACAAAAAATGAGTATTGCTGCTCATTTGGCTGTTGTCTCTCGCCATCATTTCAGTTTTATCAGTTATGGTACTACTGGTAAGTTTCCTCTCGATTTTTACGATAATGCTCTGAATCGGCTTTTTAGGCTTATAATGTTTTATTTTATAGTTTTCAGCATCCATCTAAAATCAACCCACTGTTCCGACAATGAAAGACCATCGTGTTTCTCGCAAAATACAGAAGTACAGAACTGTTAATTAAATGGTGTATTTCTGCCAATCGGAACTATGTGTATTATGACATGGACCCTGTTATGCACATATTCTTATGGGTCTCAGGGCTCATGTCTCAATGCACATAGTTCCGTTTGGCAGAAATACGTCCAAATGAATAATCCCCGCGGGAGCTCCGTATCAATACCCTAGAGCAAAATAATACTCAACTCCATTTCATTATCAGTCCACAACAGTAGATGCTCGCGCATCATGTCGTGACGGCTTCATGGAGATGTTGCATGTGTGAGAAATTTGCGATTTCACTGTTGATTCTTTTGTAAAAGTTCGCGAGAAACACGATGTGGCCACTGGTTTTCTCTGAAATCAACTCCCAAGCTCAAAAAAAGCTCTCAAGTTGAGGCCAAAATGGAGGGGATATCCCACGCTATTCTGAGAGTCCACCTCTACATCAAAACAAACTCTCCATGCAAAGAGGGAGCAAATACATTGACAGGGCTGCCACTTTATTTGGGGAGTTTAAAACTGAAAAAGGCAGCCCTGTCAATGTATTTGCACCCTATCTTTGCACGGAGAGTTTGTCTTGATGTAGAAGTGGACTCACAGGATAGCGTGGGATATCCCCTCCATTTTGACCTCAACTTGAGAGCTGTTTTTGAGCTTGGGAAATGATTTCAGAGAAAACCAGTAGCACCATCGTGTTTCTCGCGAACTTTTACATAAGAATCAACAGTCAAATCGCAAATTCCTTACACATGCAACTTCTCCATTGATTCCAATATACATCGCTGTAGCGTGGCGTGCTTTGCGATGTATCGATTGATCTGCCATTTAAGCCAACGAGAAGGATCGATAAACAGGGCGTTCGCAACGAACACCTTAATAATCGATTCTTTACCATAGCTTCAAATGGGGAAACATAGATAACCGACCAATCTAGCCTCGCCACCGATACATCGCAATTCTGAAACTTCATATCTCATGAACGGCGTTAGATAAGCCTGCCAGAATTTGCTCACAAATGGAAGCGCTGTTGAAGATCTTCCAAATACCATTACTGCCGCGCAAAGCAAAAACGTCGTAAACGCCATTTTACATTTTTTCGGAAACGATGTAACACAGCAGAAAAACTTGTGTACCTTGGGACGATGTTTTTACAGAATTCTTTCGCAAATACCATCAAAAACTTGACTTGAAAATTTGAGGTGCATGGGTAAAACGGTTTGTATGGTGTAAAGTGTTAAGTTCCAAATAACGAGGGAAAATCTTGATGGATTTGCGGCGTTCTTGCTTAGCACGGCGGTATTCTGCCGTGGAGGGAAAACGCCGTATAAACATCCGAATGTTGCCAAATTTCCTATCAGAAAATATTTATTTTTGAAGAGAGTTATGAATATTTTTCCTTGAGATTCTCAGACTTTTTAGATCGAAGTTCGAACAAAATCTTCTGAAAAATCAGAAGAGAAATATGCATAAGATTTTCCCGAAAATTCGCTATTTGTCGAAGGAAATTTTGCAACTTGGCCTGATGGCTTTAACGGCGTTCTTTCGTTGCATGGCAGAATAGGTAACTATTCTTTCTGACGATTTGAAAGGTAACTTTTTTTTCTGGCATATATTAATATAAATCGGTAACCTTCAGAGTGCAAAATATGTTCCGTAGTTATGAATGCGTCTACCGTCAATCTTTCAAAGCAGAATTGCAGTTTGCAGATTTAGTTGTTCCTCTATAACGTAAGGGCTTGATCCTATCATGACGCAACTTCTAAAAGCTGGAATTGAATACGGACTACAGAGCTGTTCTCAGCCAGGGGTACAAAATATACGCGGTCTTACGGCCCGCGGATCACATAAATTACATTTTGCAATAAGGAACCACTATTTCTGGCTCTTCCATAAAAGCACCTTCCTGCATAGGGAAACCAATGTCATATATGTTGTTTCTAAAATGAGCCAGAAATAGTGGTTCCGTATTGCAGAATGTGATCCACATGATCGTTGAACATGGTTTTGGATAGGTGAGGAAAGTCTTGTTCGAAACGGCACCGAAAAGTCCTCTGAAAAAAGTCCGATAATTATCAAGCTTTACGACTTCACGGTAGACGTTTCGACCATTCACGACAGCTTCTACGCGACGTTCTTCTCTTGCTTATCAAGCAGAAAAAATCGTCATATTCTTGAGTTAGAGTCTTGTAAGGAAAAATTCTCTCTCTGAATGAAAAATAATTCTCGCCAGATGAGGAAATTTTTGAGAAAGTGAAAAAATTCTCGCGAGATGAGGACATTTTTGAGAAAGTGAAAAAATTCTCGTTTGAAACGAGGAAGTGTGCGAAAACTGTTTCAAAAAAGTTGACGATGTATTGATTATTTTGACTTTTCGGGCTAGTGCACTCCATTCGTATGAAACATGAGGAAACATACTCTTGGATCGTGTGAATCGTGAGGAAATTTTACTTAAGAGTGAAAAGCAAATGATAATAAAAAATAACCGAACAAATAAATTAAACATACAGAATGATCCAAAAGTCCCTCACCACGCCTGTAACCCCGAAGGTTCTTGCTCTTTTACAGAGTGGTTCCTTTAAGAGTTTAAAGGCTTCTAGAATCCATTTTTTGTGACCTAGGAGCACGCCACGCACATAATTTTAAGGCTCTGGCTCAATTTTTTCATAATTTATAGGATTCATGTCTGGTGCTGGTAGTACGGGATCACCCCATGTAGTGTGTTTCTTCGGAAAATACACGAAAAGTCATTATCTAGAATTTGGGACAGATAGAAATTTTTTCGAATAGTGAGTAAGGAAAAAAGTCCTGGGCGCTTAAAGCGCATTGGCGGGTCCAGCAAATTGACAACATTGTCTTTTTTCAATTTAAACCTATGGAAATGTATCGATTCTCGGAGGGGCCAGGTGCTCTTACATCTTACAAGAATCGATTGTTAAGCATATATCTAAGTGGAGGAATTCCAGTGTTGCCAAATTTCTGGACCCGCCTCTGTTGGAGCGCTCAGTCAAATAGAACTTTTTGCACCTTTTTTTTTTTTTTTTTTTTTTTTTTTAAATTTCAAAATGCAGTTGCGTCCTTCAGTCATACATAAGCGATTATCGCACTTTGAAAGCCAGTTATTCGATCAAATTGGATTGCATTTTGCAAAAAGGAACCACTAGCATTGCAATGTTGCTAAGATTGTGCAACTTCTTTTGTCTTGGGGGAAAAACCCGATTATCCATTCATAGTTTCTATTTTACTCGCTAAAAACTGTAAATTTAAGACAAAAATTACCATCTAAATTTCATAGTTTTTCACGATTCTCGCAAATTTATTGCAAAAGATGAAGTTGCACAATCTTAGCATCATTGCAATGCTAGTGGTTCCTTTTTGCAAAATGCAATCCAATTAATCTCCAACCATTTTGAAACAATTCATTTCGCAATTTTCATCTGTATGGCGTACTTATTTCACTCTCTTTTTTTTCTTCTTCAGGTTGATGGTCATTCTCATGTTCCTGCTCTGCTCTGGAGGAGGCTGGTGGTACCGCTATTGGCTCCACGAGCGGTACCCCTCGGAGTTCGCCAGCTCACTCCACGCACATCGAGCCGGTAGACCCTGCCCCAGGCCCTATCGACCAGCCCGCATTACATATCATCCTGCTCGGGAAACCATCATTCTGCACCACGTTTGGAAAGGTAAAACATGCTCTCGACTTCTCGGTTTTTTTGGTTCAGGGATCAATCCATTTCTTCAGTGTCTATCCAATTTATTAAACCACTAATATGCGTATAAGTCAGGTCAGGTAGAGTCCCTTTATACTGAGAGTCAAGACAACACCCCTCATGGAGTCACAAACAGGAATAAAGATTACACAAATTGAACGTTTTTCGTAATCTTTGATCGGCTCATTCTTAAATTCCTTTCTCCGTTCCTTCTCTCATTCCGTTTGTTCCTTGTCGAGCCCGAAATTCCTCGGTCCATTCCAGATTATAATCTTTGCAATTGGTGAAAATGTAATCTTTATTCCCGTTTGTGACACTGTGAAGGCCTAAAATCCGGGTAACCAATCAGAAATGGATTCGCATTGTCTTGACTCTCAGTATGAAGGGACTCTACATTAAACCACTAATAAGCCTAGTAAATTGATGCGTATATGCGTGTAAGTCAGGTCAGATGTAAGATTTGGAAAACCTGGGAAATACTGGGATTTATCGTGACACTCGTCGCATAGGAAAGCTTGTCACTTCAGCAACTTCAAAAAGTGCTATTAGAGGGGGTGCAAGCGATTTCCAAGGACTCTTTTCCGTAACTTGAATCTCTGGAAGTGGAAATTTCGTTCAAAGTTTAGTGATTAAACAGGGTGTGAAGCATCAGGATTTTCCCGATTTTATTAGGATTTGAGGTCAATCAGTATTTAATCCCAATTTCATCAGGATTTGAGGAAAAGTCGGTCGTAAAATCAGGATTTGAGAAAAGTCGGCCGTCCGATCGGACTGCTCTAATTCGCCCACGCTTATGCAGAAATTTTAATTTTTCTCAGCAAATAATCAGAATTTGATCAGGATTTGGAAAAATTATGAAATCAGGATTTCCCAAAATGAAAAAAAAACTGAACTTCCTGTTAATTGGACAATTTTTAAGATCATTTTTTTTCTGTAAAAATCTCTTTATGATGAGCGTGCTTTATTAAAAAGCCTCGTGCGTAAATAAGAGAAAATGAAGAATCATTCGCCGGCAATAAAAATCAAAGATTTTTTCCCCAAAATGCCCTAGTTAGTCGGTCTGAGTATTAAGAGGGGAAGGAGAAGGTAAAGTCCTCAGGTTGTCGCTTTTGGTTTTTTAAATTTTAAAAGAAAATTCGCACCGATAGTTAAGGCAGGTATTAAAACAAGTACAAGGTACAAGAAATTCTCAAGTGGAAGTAATGTTCAAACGTCAGAGAGAGCTAGGGACAGTGTTCGAAACTCACCTTTGAGTTTTAGGAGCCATGCGGCGCATCAAGCCCGATTTTTCGGCGCCATTGAAGATTTTTTAGGGGCCAAATTGACTTTTTGCCTGTTACGGCGCATTTAGTGAAAAGTTAGATGCAAGATGTTTTCGTAACAGAACTAGTAAGTACCTGTAACTTGGGGAAGACAAAAGCACCAAGAATGAATTCGTGAAGAATGGAAAAAGCTTTCACTTGTAGTGCTGAAAATTCTGAATTTTTTCAATTCAAATATATTTGTTTTTCTTTCTTTATGCGACTTCCTTTGAAAATCCAGATTTTTAGGGGGCAATTTTTAGGGGCCACGTTGGCGCAGAGCCTTCGTTTTCTAGGCGCCATGGCAGATTTTTCAGGCGCATTTGGCGCGATGGCGCCTGTGAGTTTCGAACACTGGCTAGGGATTTTGGAAGTTCTGGAGTCAGTGAAAAGCACAAAAAGCCATGGGAAAGCCAGAGATTCGAAAAATGAAGGAATTCTGAAGGCCTTGATTTGAAACATTTTAAAATGGCAGGAAACTTGTTAGGATCTCCAAAGAGAACAAAAGAAGGATCTACAACGCGATTGTCAAGGGCATAGTAACCTACGGGTGTGAAGTATGGCCGATGAAACAGCGGACCCGGGAGGTTTTAGAGGCAACAGAGATGGACTTCTGGCGTAGATCCGCTGGTATTTCCAGAAAGGATCGCGTCAGGAATGAGACGGTACGGGAGATCATGGATGCCAAGCAGACCATCGTGCATGATATTATCACAAAACAACTCATTTGGTATGGTCATGTCCAGAGAATGGCAGGAGACAGGTTGCCGAAGAAGGTCCTTGATTGGGTTCCTCCTGGGAAAAGACGCAGAGGGCGCCCAATGATAGCTTGTATGGAAGGGATTGAAGCGGAAATGTTAAGGTGCTCAATCCCCCAAGATTTGTGGTTTGAAAGAGAGCAGTGGAGGTTAGGAGTCGTAGAGCGCGAGGGAGTGCTGTAAAGCGACTTGTATGTTTGTAGGAAACTTGTTAGGCCTTGTCCACACGAGCGCAGTTCGCGGAACTTATTCCTCGAACTTGCTCAGTTCCCGGAACTTATTCCTTGAAACGAAGCATGCTGTCCACACGGGTTCGTCCGAACTGGAACCGGAACTTCAATAAAACTATACAATTATTGCAAAATAATAGATTATTATGACCGCCAAAGTGACAAAAATAAATGTTAAGATCATATGTAAAGGACGTGAAAAACAAAAACAAGCAAATTCACATCAAAAGAAACATATTTAGAAGCTCGGAGCACGGGGAAAATTCCAGGTTTTGGAGGAATAAGTTTCAGCTCAGCAAAAAACTTGTTCCGGGAACAAGTTCCTCGAACTGAGTTCCGCGAACCGCGTTCGTGTGGACAAGGCCTTTGTCTGTCACGAAGGGGCGCTAAATGAAATGATGGGGTTTCAGGTCCGGACGACGTTCTGGTCGGAGGAGCCACGCGGGTGCGGTCTCCGCCGTCGTACCAGCAGAGCGACGGCGCCCGGGTCATCACCAACGGGGTGCCCATCTCCTCGCCGTACCATCAGATCTACGGGCCGCCGCCCAGCTACGACTCGGTCGTCGCCGGTGCCAGCGTCTCCGTCCACGGCGACTCCACGCAGACCCCCCACATCTCGGACATTCCCCACCTGCACAACTCCGTCTCAAGAATCCTGTCCGGTCTCGTCGCCAGCGGCAGCACCGTCCAGTTCTACGAGCCACCGCCCTCCGCAGACGCCGCCGGAACCACCCTCTACATCCCCCAATCCGAATTCGGGTGCCCTAGTAGTAGCAATACTCCTGCAACGGTATCTGGATTCAGGTGCGTCTCTGGTAGCAATCGCTCAGTAACGTTTCCCGAATCATCCGGATTGGGGTGTCCGAGCAGTAGTAGTAGCTCTGCAGCAATGCCCGGAGCATCCGGATTGGGGTGTCCGAGCAGTAGTAATAGCTCTGCAACAATGCCCGGATCATCCGGATTAGGGTGTCCCAGCAGTAGCAGTAGCTCTGCAACAATGCCCGGATCATCCGGATTAGGGTGTCCCAGCAGTAGCAGTAGCTCTGCAACAATGCCCGGATCATCCGGATTAGGGTGTCCCAGCAGTAGCAGTAGCTCTGCAACAATGCCCGGATCATCCGGATTAGGGTGTCCTAGCAGCAGCAATAGCTCTGCAACAATGCCCGGGTCATCCGGATTATGTCCCAGCAATGGCAGTGGCTCTGCAACAATGCCCGAATTCGGATTGGTTTGCCCTAGTAGTAGCAATCGCTCTGCAAAGAATCATTCTGCTTCGTTGCCAGGTAGCACAATCAAATGCGAAGTCTCTAACAGTATCTCCAAATCAGGATCGAACCGTCAAAATCCCGATAGTTTTAATTTAGTTGTAAGGTCTGCGTGTGATGTTGCGTCAACATCCGCTCCCAGCACTGCAGGCGGGAGCCAGAATCCCAGTCACTCATGCTGTGAAACAAAGTGCCATAAAAAACAAACTAGTCCCTACAAAGCGAATAGGTATTTATGTAATTTTAGCAGCTTCAAACGCATATCATCCGACCATGTTGAGGGCAGCAGTCCATCGTCGCACAGTAGAAGCACTGCCGAATCGTCTAGTCATAAGCCCGAGGATGTATCTGGCCCTGTCACCTCGCAGTGTGATGAACAGCGTGAGCTTACCATTCCGACTTCTTTGGATTCCCATAGTTCGACATCTTACGAGGATGGTATAGGTACAGCGGAGACCGGACTGTCTTATCTGAGTGAAAGTCAAGGCCCTTCCAAGTCAGGAAGCAACGTTAGGTCATGAAATGTGATAGGTAGTTTGGATTTTAAATCACGCACAAACGTTTGAGCAGGGTGCTAGTCAGTTTCAAACCACAACATGTGGTAATATCAGATGAGACTGATTGTGAGAGGAATCAAGTCAAGAAGAGTTCGAATTTCTTTCGAGGAAGTACGTTAAAAATGCTCTCTAAAGAGTGTCATGGTAAGATGCGCACAAATAGAATTTTTTCTCCTGCCAATAAGGCTGTAAATGGCGACCGTTTTAAGCCACAGCACGACTGTAAATTACACCTAATAGATTTTACGACTGAGGAAAAGGCAATCGCCTGCTCTTATTATTTGACATACATGACGATGAAAATCGGTATTTAAAGTACCCTGACAACACTGGAAAAATTGTAAATGGAAAATTTTTGAGCAAAATATTTGAAATCGAAAAGGTATTTTTTTTTTCAAAATATTTTGCAATTTCCTCGCATGTTCATGTTACTTCTGTTAAAATATTGTAAAATATCTTGAAAATGATAAAAACCTCCCTGAAAGAAAATAATTAGGTAAGAATAAAATACCTACCCCGAAAATATTTTGTATAATATTCTGGCATCAACCAGGCAAAGCCCGGACACTCTCCAGGTTTAATAATACAAGTGTTTTAAAAATATTTTCGAACAGAAATTAACAATATTTAATTGCATTTCTCAAAAGAATTTAGGAAATATTCTAGTTCCAATTTGGTTGCCCTTTAACAGAGCAATTGTTGTCAACTCCGCTGACAGACTGGCCTAAATCTTTCGACTTCGATTTGGAAAAAAGGCACTTATGACAAAGCACTTAAGCGGGCTAAACTTCTTTGGAACCTCTCCTAGTAGATGGTCTGTTTAACGACAATTTTTACCTGATATAACCTGCCCCTAGCTCAGGTTTCTTGTTTCTAGCAGGCAGTTTTATTTGATACGTGAAATTTGTCTATTAGGAGCACAGCCTTTTCATTTTCAAAATCTAAGTGTTGAAAGATAAAATTATCAATGTATTGTTGGTTGATGGATCGTTGAATTCCCTCGAACTGACGAAAAATGTGTTTTTTGGGTGTAAAAAATGTTATTTCCGTAAAAATTCATCATGCTTTTGTTGAAGCATGTATGCAGAGAGGACGGTAACCTGCCAACTTCTTTGCACGTCTGTTTTCTTTTTTATGTCCTCTCTTGTTCTCCTCTTTGTCCTTCTTTCAATAGTTTAAAATGTTGTTAATTGTAAAAGGATGCATTGAAAAAAAAATTTTAAAAATATGACCGCGTAGGATTTTTTGTTTAAAAATAATTACTCCTAAAATGATCTGATTTAGCTAAATTAAGATTGCTATGATTTTATTCATGATTCATCACCGCATAACCCCACTACTCTGGATTAGGTCTAAATTGGACCAAATTTTGCAATAAGGAACCACTATTTCTGACTCATTTTAGAAACAGCATATATGCCATTGGTTTCCTTATGCAGAAAGGTGCTTTTACTGAAGAGCCAGAGATAGTGGTTCTTTATTGCATAATGTAATCCAATTGATCTCTGGATGCAGATGCTTTGTAATTGTTCTTCATGAAGTTTGCTCATAAGTTCTGTTATAAGGGTAGGTATCTTTAGTTTTTTGGGGGTTGTTATTATGTTTTGAACGAACTTCTACCCGCACTGAATAAATAGTGCTCAAACTGCAGCAATGTTTCTATGAATCTCAGTGTAAGTGCATGACTAAGATAAGCTAGGTTTTGACTTACTTATCTCTGGTTCTTACTATTACACTATTGTAAATTTTTAGCCCCCCCCCTCCTCCTCTCAAGATCTCAGTTTAACTCAGTGATGAGCTTTTATTAAATTTATTTTTTTATTATTATTTTTTATCTTTGCGTGAACTTCTCTTTTTTCTATAGTATTGTTGTATACTCGAATGAGTGGAAATAATCTTCCAAGCATCTGGAAGATTTGTCAGTTCGTCTTCGTGTATAGTGCCTAATGTTGATTAGAAATTTTAATTAAACTTTGTCAATTCTCATCTGTTCGTCTTCATTCTTGTTTCATTCCAAAAAAATTCAGACCTCTAAAATCAATCTTAATATTTGACGAAAACGCCATTCATTTCAATTGATATTCTAGACAGAGATGGAATTTAGTGTCGAAAGCGTGAGGTGAACCCACACCTACTGTTACTGTACTGTAATCGCTTGATAAGCAGAATGCAACTTCCATACAAGACTGATGATTTAAAAGCTGTGACTACGTAAAAAAAGAGAGCATATGCATACGTTTTACGTGGTATTTTTCTGATATTAACTCTCAAGCCGTTTGACGGCTTAATTAATTATCAGCTGTAAAAATGATCGACACTGGTTTAGAACTGATCCTACTACCACCGGTCAGAAAATTGTGCGCCGCAAGATAACGACGGGACGAATTTGACCATCGCATCGTGTAAAAACAATCCGTCGTTTATTTTCTTTTCATGCGATCTGTTTAGTTTGGTTATTTACATATAGTTCTCGGTTATCGTATAATCAGTTCGTTTTAAATTCCGTTGATTCACCTACGATACCATAGATTTTATTATTTTGCTCTCCATTTTAATTGTTCTCTTGGTGCCTGGTGTAAAAATTGCTAAAGTTAGAATAACTCATAGGATAACTTAAGTTCGAATAACCAGCTTCTTCACAGATCGAGCCAAGAAGTAAAATAAGAAGTAAGTAAAGCTAAATGCGCTTTTGACTAAGGCCTTGTCTCCACGGGCCGTTTCACGGGATTTGTCCCTGGGAAAAATCCCACTTACGAAGTTGGGAAAAATATTGAGTTAATCAATATTTTTCCCAGTACCAAGTTTGGTCCTTGTACCCCTAGGACCCACTGAGAGAGGAAGAAGAAGTGAAAACGAATTGTGCGATATTTTGTTGATTACTCCATTGTTCATGTTTGTTTCGTTAAAATAATGTGTCTAGT
The DNA here is from genome assembly GCF_918797505.1 of Bemisia tabaci. NCBI lineage: Eukaryota > Metazoa > Arthropoda > Insecta > Hemiptera > Aleyrodidae > Bemisia > Bemisia tabaci. The sequence goes on from NC_092798.1 coordinate 18,021,191, forward strand.
TGTCAATTGAGTGCAATTATTATTTTAATCCCGGTTAAATACTCGACTTTAACTAATTTATCTTCCCGCGCAAACTAGTCGCAGGACCGTAAGAGCCCCGTCCCGTGGAGACGGTAACTGGGAAAAATCCCAGAAGTTTCATTCTTGCGATTCGAACTTGGGACAAATCCCATGAAAACGTCCCGTGGAGACAAGGCCTTAGGGGCTGTACATTTGGAGGTACCTCTAAGGGGGCCGGGGGCCCGCACACCAGACTGGGCCCAGAGGCCCAAAAGCAGGGGCCGTCCCTAAATTGCGTAACGCTTTTTTCAGCATTTTTGACGCCCCCCCCCCCCTTGTAGCGCTTTTATGACGTAGGTCCCTATCCTGTAATATGTAAGAAGTAAATAGTGTAACGTTCTCCTCAGCCCCCCTCCCCTCTAGAGATATGCGTAATTTAGGGACGGCCCAAAAATCCGCTAATCGACTCTGCATCGGCGCTTTTCCACTCAGGAAAAACAGCTTAGAACAGAAATCAGGAGACTTAGGGGCCGTTCAAGTATTACTTAAGGCACTTGGGGGGAGGGAGGGGGTCCGAGCTTGTCCTACGGAGCCTTTACGAAAGGGGAGGGGATCAAGTCGCGAGTCTTATGTAAGCTTTCCGCTGGCTGTGAAAAAACACCTTCAAGAGTCCCCGAAAGTCTCCGATTTTGGTTTTTCGACTGGTAACCCCCCTGACAATTAAATTTCAATTATTTGCTTCCTTTTTTGCCGATTTTCCATCAATATACCTTTACAAAAGCCTTAAATTACCTTTATTCCAGCCATTTTACCAGGTTTTCTTCATTTTTCCCCGAAAAAATGGGGAGGGGGTCCCGGCCAATCTTACGTAATTCAAAAGGGGGGTCAGAGATTCCTTACGGGTGCCTTACAAGGGAGAGGGGGGGGGGTCAAAAAGCTACCAAGAATGCCTTACGTAATATTTGAACGGTCCCAAACCGACTCTGCACCGGCGCTTTTCCACTCAGGAAAAACAGCTTAGAACAGAAAATATGAGACTTATGATAATGTTGGAACTTGGGGCGATTATTACCGACGTTGAGTCTTGTCGATCTCCAAGGGTGTCTGCCCTCGTTGACGTCACGCCGCGATCGGCAATGGAGCTCCCATTGCTTCCGTTCATTGCCAAGCTCGGATGACCTTAACCTTGTTCGCCGGTGGTAACGTAGCACCCGCGACAGCGCACCCTTCCATGGATTGCGACTCCCAACCCCCTCGGCACCCCCCGAGCGGGCCTCCCGTCGCTGCCTCGTGCGCCCTGCCCTCTCCACCCGCAACCCCCTCGCCCTTACCCTTGATCCACTTCCAGCAGCGGCGACCCCAACAAAGGCCAAGGATATCTGGTATCACGGCTCTCGTCTCGACGAACGTATAAATCAAGGCACGCAGAGCGGCGCGCGGCGTCGCGAGGGGAGGCAAAGCCAACCCTCGGAGGGATTTGCGTCATCGTCATCTTCGTCGGCGACAATGGCTCGGAGGCCGGTCAGGGAGCCACGCCATGGGGCCTCTCGATTTCGTATCTTTTCTCGCGTAGATTTTCGCAAATTTGAGGCCGTCTCAGTTTCACATTTGGACGTTTCGACGGGTCTGTTGCAGGCTCTTAGCAGGGTCCTCAATCCATACTCATCATTGTACCGAGGGATCCTAAGAAATCGGCCGTATGGGCCCTGAAATCTAAAGACCCGGACCTAACGTGGTCACGTAAATACACGGGCGGATCCAAAGAGGGGGGGGGGGGGGTGCACGCCTGTACTAGAAAACGACTATGAACCTACAGGCCTTGCCAAATTTCCTTTGATCAAACACGAATTTCCCGGTAAACTTATGAATATTTTCCTTCCCATTTTTCAGGTAATTTTGATCGATATTTCAACTAAAGTTCTTTAAAATCTCATAGGAAAACATTCATAACTTCCCTCAAATCAAACATGTTTTCAAAGGAATTTTGGCACCCCTAGAATATTCATACGGCGTTTTTCCTTAGCAAGAGTGCACGCCCCCCATCCGCCCGAAAAAAAAAGAGGAAGAGAAAGGAGAGGAAGAAAAAAGGAAGGAAAGACGCCCACATTCGGCTATTATTCATGAATAAATTGATTCAAACTGCATATTGGATGCTACAAAAATACGACGAATTTCTAGGGGCGGCCCCCGGACCCCCTTTACGCTCCCCCCCCCCCCCCCCCCCCGCTCGAGATGCCCGGATCCGCCTATGTTTAAAAGTGGTCACCACAGATCGAGATTCGGTGCAGAATGGAATAGCGGGAGGGCGGAGATAGCGTGCGTTGATTTAAAGGCAAAAATTCAATTAGGCTCCGGAAAAATCTTCAAAAGCCTTTGAAAAATGAACCTATGGGGGCTAAATGACCTCTAAAACTCAAAGGCAAGTTGGGAGCTCTGCTTTCCATAGCAAGAAAAAGAATTTTTTGGGGTATGGAAAACGGCTGAAAATTTTTGATAATCGCATGTGGCAGTCGGATTTCTTCTCTGACGTCGAAGTCAGCGTAAATAATGTATGCATTTTGAGATGTTTCCTCAAAAAGTAGAGCACGGCAAAATAATTTGATTCAGATGAGCCTCTTCATTCTAATTGAAACCACTCAAAAATGGTACAACCGCCGCCACGCGACACAGCACTCCAAATAAAATAAAAAATCACTAAAATACTGTTTCTTCTGAAACGTAACGTGGAAAGCAGGAAAATCAATGTCGGATGCATGGCGCTTTTTCTGTAGTTTTCTTGTTCTTTGAGAAATTGCGACACATAATCGCGGCCGTTTTGCTTTTCATATGCACCTGTGAAGCTGGAATGGCTCTTCAGTATGAAATAAATTTTCCGTAGGGTACCTTTTAATGCGGTAGTCTCAAAAGTGCGCAAATTCGTACCCTTTGTATGAAGTTAAGAGTGAGGTCTATCAGACTTTTTTGATGAGCTTGTCGTGAATTATTTTGGACCATATTCCAGAAGAATCATCCTTCATTTTGGCATATCGTTCACTGGCTGTTCGCCTTCGCCGCATTGGCAAAATGTTTCATTCATGTCGCTCTATTCTATTAGTTTCGATTGAACCGATGAACGATGTTGTGAACCCATCGATAAATATAACCCCTGATGTTGTGCTTTCTTATCACACATCGTGCCTAGTAATTATACCTACATAGTGAAATCATCGACAGTTTAAAAATATAATTAGTTATATACCCATTACTGCATGCCTATAGTAGAAACTCAAAATAATTCTAAGTGGAATGTATTTCCAAGATGTGCGATGACAGAAAACCAGAATTTTTGGCGAAAATGGAATTTAGGAAACTTCACGGAAGTGTAACACAGCTTACGCTTGTCTGTATCAGCTTTCCTTCTTTTTTCAATTTGTATAACTTTTTTAAGCAAAAGGAGCTACATATAGTAGTTTCTAACACTATTTAACCTTGTCTCTTATTATCATCAAAATAGAGTCATTCAGCTTAGGGTAGCACCAAGTCTTGTTTTTCATCATTTATCACGGAATGATTGGTTTTTTAGCACTTAGGGTCTTCTCCCATTTAGATTGTCAGTCTTGGAACTCTCTTTTATCAGTCTCTACTCTCTTTTCTTCAATGTTTTTTCATCAACCTAAGTACCCAAGTTTTTCATTCGCTAATTTCTGAAGAATATTCGCAGGTGAAGTAATTTAATGATAAGTTTACCTAGTCATATCTGTATGTATTTTTCATGTACACTTCACTTCGACAGTAAATGACATGTATCACATACAACACAAACCCCTCCTCCGTCAAAAAAACCAGCATGAAAAAATTGCAGCCTCACCAGTTTTTCTAAATTTTGCACTGCAACATCGTGAAGACACCACCAAGTAGTTTTAAGCGCCTGATGTTGCAGCAAGGTTGCCATAAGGTTGCCACAAGGTTACCATCGCTCTTTCGAGCTGGGTCATAACATAGCTCTTACCGATATTTATTCAGGTTTCTTTCTTCCGGTAACCGCTCCTCAAGTACGTCCGTTTTCCAAGTAGACGCAACAACACTTCTGTAGGGTAGGTAAGTTCAAATGACTTTGAACTAACAGTGACCAAATTTCCGAAACTTTTACGAAAACGTTTCAAAAATTTCACAACGATTTAAACAAAAATTTAATTAAAATCTTTTACTTTCTCGTGCTGCACATCATTGCAGTTTATCCTCCTTTTTTTTACCATTATAAAGCAGGTTTCAAAATTGAAAAAGTATTTCTATCCTAATATTTTTCTTGATATAATGACCATTTGAGATCAATTTTCATAGATAATCGATTTAAGAAAGAAGTGAATGGTCTTCTATTTCGTCAATTTTGATAGCTTATAACTCCAAACTCACCAACAGTCCGTGCTTTCAAGGGCCCGAAAGGCTTCCAAATACAGGCTTGTGGGATTTGCAAAACTTAACAATTTTTTTTCCTTTTAATAATTCCTCATAGTTAATTTCAAGCCGATACAGCGAAGAAAAGAGTGGCTCCCTCCTGTTAATTTTGAAATTTTTTTTTCAATTCAAAATTCAAGAGTGTGGAGGGGCTTGAGGGGCTACTACCGGCTAATTTTCTATATCGTCAATGTCGATAGTTTCTTAACCCCCCCCCCCCCCCTCCAGTTCTTAATTCAACAATCCGTGCTTTTAAGGCCGTACCTTAAAGACTTCCTCTCGATTTTCAAAATTTAACAAATTTTTCGCTTTTTCTTCTTTTTTTTCTTTCCTCTAATATTTTCTTAAAGGTAATTTCACACGGACCTATCGAAGATTAAAGAGGCTCCTTCCTGTTAACTGAAACAGTTTTTTCCTCAATTCCAAATTCAAGAGTTCCCCAGGGGGAGAGGGGGGCGGAGGGGCTTTCATCAGGTTCCCCCTGGCTAAATAAATTGGGCGCGACAACGGCCATGACGATGTCAGACGCTCGCCGTGACGGGACACAACGCGAGGCGGTGCGAAGCTGTCAGTGTTGGTACGCTTGTACATACAACGGGTCTGCATGAGCTTTATTTACGCTCTGACTCCCTGCTCCCTGGGACTCCCTTCTACGGAAGAGCAAGTCGGGAGGGCTATTCTGCGCGTGCGCCCTTTCGATCAATAACCAATACGCGTCGCCCTCCTGAGCTCGCGGCCCGCGCCAAGTCCCAGAATTTCCGTAGGTACTCATGTGTGCTTTTTGGAAATGTTCCGCATACGTTTCCCCCTCTGAATAAACGTTTCTCATGGAAGAAATTATGGTCAGTTAACCAGAAATGTCCGTCAAGGTACGTTCACTCCGCTATGGCATTCGTAAACTCGATGTACTTAGTATCCGCTCCTTTCCTCCATTGCATAATGTTTGGCATAACCTTCTTTATGTTGACGTCCGCTCCATTGTACCCCAGTCCCTCTCGCCATTGCGTTTTCCTTTTATTCAAAGGCCTTTGCTTTCAAGTCCTCCCGCCGTATTACCCCAAGCCGATTTTTCTCTCAACATTTTAATGCAGAGATTATGCTCTCCTTCATGATGAGTCATTTTAAATTAAGAGTTAATTTAAGTTTAGACGTTCAGTAGGTACCCAGCTTTCAGGAATGCGTAGATATCGGTGAAAACTGCGGAAAACACCGTGAATAAAAAAACTGTAAACACATTAAAAATTCAAGTTTCAATTTGTTTTCTTTGATTTTTCATCTATTCGTTATTATATGTGTGGATGCTGATGTTTTCTTTACTCCAGTGTCAGCCAGAAAGTTAAGATTAAGGAATAGATACACCATCCGAGAAGTCTCTTGAAACTTTGTTTTCTCACTATGAGAGCTAACAAGCGCAGTTACTGAAGATCAAGGAAACCTCAGGACGATAAAATATAGGAGAGAGTACAAAGGAGTCAAAAAATTGGAAACCAATTTTCCTGTAGACAAAATTTTCATAAAAATAAAACTTTTGTGTATGAATGATATACTTAGGTGTGATTTATAACTATCTTTTCCCCTATCAATCGATCTTAATCTATTTTCTGGTTTAACAGTAGTCCATGCGTCAGACAAATAGTATATGAAATGTCAATGCATTGAAATATTTCAGTTGAAATTCCACGAATTTTAGAGAATTTTACAAATGCTCCCCCTATTCTAAAAATAACAAAATGAGTATGATTTTACGGTCCCTTAAGTACGTATTCTTCGGGAATTATGACTGGTTTTCGTGGCATATTTCGTTGTTAAATATCAAAAGAGTATCTACTGATGTGTATCTGCTCTTGTGACCTCCTTGAAAAAGGGAAGGAGCGAGAGGGATAAAGGGGAGAGTGAGTAAAACGTGCCACAATAATTATTTTCAGTTTCAGCATCGGTTTTGTACTGGTACTCATTAGAGTTAATCAATTTATTTTTGACTCTAATTATAATTTTTGGAACCTCTTGGCTCTGTTTTCCCCCCTAAATGGTGTGGACTCAGCAAAATTTTGCCACCTTGTTAAGTAATTATTTATATTATTGTCAAAAATTCGTCATAGGGCCTCATTTAGCGTCGGACATGTTTTCTAAATTTCATAGCTACGACTGTTTTTTTAAAAACTACTTTGAATTTTACCTGCGTAATCAGCAAGAAAACCAATAGGAAGCATCATAGTTTTAATCTGGAGCCTTTTTCTAAAGTTAATGACTAAAATTTAAAAAAGCAATTAGTGTTTAGTATTAGATGAAAAAAAAACTATTTTTACTTAAATATTTACAAAAAAGTTTACTTGATGAAGCAAAAAGGAACCGCACCATCTGTGCTCACCGAAATTCGCTCAATGCAATGCTTTCGACGCAGTCCAACTTTTGAAAGTAACGTTCATTGATATTCTGGATTTTTTTTTTTTTTTTTTTTTTTTAATGGCGTCCCGGCCCCGTGGCGGCGCTCTTTCCCCCTTGAACCCCGCATTCCGCGGCTCCTATCAATGCGCGGTGCTCCCCCCCCCCCCCCCCCGCCCTCCACGCGTTCCCTTTGATTTGACGGTCAAGAGTTAAATATTCAGGGTCAAATTTTAGGGGTCAAACCGCATCTGCGAAAAGTTACTGATTTCAGAAAACGTCGAAGCGATTTTTTTCCGGCGGCTTTCGATACTTCTCGTTAACAGCCACACCGCAACCTTAGAAATTGATCGACTTGTTGAATTCGAGGACGACTCATCTCTATGGGCGGGGAAAAAAGGAAGAATTAACTAATCAGTGCCGATAGTTTAATGTTTTGGAAATATTTTTGGAGCGCCTTACTGCTTTGTAAGCTATACCGTAAAGAAGGATCAACAGGCAGTGGTACAAACCTTTAGTCGTGGAAATAAACACATATCGACGGTCTTTGCGTTCAAGATAAAAACGCAAATACGACTGCATTTGTTTGAATTTGTCAGAGGTCAAAAATTTAAAATTATAAAAGTAACGGAGTCGCGGTATTGCCGAAGACTAGAGCATATTAGTCTCGAAACCGGTTCGACCTATTTTTAGCTTACATTTTAATGCCAAATTTGGCTGACTAAGCTGCACAGAACATGGTTATTGATTAAAAAATCGAGCTACAGGCCAAAAATAAACTTGTGACTCCTTACCCATGCACTGAAGAAGATCGCAGTTTGTCGGCGGTCGAAACGTTTGCTTTGTTTCTCGTAAGTTTTATATTATTTCTCGTCTAAATGTATAGTTTGAAATATTACTTGTTTCATTTATTTTTCACTTGTAGCTCGATTTCTTAATCAATTACCGTGTTTCTAGCTTACTTTGTATTAGTGCTTTGCTTTTACAATTGCATATTTTTGGCCTTCGTTTCGCGGTTTGCGGCGATGTATAGACTTTTTGACATACTGTAGTAGAGCCTCGGTTATCCGCGATGATTTGGACTGTACGTAGTGACCGCGGATAATCGAAATTCGCGGTTAATCTGAAACGAAGTTATTTGCATCAAAAAGACCGTATTTCAAGAGATCGGATTAAGAAAACGTATCCAGCATTAACCAGAAACGGAATAATTTCCAGCGAAAATTGAATATTCTTTACCTCACAAGAAGTTATTTCGACAAAAATCATTTATTTTACCGCAAATTTTAGAAGCTTTTGTTCCAGAAGTATTTTAGTGACTTAATCACAACAAAGTCACCGATAAAAACCGCGGATCACCAAAACTCTTTGGGAACCATTCAGCATCGTCTCTTGGAAACTCGCGATTTTTTTTGCCAGTGTGAAAAAAACTCTGTGCAAATTCCATGGAATGATGTTGATTGTTCTCAGTTAGAAAAATGAAATTGAAGAGGAGATTTTGAAACGCTGCAATCGAGGAACTCGGTTTATGTGAATTTTGTCGTCGATGCGTAAGCGATTGAAACTCTACAGATGGGTCAAACTAAACGAAAACTGCTAATTTCAAACTCACGGCAGGTCAACATTATCATTTCGGAAAACAACTGTTGGAGTTGATTTAGTCTTAGCAAGCGATTTTTCTGCATAAAAATGACTTTTTGAAATCGGGAACGGGTCGTTTTTGAACCGAACGTTTCAATTATCGCTATCATCACTATGAGCTCGCAGGCTTTTCAAATTTTCATTTATGGTCCAAGTTTGTCGTTTACCAAATGAAAGAATATAACTTAATTTCAACGTTGCAAAATTTCTTCTTGCAAATTTTGTGTTTGCCAGGATGCTGTTCGTGTGTTTTTACCGACAATTTCACTGATTTTTCCTGTGGTTACCCGCAAAAATCAGCACAATTTTCGGCACAAATTGCTCGGTCGTATATAAAAATATTGAATTTTTGAGTCAATATTGCAACCTTGGAATGAGGTTCCCTTCATTAACTTACTTTTTCGTTTCCTTATTGGCCCCGTTTGTTGATGAATTCGTGTTTATCCGTCAACAATGGACCACTAGACAAGGTACGAATTTAAGCATTCTAGTACATGTTTCTTGACCTGAATTTCACGTAAAACACGATTCGCAAAACGAAAATTACCGAAATTATCTACTAACAAAGATATTAACGTTTTTATTTCACATTGGTTACGAGGAATTTGAACTGCCCGCTCACAAGAAACTCAAAGCTCTACGTGAGCCAAATCGCGCACTTCAACAGTTTCAGCAAGCTTCTCAGCCGAGCAATGTTCATTTCCCACCATGTGTTTTTCAAACTATAAGTAATTTGCTATAGCTGAGCCAAAGCGTCAAGATTGAGGTTGCCAGATTTTTTTTTATCGCAGAGATGTTCATGGTAACGTTTATCGAGCGATGTGAATCACGTAGAGCATTGAGTTTTCATGAGCGGGTGGTTTGAATTCACGCATCAAGAATCATTAAATATCTTCATAAGGAGTTGATTTCGGTAATTTTTGTTGTGTGCATTGTGTTTTACGTGAAGTTTTGGTTAAGAAACATGTATCAGAATGCTGAAATTCGTACCTTGTCTAGTGGTCCATTCAACCTGGCAACGTGAGGCTAAGTTCCTTCATCTGGTAAATGACCATCTGGACGTATTTTGATCGAAAGGAACTTGGACGCATTTTGATCGCAAGGAACTATATCTATAACGATATGAGCCCTGCCATGCATATATACTCTTTAAGATCCTAGGGCTCATGTCAGAACGGATAAAGTTCCTTCTAATTTAAGTGCGTCTAATTCTGTATCGAGAGATTTACCGGGCCGATTTCCATAAATTTTTGGCTATCAAAAATAATAATCATTTTGGATGAAGTTACTTCAAAAATTCTTGAATCTCGGCACAAACTTCTATTTATTTCTCCCAGGACACAAACTTCTATTTGTTTTGTTGTGTTCTATTTGTCAGAACAGGTATATTTCCTTTTGATTTAAGCACGTCTAATACTGTATCGAGATATCTACCAGGCCGATTTCCATAACTTTTTGGCTGTCGAAAAATAATAATTATTTTGGATGGACTTGCCCCCAAAATTTTTGAATTTCGGCACAAACTTCTATTTATTTCTCCCAGGGCACAAACTTCTATTTGTTTTGTTGTGTTCTATTTGTCAAAACAGGTATATTTCCTTTTAATTTAAGCACGTCTAATACTGTATCGAGAGATCTACCGGGCCGATTTCAATAAATCTTTGGCTATCGAAAAACAATAATTATTTTGGATGGACTTGCCCCCAAAATTTTTGAATTTCGGCACAAACTTCAAATTGCTCCTCTCAGGGCGCGAGCGCGGGGCGCCTGCCGCGGGCTGGGCCGCGTAGAGGCCCGTGGGACACCCCCTCCCCCGTTTCTACCCATGACCCTGACCATACATCTCTCATCTCTTGGTTGCGACGAAATTAATGTGCCATATGGATCATGTTTTCGTTCTCTGAAATTGCTGACCCACTTCCTCACATCATTTTCGAGCGAGTCAAGCTTGTAACCGTAGAATCTGTGCACGGCTGCTTTTCGCCTCATTCCCAGTGTTGTTGAATTTCATGAAAAATAAAATCATGGACCACGACCAAGCAGTGCTTTTTTTGCGCTCAACGCCACAATTATGGGAGAATTAGTATGGGGCCGGAAGGGAGGAGAGCCTACCCCCTCCCCCAGAAATCCCCCCCCCCCCCTAGAAACTAAAGAGATTTTGCTTAATAATGATGTGACATATTTATCACTCTTGAATTTTCAATTCGATCAATTTGTTGGTAAGGGCGGATTAAAATTGCTCCTCAGCAGACGACTCAATTTTACGAAATTTTCCGGGAGAGGTACTGGTACCCCTTGGAGGCTATAAAAATCCCATGAGCTCCTCTTCGAAATTGGAGGAAACTGAAAAATCATCCTCGACGCGATGTTTTTTTAGTGACCCCTACTCCTTTCTTTACGAGGTGTCATTCTGCCACCCCCCCCCCCCCAAAAAAAAAAAACTTTCTAGTTCCATCCATCATGGTTCGAACTCTGTCATAATTCGCTCCATTGTGCGTTGCGCAGTGTAACGAGACAACGGGAAAAGTCAGACAAAATTTGGAAACTTTTAAAGCTTATATCTTCGAAAATATGAAATGGAGAAGTTGAAGGTGGTTTCATCGGGTTTTTCATGACATTTTATTTTAGAGGCACCCGTTGAAATCGAATTTGTGACGAAATGAGTATTGAATTTTGCAGTTTTAGTTAAAAATTTTATGTCTGACCTTCCCATTCATTCTCCCCCCCCCCCCCTCAAATATAATTTTTTTAAAATTCTTTTTTTATTTTTACAAATTGCAACCATCGAGAGACAGGTCGATGGCGGAAGACCTACATTACATGCTAAAGAAACAGAAAATCTTCTCCACCACAAGCACCACCCCCTTCCCATACACTGAAAAAAAATCTCGGTGTATTTACTAAGAAAAGGGTAAAATTGCCAAGAATTTAGGGTTCTATTTGATCCCAGTTTCTTCTTGGTAAAATAACCATTTATTGAATTGGTAATTTTACCGAGAAATCTCGGTAAAATTATTGAACTTTCTCGGTAATTTTACTGGACTTTGGTAAAAACGCCAATATATTTTTTATCGACTGTGGTAGAATTACCGAGATAAAATGGCAAAGTTACTGGGAATTGATCACCAATAAAAATGGTATTCTTACCTGAAAAAAAACAGTAAAAATACCGATTTTTAGGTAAGCTTACCAGTCTGTCTTGGTAAAATTACCAATAATTGGTAAAAAAGTGAGATGGTAAAGGTACCAACGGACCGTGGTAAAAACGCCGAGAATTTTTTTTCAGTGTATCTCGTTCTACTGTGCGGCGCGAGACTTGGCAGCACTCGATTTGTTGGTGCTATACAAGACTTGGAGAGAAGGGAGGAACGTTGTAGATTGCAAAGCGTCTGTATCCATGCGATAATTTGATCCAAGTTAACCTTCTCGCAAAAGCTGCATCCTTTAGGATGCTGGACAGTAGTCTCCTGCCGACGTCCGTTTGGTCCTTCAGTCCAATTCGAATTCGCCATGCTCCCCGTTTACGCCTCCGTAGTCCTGTCGGGATCCTTATTTTTAGTTCCGATCTGAAGTGAAATTTCCGATGCATAGCGCCAATTCATCCCATTCAATTTAGTGATAATGCATTTTTCGAAAGTGCCGTCTATGATACCATGCAGTTAAACTGACATTTTTATGTAGTAAAAGCAGGGAACCAAATGGTTTCTGATCGTTGGTGCCGAGTTTCTCTTTTAAAGTGTTTTCCGACCGATCGTGCCAAGTTTACCCTTAAAATGTAGTTTAAATGTCTCTTTTGAAAGTGCCGCCTGTAACACCTACCATTCAGTGAAACTGACAGTTTTAAAAATGAAAAAGGGAACGAAATGGTTTCTGATCTTGACTGGTGCCGAATTTCTCTTTTAAAGTTTTTTTTGATCGATCGTTCCATTTTAACTCATCAAATGTAGTCGACATTTTTCGGATTTTTTTATTTTTCGATAGTACCGTCTGTGATACCATGCAGTGAAACTGACACTTTTCTGTAGAAATGAAAAATGGTCCTAATTGGTCCTAAATGGTTTTTGGTCTCGATTTGTGCCGAATTTCTCGTTGAAAGATTTTTTGGATCACTCGTACCAATCTTACCCATTAAATGTAGTGATTATTCGTTTTCTAAAAGTACCGCCTGTGATACCACGCAGTGAAACTGACAATTTTATCTAGAAAGAGGGGTATGAGTGGTTGCTGACCTTGATCGGTGTCTAACATCTTTTAAGTTCCGGTGTTTCTTATTTCTTATTCTTTTAGTGGTGTTTTCTCCTCACTGCAGGTTAGAAGTTATGTGTCCAGCACTTGAGTCTGTATGTTCTGACATTCGAGGCACCTTGGTCTCTCGCACTTTGGTAGCGCAGTTTTCGTCCTGATAATCCTGTGTTTTGTCGTTGGTTTTCTTTGTGGTACGAGGATCCTCGGCTCTGCAAGGGAGATGTTATTGCCCCTTAATTTTCGCATATTTTTCGTTCGGGGATTATCGTCGGTCGTTCGAAAGTGACGGCTGTGCCACGCGGGTTGCAGATGCTACTTTTTCAGGCGCACATCTCACGATGTCCCTGCCGTCTGTCCGCTTTTGGCCGTTGCAGCGAGCCGGTAGAATTTTCAGCGGCGACAGGAAATCGGCCCCTTTGATCGACAATTTGACTGAGACTGACCCCAGATTGAGCTCCACCTCTGTGCATGTTTGTAATGTTACACTACCTCTCATTTTTTTATTATGATAAATTTGACAACGTTTTGCGATTAGGAACTAAAATGTATGGCCCAGTTTAGAAACAACGCATGTACCATCAGTTTCCCCATGCGCATACGTGTTTTTACAGATCGGCGAAAAGTTGTAAGTAGCTCCTAATTGCAAAATGTAGTCCAATTGCCGATCGTTCCAAAATCACCGACCAGGAGAATCTCGGTACTTGGACAGCGTTCAGCAGAAAGGAACCAGCGGCGTGGCGCGCTTTGCGATATATCGATTGATCTACCATTTAAACCTATGGGAAAGGATCGATGAACAGGGTGTCTGCAACGAACACCTTAATAATCGATTCTTTATCACAGTTTCAACTGGGAAAATATCGATAATCGATCATTAACGCCTCGCCACTGAAAGGAACCCCGGTGTTTTCGAGATCGTGCAACTTCTTTTTCACCGCAAATAAAACTAAACGCATGCAACTTTCAGGATTTGTTCTACTTAAAAATAACTAATTTTTTTGTAAGATGCGATTTTTTAAAGAACTTGATACCTCTCTGCTATAAATTCTGTTCAATCAATGGACTTCAGTAAAATCAGCCTAACCACGAGTACAACAAATATCGCTAAATTTAATCTCGAATTTTATTTTTAAACAGAAAACTACAAAGTAAAATAAATCGCTACTAAAATTTTTTTAAGTAATCCTTCTTTCTTTTCCTCGTTTATTTTGTTAATACATGTTGTGTTTTCTTTTATTTGCATGTAGATGACCCGGTACAAACATGCCGAGATCGAAGAAGATTCTTGCAGCTTCGGGTCAGTTCACTTGACAGAGGGGGTTTCTGCTATGACCACGCACATCAGATATCATGCGGTCAGTATTCATTTTGAGCAGATCCTCGCATACCATATGTATTATACAGATAGTGGCAACTGGAACCGTTACTAATTTATGGAGTATTTTCATACTCATATTTTTTATTTGTTTATGTTTACAAACTAGTGCGGCATTTCAAACGAGAACATATTCAATTCATTTCAAGCACTTATTGTAATCCACTAGAGAAACCGGAAAGAAAAAACCACGAGTGAATGTGCAATTTCACGATGATACCACTTTTCGACCACGTGGGAGCTCGTGTTGCCTACATCAAATTTGAAGGCGAACTGACATTGCCTTAGTGTAATCTTCTCCCTCTTGAAAAGGGCTAATTTATTTTTCCTCTTCCCCTTGCTCTTATCTTCCTCTTCTCTCTCATTTTTCCTCTATTTCTTATTCTTTCTCTTTCTCTTTTCTTCATCGTCCTCCTCTTCTTTTTCTTCTTTCCATTTTATTATTCTTGTTCTTTTTGTCTTCTCTCTCTCTTTTGTTCTTCTTCCTCTTTTTCCCCTCTTTATTATTTTCTTCTTCTTTCTGTTTTGTTTAACACCCTTCGCTCTTGTTCATCTATTTCCTTTTCCTTCTTCTCCCTTCTTTTTTCTCTTCTATGCTTTTTTTCTTCCGGCGACCAGAAGGCATGCAATTAAAAAATTTGAATGAATTGACGCGATTCTAACAGAAGTTATCGTGTCTGCGAGTATAACAAATTCGTCGACAGTAATCGTCTGACTGTTACGTAGGAGATAATGTTACCATTATTTTACCACTTTGGAGATTGTGTTGCCTACACTGAAAATTGAAGGCAGACTGTCATGACGTCAAAGTAACCTCTTCTCGTCTCGTGAAAAGCTCTTATTTGTGTGTGCCCCGAGTAAGCTTACCATTTCATGGTGACACCACCATTCGACCATTTGGGAGCTTGTATTGACTACACTATAAATTAAAAGCGAACTGATATGAAGTTAAAGTAACCTCCTCTGGTTTGGTGATGAGTTGTTTTTTGAGTGCGCTCTAAGTAAGCGTTTAATTTCACGAAGTTATTTGGTGAAAATGCTGCCTATGAAACTAAAACACGAATGGATCCTGATTCAATACTGTAATTCTGTTTTTGTATAACTGTACACCATTCTCACATCTTGATTGTTAATTTTGATCTAGTCTTTTTACTTTTCTCCGACTTTACCTACGCTGATTTTTGTATTATTTTTTCCTACATTTTTAATTAGATGCTATATTTTCTTTTACAGGGTTATTCTATATGGAAATCAAGAAGTGTTCTTGAAAAATGTCTCATCGTATCCTCTGGAGTTTTATTACTTGTGGTCATCATTATGGGCTTTTTACTAGGATCAAAAGATGATAACGTACAGAGTATATTAGTTTCACAAGGTATGTTTTTTAAATCGTAACCTTATTTCATTAATCGCACGTAATAAATCGTGAAATCGATCATTTGAGATCAAGTTAGATCCTTTTCTGAAGCCTTTCTCCTGTAGAAACCTGGCAAAGGATTTGTCGACAGTACTCTTTTGGGAGTAGTCACCAACTCACACTTAAGCTGCGACTGCATGGAGATTAAGCCTTGAAAGCATTTATTTGTCTATTGAATCGATTTGGTGGCCCCATCATTCTGTAATCTTCACCATTTGTTTTTTTTTTATTTTTCAAATTTTCGTCAAAGATCAGTTATTATATCCTCTTTTCTTATAAGTTGCTTCCTCTTTCCAAGTATGGAAGGTGTCGCCAAATGTACTTCCACATAAGTTGCGAATTTTATCATGATAATGTATGTTTCCTCATCAAAATTGTATGTTTAACACGATTTTTTACAACGGAAATTATGAAAATAACTCCCAATCAAGATATCAACATTTAATGCATAAATTTAAACTTCCCTCTCATAGAAAAAACAATAATCCACTTGAGTTTAAGTGCACACCAAAAATTACCATGACCGTTCTGCAGTATGAAAATATGACAACCTCAATCTCGACTCTTTTGTTCAGCTATTGCTTTTTTTTTTATACTTTGAAAAACTCAGGGTGGGGAAGGAACATAGCTCAATTGAGAATCCCGCCAAAATCGTTAATTCAGATGTTTCAAAACCAATGCTAAATAAAAACGTTATTATCTTGGTTTGGAGTCACTATCAGTTATTATTCTGGCACAAATTGTCGTCTACATAAAATTTTTAAAAAGGTTGATGTATCAGAATGCTTAAATTTGTACCCTGTCTTGTGATCTATTTGCTTACTTTTTTCAAGTACAAAATGTACTCCAACTCTTCTTAAATTACAATAATAAAAACAAATTTCTTATTTTATCTGTAGGATCCGGATACTGCCTGTCGGAGTCTTGTGTTTCAACTGCAGCCTCAATGTTGAGTTCAATGAAGCCCGAGGCAGACCCTTGTAATGATTTTTATGAATATGCTTGTGGCTCTTTTGGTCTCAGTAATCCTTTGCCTGATAGCAAAGGAGCTTGGGGAATGTTCCAAAAACTTGAACAAAAAATACAACTAGTCTTAAAAAATGCTTTACGTAAGTTTGAATTTTTTCTTTTAAAAGTTCTTCTCCGTTGTATGATTAAGACCCACATTACGCATTTACACTGAAGAATTTAGACTTAGAAATGAAGTAAGTAACGTTAATATATCTGTTTCTAAAATATGTGGAAACCAAATAATATCTCTGTTCATAAATTTATGAAAACCAAAACCGAAGATACTCTTTTAAATAGATATGGCATTTTATAATTTTAGACCGGTGGACAAATTAAACAGTTCAAAGAAGAGGAGCGATCTATGCAATCTGCAAAAATTGGATGTTTTATGTGATGTCCATTGTATTGGGACGAAGAAAAACTAAGAGAAGTTCCACAACTTTTCACTAACTTGGGAATAGGAAAAGGTAGTTTTCGTAAGAATTAGTGTTAAATATGATTCAAGTTCCTAGAATGGGTTGCTATAGAGACTGAAATTCTCTAGATTAAGTTATCTCCTCAGACAACTTATATTTATCTGCTAAAAATTGTTCAAGCCTTAATTTTAGATATGTTTCTCTTACTTAATTCAGAAAAACCTATTACTGATCTCAAAAGCGAGGCTGAAGTTAAAGCTAAGAAGTACTATCTCTCTTGTATGGATAAAAATGAGACCGTCGAAACACTGGGAGCAACACCTCTTCTCAAACTCATTCGAAAAATTGGAGGTTGGAACGTATCTGGAGAATTTGACGTTGATCAATGGGATCTTCAAAAAACACTCCAAATTGTCCATAATAAGTACAATATGGGAGGACTTTTTTACTGGATGGTTGCTGAAGATGATAAAAATTCCAGTAGGCATGTTATTCAGGTAAATTAATTTTTTCATTTTTTTATTTTATTCCCATTAATTACTAGTACCTAATTGATGTTTGTCTCTTTGACTAGGAGTATAAAATAAATATCAGAAGTAAAATTACTAGGGAAACTCAATTCGAGAAATGTAGAGTCTCAGCTCTTCTGCTGGAAAACGTCTAATCAGGGCTCTCCTGAGGAGACAAAAATTGATGAGAATCTACCCACTAAATTTCAGAGCCTCCCAATGTACCAAATGTACATTTTGTGATATTTTCTCCTATCTCACAGAGAGGAGCTTCAATTTTTGAAAAGTCTTTGAATTATACTGTATATGAGCAGGGGAAAGTATGTGCCATATTAAACTTTTATCTTAAACTGTATTTCTCAGTAGATCTGGAATAAATAATATATGGATGTTTTGGGCCACATTTACCCTATGACCAGGTGGCCAAAGCTTCAATTTCTAATTAGTTATTCGGCTCAAATGAGAGTTGCCTGGCACTTTTGGTCAAGGAGGAATTGAGCCAGGCAAGATTCAAGTGCAGAAATAGTCCTTGAAGTTTACTTGAAGACAAAAAAATGATAAAAGATTGTTTTTAAATTGCTGTTCAAAAAAAATTATTTTAGTTTGTTTTATGACTCGAATGCATCTTTATAGTATTGTATTTTTGCTTCAGATACTACTTTTATGTTTTCAGGTAGACCAAACTGGTTTAAGTTTACCAACGCGAGATAGCTACCTTAATAGTTCTTCCAATCATACATTGCTGTTTGAGCTGCACGAATACATGACCAAGGTAAGGAAAACTGGGAAATTTTAGTTTTTGTATTGTCGAATGTAAGAGGTAGCAAACAGATAGATTCCGTAAGAATACCGGCCTTTCGAACACAAGCTTACGGAGACATCAGTGTTTTCCTTGCCAGTTTGTCTTGCTCCAATGCCCTCCCTATGCTGTACAAGTAGAAATTACTATCAGCATTGTCTATAGTGGAATTACTTTAAGGGAAAAAGCACTCCAGTAGGGAAATTGGTAAGTCCTTTTGCATACCTACTCAAAGTACATGTAATTTCCTTTCTTTTAGATGGCATTTGGTAATATTAAGGTATTGGTCTGTACCGTGGAAGAGGTGATGTGTGAGGCAGAGGTATGCAAAGATGGTGGATGGTGGGGTTCCCCCCCCCCCCCTGCTCAATCCTACTCTCACCAAATGAGAAAGTCATTTTACCCCTCTCAAAAAATTCAAATTTAGGTATCTAAAATAATTTGCAATTTTTTCCCTCAAATAAGCCATTGTTTAATTTTGTTTACTTTTTCCAATAGATAGGTGTACTTTTGGGTGGAGAAGAGAGTAGCGTGCGGCAACAAATGCAGTCTGTGATTGATTTAGAAACACGAATTGCAGAAATAACAACCCCAGATGAAGATCGCAGGGATGAAGAAAAGCTGTACCATAAGATGTCTGTCAAAGAACTTCAAAACAAAGCGCCCTTTGTAAGTATAATGTAGATGTTGTTCAAATCAGGGGCGGATCTATTATGGAGTACAGTTGAGCAGTGAATTTTAAAAGGGAACCAAGTAACATCAGTTGTTATCATTTTTTAATGGACAATTTATTTTGTTGCAAGAGAATAGTTACACCGGTTTTCTTGCAAATGTCATGGAATTGCCTTGTAATGTAGTGGGAATTCCCTGCAACTTTGGAATGAATCAGTACAACAGTTTTATTGTAAAAGATTGATATGACCCATGAAATTTAGGAACAGCTGATCGTTGAGTGTGATATAGAGGGAACAGAATAACGACCAGGTTACGTGAGCGCCATGGCAAATCCCTCTTGCTTGTTTCTCGAGAGACAACTTGTCTCGGTGGGCCATATAAGTGCTGCCACACTCGGCAGACTGAACCTACTCTGCAGGTCTTAACACTGATCATCAGAAAGAAGAAAGTGAAGTTTAGATTAATATGTATGCTGATTAAAGTTATGAAAATGTTTGGTTAATATATGTATTTAGTTAACCACCTTCATTGGTTTTCATTTCAGATCAGATGGGAGGAATATTTTTCTAATGCCATAAATTTTCGCAAAGTAAATTCTTCTGAAATAATCGTTGTCTATGCTCCTGAGTATCTGTCCAATCTTACAAACATCATCAACGAATTTCAACAAAGCGAAGATGGCAAAATGTAAGTCGCAGTATTTTATTTTTTGGTTTTTGTTTTTATCAACTTTTGTCTCTCCTTCTATAATGAACCCTGCGTATCCTTATTTGTTTAAAGCTTTACCCCTGTTTTTATGAAGTTGTTAGGGTATTTAGGTATTATTTTGGTAATAAATAGAACCTTTTAAATTTGAGGTTTTGAGTACAATGAAAGTGATTAGGTCAAAACTTACATGGAAACTGGTTTATTGGTAAAAATAGTCGAATCTTTTCGGCTATTGCAGTCAGTAATGTCCAAATTATTGTCAATATCTCAAAAATAAATCTAATCTCCGACACATCACACCTTTCTCCAATGTCAATGTAAACCCAGCGGATATTGACATCGGCCATTTTTACTGTAATAATTTGCTTTTAGGCCATCACTCGCTGCAATATTGAACTATAAGTCTGAAACTTTGTCCCCTTACTCTTAGAGGATTGAGGATTCAAAAAAACTGTTATACCTAAAAATGAGAGATGTTGACATTTGACATTTTTACAGATAGTTCTTCATATGCAGTTAAAGGGAAACAATGAATACATGAGTCAGTTTTGTACATTAATTGATTTGTTATTACAGAAAAACTTTAGTGTAGCTCTCCCCCTTCTTCCTCTAACATGTTTCGGTCACAAAAGCATCTTTCAAGGTCACTCAGACTTATGTTGGCACACGGCTTGACCGTGGCCATGTGATATGAAATGGGGAAGGACTGAAGTTTGTTGAACTTCTGGTTGAAGTTTCCAGAGCCTGATCCTAGTCTCTAAAGTCATAGCTGAAGTCATTCCAATCAAAGAAATTGTTTCATTAAAATTAATGACTGTGAATAATTTGTTTTTTATGGTTATTACCTGTTCCCTAATTTTTTTGAAATTTTTTATCAATTTACAGAGTTCTGAACAACTATCTTGTTTGGCAAACTGTGCGGAGTATGACTCCATACTTGTCAAAAGCTTTCAGGGATGCTTACAAAGGTCTTAGGAAAATGCTGTCTGGCTCAGAAGAAGGAGAAGAACCCTGGAGATATTGTGTTTCTGATACCAACAACATAATTGGTTTTGCGCTCGGTGCCTTGTATATCAGAGAAACATTTCACAAAAATTCCAAACCTATGGTATGTTTGGATAAAATTATGTAACGTGTCCCTAGCATTTAAACTGACGTGTCTCTACAGAATTTCCCATAATCAGGTCCCACACAATGAGAGATTAATGGCAATGACCCAAGGTCTTCAAGACCGATTTCTTGAAAATACGAATCGCAATACTGAAATGAATTTTTTTTCATAGTTCAAGTAGTTTGTTCGTCAGAAAGAGATTTGCTCTGAAACTTCACCCAACTCTGCAAAAAATTATTTGAATGATCGCATCCGAATTTTACACTAGAATCATGTTTGATAATGGGTCTCTGGACAGGTAAAAAATTAAAGCACCATGAGGCATGTTTCCTGACCAGAATTTCATGTAAAACATATTAAAGTTATGGAAATTTTGCTTATGTAAAGTGAGAGCCTAGTGCCTATCATTTGTATCAAGTAAGTGATTGCAAACATGACGCTAGCAAAAAAAATGAAATTAATGTAAGCTTGGTTAGCCATAGAAAATAACCTATTATTCGGCAAGTAACCGGACAACTAGAATACTGTCTTATGCTAATATGCTCAGAGTCGCCACCAGACAGTGCTGGTCCCTTATAATGGACATGCCCAGGATTAACCAAGATCATCTAGAATTATCCTCGCTACTGGCTAAAGTGAAAACTCTAAGCTTTGGAGATTTACAATTTTCCACTGGGCAATAACTATTATCTTAATTTCTTGTCGTTTCTTGTGTCAAGATGTAAGTCTAACAAGTTTACCAAACAAGGGTTTATCTCTGATTGAATTCCCTAACATATCATGCCACACGTGGCAAAGAGAAACTAATATAACCAGGTGGTTGACATATCTCAGAGGCCTGCAATTTTGGTGGGGTGAGTCTCTAGAGGCACTCTCCACAGAGGGGATGCTAGGGGAAAATAGCCCTCCAAAAAAGTTTCTTGTGGTTTAAAATCATAATTTATCTCTGTATTATTTTGCAGGCAGAAAAAATGATTAATGACATTAAAACAGCATTCAAGAAGAATATGCACAAGTTGGATTGGATGGATAAAAAGACTTTAAAATTGGCAGAAGTAAAAGTAGATGCAATCACAGATATGATCGGTAATTATGATGTCTTTTGCAATTAAAGTTGTCTTTATTAATATTGTCATCACAGCATGAGGAGTTAATACTCCTATAATAATTACAAATGCTTTTACATTTTCTCAGTAAAATTAGTAAATGGAAGTCTCTGAACGTATATTTTAATATACGTTCAGAGACTTCCAAGAAAATCATCTGCAATAAAAAATTCTATTTCCCCTGAAGTGTAACCTGAGGGCGCCATGTTAGGTTTTTGCAAATACAAGAATAATTGAATTTGTTATTTAAGAAAAGACTTAAGTGTCAAAAATGAAAGTATGAGGAAAACAGAAAAAACTGTTGTAATGGACCCATGATTAATCTCAAAGCAAACAACAATGTGATAAATTCATCAATCTCTTCAACATCCCAGAGCTCTTAGATTTACAACATGTTGTTTAAAGTGGTTCTTACTGTTTTTTTCGTATTTTCATTTCTGGTGCCTAAGTTTCTTTGGGAATGACTGATTTAATTTTGAGCATGAGTTCAGCAACAGTAGCTGTGGCTGTGCAGCTTGTAAAAAATGGATACATTTATCTCTGGGTACACTATTTGATGAATAAAAAGTTTCCTATCAATCACTACTGTGCTCTTTTTAAATGGTAAGCCATTTCTGGAAAATCATTTTTAAATTGTTTCATTTCTTTCATCTTTATAAACTAAAAGACAGTAAAATATCTCATATATGTATGCATATTAATTTTTCCTCTCATAAATTGTTGAATCAGGTTATCCAGATTTCATCATGAACCCTCAAGCTCTTGATGATAAGTACAAGGATCTGACTATCCGAGAAGATGAATATTTCCAAAATAATGTGAGATCAAATCAATTTATGTTGAAACAGAATGTACAGCGATTGGATTTTCCTGTGAACAAAACAAGGTTTAAGCATTTCTCAATTTTTTTCTGTGAGCAATGTCATTGGTTCAAAGTGAGAGCTACTCTACTTGGTTTCAAAATTTGGTGCTAAAATGGAAAAAGGAATAGAAATGATCCATTTACTGAAATTACACGGTTGACCATAATGAGAAATTAATGAGAATCGTTGTAAAGGAAGACTGAAGAGAGTTATAATTTTGCTTTTGCTCCAAATTATCGTTTTGACTAGAAGAAGAAACAGACACACACACCCTCCCTTGTAACTGAGTTCTCCTATCTTTGCACGTAGTTTTTTCCTACCCCCCCTTTTTTGTCTTTCTATCGTTGATGTGTCTTAATTTTTAGGATTTCTTATTCAAAGAACATTTAGATAAAAATAAGTTTCCTTATGTATTATCTCATTTGATTTCGTATTTTATGGTTTCAGGTGGAGTATGGCTCCGCATACTGTAAATGCTTACTACACACCAAACAAGAATCAAATGGTGTTTCCCGCTGGTATTTTACAAGCTCCATTTTTTGACGCCAAACAACATCAAGCACTTAATTTTGGTGCTGTTGGTGTGGTCATGGGACATGAACTGACGCACGCTTTTGATGATCAAGGTCGAGAGTATGATCCAGTCGGCAACATGAAACAATGGTGGCAAAATGACACCATTAGTAGATTTAAGAAACAAGCTAATTGTTTTGTTGACCAGTATAAGAATTATCAAGTTTTTGGAAAACACATCAATGGAAAACGTACTCTAGGTATGAATTTCTCTGTTTCTTGCAACTTTCCTTACTCATAGAACGTCACCATTAAAATTATTGATTCTTGAATGTCTATCATATTCATTAATATTGCGAATGATTATTATCAATGATTTTCTAAAGAAAAACATTCCTTTTTTTAGCAAAAGAAGCATTCCCACAGAATGTTACTAATTTGCCTCAATTTGCCTAAAATTAGCTAAAAAATTTTGCTGTTCCAGTTTCTGGAATCTCAGGGTGATGAGGGGTGAATAGCATATCAAAATTTACTAAGATAAAAAACATACATATGCCTTTATATGAATCATAAATTATTTGTTGAAGTGTTGAGTACTGCTTATATTCTAAATCGATCTACCTAAACATTTTTTCCTATAAAATATCGTTGAAAAACACACTATGACAACGCAGGTCCACAACTAAAATGAGGGGAAGATCTCAAATGGAGTATTCCCATAAATTTCAGAGCTGACTCCGAAAATAACAACAGTTTTACTATCTTGCGAGGATTTTCTGAGAAATTCAACACCATCAGAAAAAATAGGCGTTTCGAGGAAAAATTTGATTTTTCGTCAAACTGGCGTGTGCTGGAGAAATACTAAGGTCATTTTTGGATTCAGCCAAATACTTATGAGCACACCTATTTTATGCCTGAAAACTCTTTCAGCTTTTTCTAATTACAAACTACAATAGATTACCTGTAATAATGTAAATCCTATTCGTTTGGTTTGTGGCTAGCACAGAGGGTAAACATGTATTTCTAAGTGTTTGTTATGCCTATTGCTGTGAATGTTTAGCTATTGAAGACAAGAAGAGCTATAGATTGTTTTCATCACCTATCAATTTTTCAACACAAATCATGTGTAGCTTTGTAAGATAAAAACTGTAATAACTCAATAACAATTCATGAATTAATGCCTTATAGGTGAAAACATTGCTGACAATGGAGGTTTACGAGCAGCGTACAGTGCTTATGAAACTTGGGCTTCAAAGAATCCTCCAGAGCTGCCATTGCCAGCTTTAAATTTGTCCCCTAAACAATTGTTCTTCCTAGGTTTTGCACAGGTACGTATCTCCTTTTTTAAATCCTGTTGTTTTTAACCCTTTTTTTTCTTTCTTTCTGACGCTTTAGATACCAATGAATTGCTTTTACTTCGAATACTGTCCCCATCCTCTGTAATACACAAGTGGTCTTTATAGAAATGATAAAAGAGGCATGTTCAATGTTGAGGAAAACGCTACAAGCTAGGACCCTGACAAAAAATTAACCCCCTCCCCCCTCCAAGTGAGGGTTTTCACAAGGCAATCAGCTGACTGCACCAAGAAAGTAGGACTGGTCCTCTCCTCTGATTGGACTGCATTTTGCAACAAAGAAGTATTATTTCTGGCTCATTCTTAAAATCTGCGTAGGGAAGCTAATGGTACTTGCGTTGTTTCTGAGATGAGCCAGAAACATTAGTTTCTAATTGCAATGTTTAGCCTGATTTTCAGCTGAAATTGGCAGTAAAAGATGCCAAATTCAGTCTAGAACTCCTTTGCAAAATTATCTTCCTAAAAATTCCATATGCTGAGCAAAACCATGAACTTATGTAGGGTGCCCGATAGAATCATATCATTCTTGCTCGGCAGGTAGTAATAGATCGAATGAAGGACCCTTATTGAAGCTGATAGTAGCCCATTAGATCTTAGGCACATTTTGAAATGGTCCCCTCTTGCTTATTTTAATAGCTAACTTTGACTGTAGTGCCTCCAGTCGTTACTATAAGTCCCTTCATCCCAGTCTGAAGCCTTGGTTTGTTGGTCTTGGACTGCTCACAGGGAGCAAAAGGTGATGAGCTAACATTTGCTCCAAGTCTCAAGACCTTTGAAGTTGGTATTACCTTGCATCCTAACATTGTCTGTAAATTGAGGACCTCTTCGGTTAAGGGGCGCAAGAGGCTTGTAAAGCCTCTAGTGTAATTTTTCATAGTGTTTGCAGCAAATAGAATTCATTCACTGTCAACTTACTTCCACACAGAAGTAAGGAGAAATTTGAGCAGTTTTAGAGAAAAACTTGTTGAAGAGCTTTTGGTAAGAACTCTGTTGTATAGTCTGTGTAGCATTGGAAGCCTCATATACCCCTTACGGAAGAAAGTCTCAATTTACAAAATTCCAAGCGCAAAGCAGGATTTTGTGAAGTAGACAGCTGACTTACCGTAGTTCTCACAGCTAACTGTGCAAAAAACTTCTTTAGAGTATATTTAATAGGTGTGAGAAGATTCATTAACAATAAACGAAACGAATATTTTATTGTTTTATCTTTTACCATCGCAGAACCAAGTGTGTAATTCAAAATAAATTGTTAAATTTATTGATTTTTTATCTTTTTCAGGTGTGGTGCACTGTTAGTACAAATGAAAGTCTGAATCTTCAGATCGAGAAGGATACTCACTCACCCGCTAGCTTGCGTGTTACGGGTACCCTATCAAATTTACCTGAATTTGCCAAAGCATACAATTGTAAATTAGGCTCTAAAATGAACCCTGTTAACAAATGTGAGATTTGGTAAGTTTTCCTGATAACTTTTTTCAAGTGGTGTTCGGAGATTTTTCTTCTCTTTTTTCTATCAGCCTTTCAAGAATGCTGTATGTTTTTTTTATACAAATGTATTTTCTGTCCAGTAGTCAATGGAGAAGAAAAATTGAAAGTGCAGTGGTTTCTGGTTAAAACATTTTTTCTAAGATTGATTCCGATTGAACAATAGCATTCCTTTGAAATTTCATTACTTTTCAACGCCCAAAATTAACGAAAGTGCCTATTAATGCAGCATAATAGGCTCTTGGACTAGTTGAAGAAAACAGATTGAACACTTTCAGTTTTTTCTTCCCAAATTTTGATTTTATTCAAACATAAAGTAGCCCTACCTGCGTTTATCCTCTCTTCAACTTATTAGGTGACATCGCACAATCGTACTGCCACATATTGCCAATATACTCAGTCCTGAATTTTTCGAAGACACATATTACTTTAGTTATTTTATTTTCTAATTTATTTTTTTCCTGTCAAGCGCAACAAATCGAAATAAGGGTGCTCTGTCCTAGGGTGCTAAAGACTCTGAAAGATATATGTATGTTCGTTTTAAGGGGTAATTAACTTTACAAAAATACAGCATTATTCTGTAATATCGTAATGGAAGTACCAGCTGATTTACATTCAGCGGTAATGAGCTAAGTGCTCTCAATTAAAACATATTTAAATTACAGTTTTGCATGTGAGAAATTTTTGAAATATTTCTCTTTAATGTGGTGTTTTACTCTTACTTTAGTTTTATGAAACATTTTCACTAAGTGGGAAACTGTTTGGACCTAATTAGAGTGTTCTTATCAAGCTTGAAAGTTGCTTTAATCTAAGGGTTGATTCTTTCATTTCATTGCGGAGGATCTATGTTCCTCCTTTTTTGCAACATGATCTCATTAAATTCGTCTTTGATTATCAGTTAAAGGATTTAAATTTTTAAAATAAATTCACTGATGATTTTTTAACTTTTGTCTATTACTAAAACGGTCGTGTAACTAGCCTTACTGCAGGCTAACAAAATTGCCTTTCCCAGAAAACTTTTAAAATTTCTAGAGTTACGTATTTTTGCCCCCCTCACATTAGATTGTGTGAATATACAAGTGAAGCATTTGTTATGCTAGAATAGCCAATAGAAATATTGAATTTTTTATGTAATAACTGTCTGTAACTCTCTCTCTCTCTTTGAGTGTCCGAGTTACATTTTACTCCTCAAAGGATTCAATAATATGATTTACAAATTAAATCATTTAAAAAAAATTCTAAGCCTCATTGAACAAATTCTCTTTCGTTACTTAATAAGTTTATTTTCTCAAAAGGGAGCGAGAAAAAAACGTCACCTGTTAGAGTACTCTTTGAACAAGAATTGTTTTATTTTTGAGCTATTGGTTTTTAGCAACAATTTTAAACACATATCCATTGGATCAGGCCACTCTAGTCTTAGGAGTGAAGGTCTCTGGAGAGAAGTCATATTTTTATTTCAAAAGCAGACCTCAAAAGACTGGTTTTAGTTATACTTTTAAGATCTTTTCAAATTATATGTAACTATCTTTATCTTTATGAGCATTTTAGAAAATTAATTTTTTCTATTTTCATCAAGTAGTCAGGCCTAAGGCAAAGGGTTTCTCTCCTATTTTCATTATTTGTCAAATTAATTCCGCCAAGGAAATTCAATTCACTAAAAAAGTGAGGTAGACATTGCTACAAAAGAATGCTTCCTCTCTCTTGATTCGATAGAGGAAGCATCTTTTTAGCATATTTATCTCAAAATTTAATTTTGAATGTTTCAATGACACAAGAAGTTTTAATTTTTTTGTACCTACCCACTTTGTACAGATTAAATCAAGTACCATGATTATCTAATGCATTTAGTCTTTTTGAATTAATTCTTTTTTACTTTTCTTTAAAAATTCTTGTTTCTTCTTTAAATGGAAAAAAAATTCTCGAACTTATGAAGTGTATAGATTACAAAAAAAAAAAAATTAAATTTTATTTAATCAATAGATCTTTACTTAGGATATGACATTATAAGAACATTGAATTTACCACAGTCCTTGTAAGATACCGAAACGTCTAGTTACATCAGGATTACTGTATTTGTAAAAACAGAAATTGAAAAAAAACTTGTACATATAATAGAGACGAAAGTCTCTCGAATGGAGTTGTAAAAAAATCTTTTTTTACTTGAGAATTGATTAAATTATTTACTGATGTGGTCGCTGGTGGACGAACTAATATGATGCTTGAACTAATGGATACATCCAAAAAGTATATTTTGGTGAATTTGGAGAGATCCACAAATGCCCAACAACGAAGGTAAAAATTTTCTGTATTTTATATACCAGACTGCATCAATATCCGCTTAAAAACTCAGAAATAATGCTGATATCAATGATCAAAACGTTGAAAGTGCCCATCATTGAACGTAAAAATTTCTTGTATTTTATCCATTAGACTGCATCAATATCAGCTCAAAAACTCAGCAATACTGCTGAGATCACCGATCAAAATGTTAAAAGTCATTGTGGAGTAATTTAAAATATTCTCTTGCAATGAGAACAGCTTTTTTTAATGATTTGATAATAGAGTTGATCGTCTCATACAGCCATATATCTTTAAAATTTAATTTCCAGGAATGTAAGAGAAAGTTTTGGCTTAAATACTTTGTTATTTTAAGATAAAGTTGTAAACTTACTTCATCTAGCAACCTAATTTACCAACCATTACTTCTGTTTTAAGTGATGCATATATCTTGTCTGTGATAATAAAAAAAACAATGACTTGTCTAAAGTTTGAATGTTATCATTTTTAAATCATCTCTTTTAGCCCTTGGGCTTAAGATTTAAACAAGTACGTCAGTTTGTCATTGCTTGAAAAAACTGGCCCTTTCGTGCTTGGTAGCCTCAGGAGAAAATTAAATGTAAGAAAACATAAATAAGTCTTGATAAAATTGGAAACGATAGCTGCAATATTTATGCAGCAAGCATTATTTTTTAAAAGTTTCTGTCTTATGAAAAAAGCCTGTGAGTTTCTGGTAAGGTTACCTATAATGAGCTAAATTATTTTATTCCTATTTTCAAACTAAATCTTTACTAAAATTATTAATGAAAATAGTGCAAATTCGTAGGGAGAAACCTTCCCAACCTCTAATGAATTTAATCCAATTTTCAAAAAAAAATTAGGTAATCATAACAATTACATATATTGAATACTCATTGTAATTTGAGAGTTTCTGTTGGTTAGAAATTCTCCCTTTTTCACAAGATATGTGATAGTTTTTTCTCCAGACCTTTCATCAATTTTCGAAATTTATGTGTTTTTTAACTTTTTATCATGCTTTTTTTCTCCTTTTACTTACATCAGTTATTACTAGTACTAACACTATAGGTACCACCTATAACCTCTTTGTCTGTCAAAAGGCTTTCTATCCCTTTCACTAATCAAGATGTGGCATGTTTTTCAGTCATTCGGTAGCTAGGATTTT
This sequence comes from Bemisia tabaci, assembly GCF_918797505.1. NCBI lineage: Eukaryota > Metazoa > Arthropoda > Insecta > Hemiptera > Aleyrodidae > Bemisia > Bemisia tabaci. The sequence continues at coordinate 18,050,696 of NC_092798.1, forward strand.
GTCTTTCGACCATAAGCATAGTCAAAAAAAATTTTTTTTTTCTGAAAGTTTTCCAAAAGGGGGGGGGGGGGGTACCGAGGGTCATTTACCCCCTTGCACGTTTACTGTTTTGAGCGACTACCTATAATCGCAAATTTTATCAAGAGGGGGGGGGGGGCGCTAGGATCATCTTAGTTACATCCTTGCTCCCGGCAATTAATAATAAATTATCAATTCAAAAGTATTGAGTAATGAATTGATTGGTCCGGAATAGATGCTCAGGTAATCAAAAAATCAAAAATTTTGTAGTTTGAAATATTATTCCTTTGCAAAAAAATTGATGAAACCGCTATTCCCTAAACAAGTCTCGGGGTATGAAAAGCTTAGAGCCCTGTTCGATCAAAGCATTCAAAAGCAAGCCTAAAGAGAGAGATGGAAGAGTTAACTGCGAGCCGATAACTCTAGGCGCTCCCAGGTGCGATCGTTGCCTACAGGGCCGGATTTAGGGGGTGACGATGGCCACATGGACCGTGGCCCATGGCGGCAAATTTGCAATTTTTTTTTAAATGTAGGTATAAAAAAAATTACAAACGAAAAGAAGGCGACAAATTTTTCATTTTCTGAGAGTTTAGTGATTTCTAATTTTATCGTTTTGCGGTGTTACAAGAGACCTGCGGTGCACCTTTAATTAGTCGAGTTATGAGAGAAACCAAACACGCAATTTGGCCTGGAGCGGTGCAGGGCAGAGAGCAATGATGACGAGGACTTGAGATGAAAAGGAGAAGCCCCCGGTGCGCAGGCGGTCGGCATGTAACACATATTAGCGCCTACAAGACTGCATGAATACTTCACGCATAGCGTCAAACACAGTGCGTTCAGCAGCTGTGCGGTCGGCGCTGCGTGGAACGCATAGCGCCTACAAGACTGTAGGAATACTTCACGCATTGCGCTAAACATAGTGCGATCAGCGCGGCGCGGCAGTGGAAGTTAAAATTATTAAACCCCATTTATGTTTGTTCTTTCATAATTTTTTCGTTCATTTCTTATAAATGGAAGGCCTTGTCCAAACAGAGAGAGGTTTACGGAGCTTAACTTTCGCGCAAAGTTCCGTGAATTTTTGCTAGTAGTGTTCATAGGGCTTTCGCAAAAAATGGGTCCAACACGAGTTAGCGCGTCTTGTGCACCCTTCTCCCTCCGGCACGTTCACTTGATGGTTTTTATTGATGTTTCAAAACGACTGAGAAGGGGGCGGCAAAATACAGGCGGCCCATGGGCGGCAAGTAGGAAAATCCGGCCCTGGTTGCCTACACGGCAAATTGCAGGCGAACCTCTAGTTGACGATGTTCACTGACATGTTTAAGCTTTTTCCATTGGCTCTATCGAAGTTTATCGAAGTCCTGGTGAGACATGAGTTACGATACATCGAACATAGTGCAAATTGAAGAAACCAAATTAAAGTAGAAATGAGAAGAACGTACCTCTGTTCGCATGTTGATAGTATCGTTAGTGATATGATGAGAAGGATTAGGGATAACTTCCTTTGTTCCTATTATATATTACCAAAACAAAAAATCGATAATAAGAAGAATATACACTATGATAATAACCCGAATCGGAGACATTACTTTATTAATGGCAATGATAATTTTGAATAACACGTTGATAATTTTAATGTAAATATATTGTTTGTTCGAACGTAATTTTACTCCAATCCAATACTTTCTGAGGTATTAGTTTATAAAAATCGAAGCAGGAATCACAAATGAAGTGTAACGAAAATTAGAGTAATTGAATGTAACTCGCAACGCTTGAACATCAGCCCGTACAACTTTTGGCTCCCTCTATTATTTTCCCTTTCTGTTGAGGTTGCCCTCAATGAATAGGTCATACTCGTCCAATTAAAAATTCCGAAATTTACATCGTGCTCATTGATTCAGCTTACCAGTCTGAATTTTTCACCCTGCGAGTGCCCTCTTATTTTATCTGGGTTAAGTATACTCTCATCACCCCAAATTGGGCGACTTGGCTGTGAAAGTCGTCAATTTGCTAACAAGGTCAGGATAGGTTTCCCATCACAGCGTCTCTTTATTATACTTCAGTGCATTATTCACATTCTAACAAACTTGCTTTTGATAGTAACAATGCACATCTGAGCTATAAAAGCCGATTCGCACCTAGGTACGTCTTTTTGTAACTGATGGCTCCCTAGTCAATGTATTATGTTGTCCGTTAACATTCAAGGCAATTTTTTTCTTACATCTCTCGATGAAATATATTTGTTCCTCCTTTTTTAATCAAAGAGTTCAACCCCTACAAAACGTTTTTTTAAAATGTTTTAAAAATAAGTTGCACAATTTTAACACTTTGGTCGTTAGATCTTACTCCGATAATCGAAAAATGTGTCCGTGCGAAACAACCCCTTGGCGCGCGTTATATCACAGTTAGTGAGTGACTTTTGTTTCGTTCTGTGCTAATTTTTAGTGAACGACTTGTAGGAAGACAGTGATTTGGTAAAATAACATCATTTAGTGCGGTTTAGCCAAATATTAGCAAGAGACGGAACTGAAATCACAATCACTCGGTAACTGCGATGTAGCGCTAAGGCGCTAAGGGGTTTGTTTCGCACAGACAGATTTTCCAGATTTTCGGGGTTCGATATGACGACCAGACTATTCGCCCTTTTGATCCTTGGGTCTCCTAGTCAGACGACGACTGCAGTAAAATGTCGTCCAGTACTTTTCAGGGTCTTCAAGTTGTTTTAGGCGTTACATCGCATCAGACCATAGTTTTAGAGACCAATTTCAGGGAGCAAAAATCCTTGTTAAAAGTCATAGGCGGCAGCTCAACACTTGCTGTTCAAACCTTCATAACTTTTTAACTTTTCAATTGAATGACTTGATCTCAATCTTAATAGATTAATATTAGTCTTGTCTTTAAAACAAGACCAAGAAAAATCTTCCACCTATCTTACGTTTGAAGTTGTAGCAATTGTCCCACTGCTTTTTTGATCAGCCTACTTAAGTAGTTGATCATTCTTGCACAGTGGCTGATATTACGTGTTTAGGAGTGTGTCTAGTAGCTTTACTAGACGACGGATCGTTTGTCAAACGGATCACACAGCTGAGTTTTAAAGGTTGAGTGGTGAGGTTCTGAAAGGTAGAAGTCTCCGCCTGCTATCACTACCATGGCCTGGTTACACGCTCAAATTTCCGTCAAATTCCGATCAAAAAGATGACCAAGATGGCGGTCGAGAGTAATCTAGATTGATGAGTAAAATTAATTAAAACAGCGTGTTGATTGGAATAAGCATGAAATAAGCACGGTTGTGTGGAAATCAGATGAAGGATGAGCCCCACATGCTCCGTCATCTACCATCAAATTTTTGCAGGGCGCAGAAATTTGATGGTAGATGGTGCGCACCATCATTTGATCGGAAATTGATGGAAATTTGAGCGTATAACCATAGCACTAGGTAAGTGGGGGGGAGGGTCTTTATTCGCCTCTGCGAGTCACAAACAGTTCAGTGCGTAAACATGGTTAATGGTTCGTGTAACGCTAAAGGGGAATGATACCACTTAAATACAATGCCGCACAAATTGTGGGTATTCGGACAGTTTTGCATTCGAATGAACGGATCTCATTCGAGGCCCTGAAATTACAGAAAAACTGATGCTGAGCATCCTGCAATTTTTCGCGACCTTCAAGATTGCGGGATCACGGAGAAATCACTGTCCGGATTCAGCCGGAACTGATAAGGTCATTGCAATGGTCGATGGTCCGTCGCGGGAAATGCACAAATTGCTTGTCCCACAGTACCTAGCTGCGACCGTGTCAATAAAGCGAATCCTCGCTTGGGTGGTTTCACGATAACTGGAATAGTTCTGTCACCGTGACAGACAACACATTTTCCGGTCATATTTTTAGTAGAAATGACAATCACTAGAATTTTTTCGCATTAATCTTCAAAAGATTACGTATTATACAGCTTTCTAATGATTTATTGCTCTACTTATTCTCTAATGGACTACATTTTGCAATTAGGAACTATAAATTGTGCCTCAGTTTAAAACCATCGTATGTACCATTAGTTTCACTATCCAGATAAGTGCTTTTACAGATGGGTCGGAGGTTATAGTTCCGAATTGCAAAATGAAGTCCAAATAATATTATGTAAATTTCGAAAATGTGCTGTCTGTTACGCGGTGAAGAATCAGCGTAACATACAGCACATTTTCGGCTATTTACACATTAAAATTGTTAAGTAAAGCGATAAATCTTTGAACCCGTTATAACACGTAATCCTGTGTAGGTTAATGCAAAAAAAGTTCGAGTGATTATCATTACTACTAAAAATATGACCGAAAAATGTGTTGTCTGTTACGGCGACAAAACTATTCCAGTTACCGTGAAACCACCCATTTGCATTAGAAATAATGAGTTGCATATATTCAAAGAGAAAAGGATCAAAACGACCCAGGCGCTCTTCTTTAAGTCGTGCCTCCAGCGACTTGACGGAATTGAAGCACTGCGACTGGGGTCAGCGCCTGGATGCACCTATTCGTGTTCCGTGGATGTCCGCGTTGCATATCAAGTATTGAAGGCGCTGTGCCCGCATACAGCGCAGGGACGCTCCTCGCTTTATTAAGCTAGTCTCAAGCGAAGTGCGCTCCAAAGGGGCGAGAAAGGGGTCGAGGGGCCTCCAAAGGGGTCATCAAGATCTATTTTAAGAACCACTTGCATCCAATTTAAAACCATCCGAAAACTGGAAAAGAGGCATAATACGTTCAAGGGAGTCCCTTGTCAGTGAAAAATTCCGGTTTTATTTTGGAGTTGGTCTCTCTCCAGGCTATTACCTGCCACCGGAAATTCTGCCGAGTTCAGGGCCGGATTTTGGGGGTGGCTATATGGGCCGCGGCCCATGGCCGTATTTTGCAAATGCTGTAATTTTTTCAGTGTAGGTATCAAGAAAAAAATCTGATTCAGAAATAAATTACAAACGAGAAAAGGCGAAAAAATCTCGCATTCCATGAGAGTTAAAGTATGGTAATTTCTAATTTGTTCGTCTTTCGGTGATACAAGAAACAGCGCCTTTCTTTAGTCTAGTTGAGAGAGAAACCAACCGCGCAATTTGGCCTGCAGCGGCGCGGCGCAGAGAGCAATGATGACGAGGACTTGAGATGGAAAGGAGAAGCCCACGGCGCGGCGGTCGGCATGTAACACATATTAGCGCCTGCCTACACGACTCCATGAATACTTCACGCATTGCATCAAACGTAATGCAGTCATAAGCGGTTGGCGTGGAACTCATAGTGCCTACAGGACTGCATGAATACTTTACGCATTGCGTCAAAAACAGTGCGGTCAGCAGCGGTCTGCGTTAAACGCGTAGCGCCTACAAGACTGTATGGATACTTCACGCATTGCGCTAAACACAGTGCGGTTTGCACGGTGGTGGAAATTAAAATCATTGAACCACATTTATGTTTGTTCTTTCTTAATTTTTTAGTTCATTTCTTACAAATGAAAGGCCTTGTCCCCACAGAGATAGGTTTACGGAACTGAACTTTCGCGCCAAGTTCCGTGAACTTTTGCTAGTAGTGTTGACAGGGCTTTCGCAAAAAATGGGTCCAACACGAGTAAACGCGTCTTATGCACCCCTCCTCCTTCGGCACGTTCACTTGATGTGTTCGTTTGATGTTTCAAAACGAATAAGAAGGGGCGGCAAAATACAGGCGGCCCATGGGCGGCAAGTAGGTAAATCCGGCCCTGGCCGAGTTACAGAATTTGTATCAGCCCGTTTCCTCTCTTTTAAAAATTGGTTTATTCATGGTAGAGGTAATATTCAACTGCAACCCGTTTTGATTTACGGTGGCCAGAAGTGGGCGCAGAAAAAATAGTGTTACCCGCAAACCATTCGACCGGATTTAAAAATCTGAAGTTTCTAAAAACCCGACATGGTGCTGCTGATAGCTCTTGCTATACCGACTTTCTTTAATTTTACTAGTTTTGGAGCAGTACGAATATCCATTTAACTCACGTAAAGTCCTTGAATAATCCGCAAACTGTGTTCGATCACTCTTGTCTTGAACTTTTCATCCAATGAGAATCGAACGAGTTAATTTAGGATTTCTTCCCCTCTTTCATTAACAGTCATTCCAGTAAATGGAGCACTATAGACAAGGTACGAATTTCAGCATTCTGATTCATGTTTCTTAACCAAAATTTCATGTAAAACACGATGCGCACAACGAAAAATACCGAAGTCAACTCCTTACGAAGATATTTAATGATTCCTGATGCGTAAATTCAAACCACCCGCTCATGAAAACTCAATACTCTACGTGATTCGCATCGCGCGCTAAACGTTATCATGACAGTATCTGCGATTTAAAAATGTGGCAACCTCAATTTTGACGCTTTGGCTCAGCTATAGCAAATTGCTCATAATTTGAACAACACATGGTAGGAAATGAACAGTGCTCAATTGAGAAGCTTGCTGAAACCGTTGTAGTGCGCGATTTGACTCACGTAGAGCTTTGAGTTTCTTGTGAGCGGGCAGTTCAAATTCCTCGTACCCAATGTGAAATAAAAACGTTGATATCTTCGTTAAGAGTTAGTTTCAGTAATATCCATTGCGCTCATCGTGTTCTACGTGAAATTCTGGTTAAGAAACATGTATCAGATTGCTTAAATTCGTACCTTGTCTAGTGGTCCATTATCAGCTTTTCCAATCCCGAAATGAATCGCATTTCGACGATGAAACTTCCAAACCACGTATCTCGTTTTACGACGTTGCAGACTTCCTGTCACACTTTGTCTCTTAAATGGAAAAACTACTCAACGGAAATTTCTAAAAACCGCCGTGATTTTTCTTCACTGTGCATAGGTACAAAATTCTGTCGAAACTTCAAGGAATGTTGTCCATTTTTTCTCCTTTAAAAAAATAAAACAAGACCGGAGATTTTAAAACATAGCAAACGAGACACACGCATATGTGATTTGGGAGTCTCACCGTCAATTTGGATGTTTATTTGAGCAGTTCAAGTAACTGAGAAACTCCACTCTACACAATCTGAGACCTTGCGTTTCCGGTCCCTGACTCCTCGGATACTCAGAAACAACTGTACCTTTTAGTAAATAAACATATTCTGAGGACGGTCCTCCGAAAATACATATAACACTCTGAAATGTCGCATCAGAACATTCTCCTTAAGGTGATTCGATGGACTCCATATTTTGTGTCAGGACGGCATGCGACATATCGCATCAATTGGTTCCATTTTTTCAGCTACTCTTCATTTTTCTCCAATTTAATTTGAGATCGCAATTCTGTTGTCAGGAGACTAAAGCACTCACTTCCCAATTTTAACAAAGAAATTCAACGTAATAAAGGCGTGTTTTTTTTAGAGAGAAAATATACCATTCGATACTGATATCGAAACTGCACTTGAATGGTATATTTTCTCTCTAAAAAAACCACGCTTTTATTACGTTGAATTTCTTTGTTAAAATTGGTAAGTGAGTGCTTTAGTCTCCTGACAACAGAATTGCGATCTCAAAATTGGAGAAAAATGACGAGTAGCTGAAAAAATGGAACCAATTGATGCGATATATGGCATGCCGTTCTGACACAAAATATGGAGTCCATCGAATCACCTTAAAATCTCCATATCTTTTTAGGATGGTAGTCAAATAGAATACCTCTAGTATATCTTAGAGAGCCCCTATAGAGTACCCCTATAGAATATTTTAAAAACGAATCAAGAAGAAGACTCTGCATGAGCAAGTCGCGGAATCTTTTTCCTATTCTCGGCACGACTGCCGCGAACCAGTTATCACGTTTTTCCCCGCACGCGTGCGATAGGTTGCACTGACAATAAGTTGAAGTGGAAAACGGGTTGATCGCATAAAATGAGTATTGTAAATGAGGAGTGAACAATAAATTGCAAACTGATGGTGCGTATCGCAAACAACGGTCCGTATTGAATAAGAACCTTTCCGACATAGGTACCTGCAACGTTCTTCAGACCTTGCAGGTATCTATAATCTGCTACATTGATAGTAATTGAGCCATTATTTGTAGAAATGACGCATGAGATTTGCAATAATTTGTAGCAAAACTTACACGCATGGAGGGTGGGCTTGGAATTTTTTGGTTGGGGGGCGGGATAAAGGGGGCCAATCCTAATGGACTTTCAAACCTTCTTGAAGCGAGTAATGCTGCAAGTCGCACATTCTGATTAGCATTGCATAGCTGATACACTGTTTCTACGAAGAATGACTTTATTCGTAGCAAAACTCCGCCATGCTCACCCTGGCCATGTTTAGGGTGTGCAACTCTCATTTCGTCTCGGTAATATTTCATCAGAGGCACCTAGGTAAGTAATTTTCTTTAGATAACTTTTTATGATTGGTTCCTCTTTTTTTTTTTTTATGTCTATTTCATCGCATTATTAATTTTATGGGGTGCCTCCTAATGGTAAGCGGACTTCAACGGAACCACTTTTTAACAACTGAGTTTTGTACTCGCGAATATGTAATCTTTCAAATTTTGCACACCATGCTGCTGTCCTAAGGAAAAACGCCGTATGAGCCTTCAGCCGTTGCCCAATTTCCTTTGATAAATCCCATTTTTTTTCTAGAAAATTCGTATATATTTTTCTCCCAATTTTTCAGAAAATTTTGTCCATAATTTGATATAAACAGTCTGAAAATTTCAAGGAAGAATATTTATAACTTCCGATAGTATTTCTTTCTAGTCCGTAGTATTTTCTAGTAGGTAGTATTTTCTTTTCTAGTCCGAAGTATTTAGTTTCTTCAAAACTAAATACTTTCCGAGAAGAAATTTGGCAACATTCTAATGCTGATACGGTGTTTCTCCCTAATACGGTAGTATGCGCCACTTTGTTTACAATGATGCATGTATTGTGACGCAGCAGGGCACACATGTGCACGGAGGAGGGAGGGGGGGGGGGGGTTCACGCCACAGCTTAGGCGGGTAAATTCTGCATAGTTTGGCGCATTAAAACCCCAAAAACTGAACCTTTGGCAGCCCTTTTCTGTCCTGGCGAATCGTCGCTGACGCGAGGGTAAGGTAAATCGTATTTCTGAGCGAAGCACGATCAGATCCACTGATTTCTTATGGTGGGGGGATCTCAAAGGATCCTGTATCGGAGGCGCAAAGTGTTAATTTGTTCGCCATTAAGCTCAATTAGCGAAAGGACACCACTGATGTTGGACATACACGGTTTTTCTGTCAAGTTGAGGCCCAGCGTGATTTAAAGCCGTTTCAGATTCCCCTGCCCAGTAATCATCCCGTTCAGCTGCTCAGTTTCAACGTGGAGATCGTTTAATGAAAAATAAATCTTTCAATTGTAACTCGGACTCCTCAAGGTCGGGAGGATAGACATTTGTGACAGTAGGTCACTCAATTTACGCTCGTCTTGGAAGAAACAAGGCATTTTTTAGTTGCTCTTACTTTTTTCCCCGTCCCATGTGCGCGCATGATTTTCTTCCCGTGTTGATGCTTCTATTTTGTCCCTCACTTCCTTGCGATTTCGCTATCCGCCGCCCACTCCAGGCCCATCTCAATTCCTCGCGGAGTTAAGTGACTTGAAATGTGACTTGTGCACCGTTGTATTCGTTCAAGCAGCCGTCGGAGGTAATGAATATTAACTGTTTTCGATTTGTTTGCTCACGATTGAACCGGTCGAGGCAGGAGGGGTGTAATCATGATTTATTTTCAAATTTCCGCCAATGTTTTATCTAACTGCATAGAAATATATTATTCGGTTTTAAGTGAAAATATAGTTGACAATTCTGTGTAAACTTCAAGGAGAGATCAATTGAAGGGCTTGGAGGACAAGACGCACAAGTGCAGTATTTGCTATTTCAAGGAATACTTACGTGTATAAAGTTTCAAAATTACAAGGGAAAAGTTTAAACTCGCTTTTCGATGGTTAAAAATCGGAATTAGGGAGTGAATTTTCCACATGATATCGATGGCGATTTAAAGTGCGAAACCAGATATTTCCATGGTGATGTTTCAAAATCTATGCTACTAGTTTATTTCTTCGAAGAAAACAAGTCTACTTTATAGCTAGAAAATTTTACGGAATATTCTGCTAGCATATAGAGAAGAAAAATTAGGGAAATTTTCAAGAAATTCAGTTGATCTGTTTTCCAACGAGAAAATAAATTAGGTATGGCAGGAAGTCTGCAACGTCGCAAATGGAAGATACGTAGTTTCGCACTTATTTGGTCATCGGTATGTTTCATGACTAGTTTTTGATGAAATCGTCAATACCTCCAATTAACTTCGAAAACTGCACTTATATGCGCCTCGTCCTCCAAGCTCTCTAATAATTGTTCCTTTAAGTTCATTAAGTGCATTAAAGTTCATCAAAGTTCCTCCAAAATTGGTCACCAAGATTCACCCGGAAAAAGAAATACAAATCATGTTTACAATTACGGTTTTTGAAATGTTTCGCCTAAATACATTTACGTTGTCATCAATGAAGCCCAGTAGGTCTAGAGATTTGGTCCACCATTCGCATCATTCTTGAGGTTCAAGCGAAGCATTTGGGCATATTTACAGGCAAATATCTTGTTTTCTAAATTTCTGTGGCGTTCACCATCAAGTTGGTTATCATGAACAATAAATACGATTAAGAAAGTTTCCATAATATATTTATTTGAAATGTATCCATAATTATGATGTTTACCTACCAGGAGCTCTGTCAATAATATTGTCACAATATTATGCTTGAGAACGGCGAAAAGCCAACGAGAACCAACTATGTGGCGTTTCTGAATTTTTGAAAGCACGTATCTGACTAAGGAAATTGGTGACATGTCATCAAAGAAACGATCTGTTACGTCCCTCGTCCCCATGGATTGCTAAAAATTGCGCGATACCGCGTAAATTTCAGGACGCAAGATGGCAAGTTCTTGAAAAATCATTAAAAACGCGTGAAAGGCAGGGAATTTTGTTCAACTTCAATTTTTCCTGAAAAGTCAGAAAATTTCGCTGCGAAACCTAGAAATTCCTTTCGGCCGAAATTTTTAATTATCCTCTATCGCGTGCACACACACAATCGACGGATTTTGGACTTCGCGATCAGTAAGTGCAGTCTCTACCTGTTAAGTTCTCAAATTTTGAATTTTTTCGATTTCAAAAATCCTCGTGCTAAAAATCTGTCTTGAAATGCAATTTCACGAGAAATCACCATCCATCACCCCCCCCCCTCCCCTCCCCCAAATTATGGAAAGTCATGGAAAAGTCAGGGAATTATGAGATGCAAGAAAATTTGTCACTTCACAGGAAACCGCGCGTGAACTCGGCATTAACGCGATGTTCCATATTGTTTGAGTTTTGATTACCCACAGTGGGTGGGATTGAAGCTATTGGAGCTTCGAAGCTACTTACCGCAAGTAATCTCAAACTAAGCTGTTCAGCCAGAAAAGGAGACAAAAAGCCTCCATTTTAAAATAATCCATCGGTGCTCTTGTCAAATAACAAACAGAAAATAATGTAAAAATTGGTTAAAAATGTTGGAATTTCACCTCAAAGAAGTCATTCGGCAAACATTCTTCCTTTGGAAGAAATTTTTTATAGAAGTTTGCGCCTTAAAATTGCAGCGTTTATGGGCCAAAGCCACCGAAAAATCGCGGATAATCCGAATCGTGGATAACTGAAGCGCGGATAACCAAGGCTCTACGTACCTATCCATTTAGGAATCAGTTTCCAGCGGCAAACTTGAACCAAAGCCACCGAAAAATCGCGGATAATCCGAATCGTGGATAACTGAAGCGCGGATAACCAAGGCTCTACCGTACCTATCCATTTAGGAATCAGTTTCCAGCAGGCCAAACTTGAACCCAAGCCACCGAAAAATCGCGGATAATCCGAATCGTGGATAACTGAAGCGCGGATAACCAAGGCTCTATCGTACCTATCCATTTAGGAATCAGTTTCCAGCAGGTCAAACTTGAACCCCAAGCCACCGAAAAATCGCGGATAATCCGAATCGTGGATAACTGAAGCGCGGATAACCAAGGCTCTATCGTACCTATCCATTTAGGAATCAGTTTCCAGCAGGTCAAACTTGAATCCAAAGCCACCGAAAAATCGCGGATAATCCGAATCGTGGATAACTGAAGCGCGGATAACCAAGGCTCTATCGTACCTATCCATTTAGGAATCAGTTTCCAGCGGGCCAAACTTGAACCCAAAGCCACCGAAAAATCGCGGATAATCCGAATCGTGGATAACTGAAGCGCGGATAACCAAGGCTCTATCGTACCTATTCATTTAGGATTCAGTCTCCAGCAAGTTAAACTTGATTTTCCTGTCACCACAACCGAATACGCATGGTTTAGATGATCAGCTTGGATCAAATCCTCGAAGCAGCTTGTGCACTCCAAATGCTTAAAGATTTCATCAAAGAAGGTTTTTCTTTGTGTTTGTTTGCCACCTGAGTAATTCTTGTTTATCCTCATTGTTTCAGATGAATGAAAATGCAGATACCGCCTCCAATAAAGGAACTTGTTTATGCTGTAAACTTGAAGTGTCAGAAAACACAGGCAGACTCCAGTAAGCATAAAAATATTTGTTTATTTTTTCTTGGACACCAGATAGGACACCCTGATAGGATTTTGTATTCAGATATTGATTTGTCACTTGAGCACCCTGGAAATATCCTTCACTCCTCCAGAACAAATAGTCGCAACCCCAACTCCTTGATGGCTGTGTTTGAATATTTAAACACACACCCATCAAAAGAGGGTCCTTTTCCGAATGAGCTCTTCAAGCCCAAGGATATCAGCTATTATTTGGAGCTAGGTTGCGGCTCATTTCAATGATGATGGTATATGCAATCGCACCTAGTGACAATCATTTTTATTTACAAAAATGATAAATCATCTAAAATTTGAGCCAATTTGATGCATTTTTAGATTGTATGTAGAGTGATCAAAGTTTCAAAAAAAATTACATCGGGGAAAACAGGCTGATCAGTGGAAAATAATTTTTACTCACAAAAAATGAGGGATAAAAATGAAAAATGTGGTTTTTAGCAAGAATGCACGGATACAGCCTGATGTATTGTAGGTACTTGAATTTTACGTAATAACATCATTCAAGCCAAACAATTTTCTGTTTTCATTGTCCTAGTAAATTTACCACATTGATTTTCTACCTTTAGTCATTGGCTACATTTAGTAAGCTCACCCTCTTAGTGTCACCTCTCCAACCTTTGTCCTCCACATGAATCGGAATACCTTTGATTATATGCATCAGTTTGGTTTTAAACATTTCTTAGGGAAGAAGGAAACGCTGAGGAGTGTCTAATTTTTTTTTTTTTTTTTTTTTATTTTTTTTTTTTTTTTTTTTTTAAATTAAATGATGAAATTAAAATTCAGAATTATCACTTACCTACCTATCTTTTTAAAGTTTCTAACCTTAGATTCTGTTCGAAAGGTGAGTTTGACTTTTCATATTCTCTCAAGAAGAATTGCCTAGCAACCATTTGTTTTTGGTAACAGATTTTAATTCTTGCAGTGCCTCCAGTTTTGTTATCAGGTGGTGTGGTTCCTTTGATAACAAGAGGACCTGGAGGCAGAGACGAATGAAGCTAATCCTCCTTTTCCCGTTTAGCTTTTTCATCATAATATCCATTGCATTTCTCTGTTGTGAAACATTGAAAATGGTAACACCGGATCTCCTTACTCCACCACAACCAGTTCCAATGGGTAATCTAATCTCTTTAGTTTTTTCATAAGTTATTCGTGGAAAATATTATTGAAAAGTTCAATCTCCAAACAGTTTGACCAGCAATATATTTCATTTTGGAGGATTTTGTCAGCTTGATCTGCATGTAGACTTGCATCAATGAATCATGCAAGTTTTAAGAGCTGGACACTGCAAGACTTTGTATTTTTTATGGTTTATCTAAGTTAATCAGCATATGGTTAATAATCTGTTGACATTTTTTGATAACAGAATTCTCTATACCTTCTTGTCCACGTATTGGAATTCTCAGTCTTTTGATTGTCAAAATTTATTTTATAGAAGAATTCCTTTCTCGGATGAAAATTATTCTATTCCGTCAGTCAAAGAACTTGCGAGTGTCTGTTTTTCTATGATCATTCAAAAGTTAATACCTAACATAGAAAAGAGATGAAATTTTTTTAAATTATTAAAGGCATGCCTTTCCTTGGCTGGTTGCATTGCTGCGCATAATGCAAAAAATCCTATACCTTCCTATAAATTATACATTTCCCTCCTCTCTTAGTTTTTACACTTTTTCTCTCATTTCTTACAGTGGTCAGTCAGTATGATGCTGACCTTCTGGAACATACAATTTCTACCAAGTCTGATCTCCTCGAGGATTTATTGAAGACTAAGTGCATACCTTCATCTTCATACTTTACGCAACTACGGAAAAAAAGAGAACTCAGACCTGATACTCTTGGCAATCCTAAGTACGGCACATATCAAGTAAGAAATTTTATGTAGGAGCTAAAATAAATCCAATATATAGAATAAAAATAACTTTTCTCAAGTATCAGGAAAGATTCAGTGACGGATTGAATGTCTCTGTTGTTTTTTTTTTAGAGTTTGGACCATAATTTTTGTTTTTTTCTTTTCCAATGGGTTCATTTTACCATTGTTTATTTTTGAGTCTCATTTCTCTTGTCAACTGTAAACTGAGAGATGTATAAAAATTGAAGTACTGTTTCCATTCAAATAATTGGGTTGGTATCACGCTGAAAGATTTATTGAGGATGAAATTGCTGGAATAAGTATCTTGTTTGGGATGTTACAAAATCTCTGCTCCCATTTTACTTCATCGAAGCGAATAAATCAACGAGATTACTTGAAGTTTTTACAGACTGTTCTTCAATAGACTTTGTTGAAACACTAAGGGGATGTCGCATTGGGTGCCTAACAAACATTTCTCTCTTGCAACACGATTGAAGGTGCTTTTTTTCAATCGTCATAAGGGAGCATGTGTGTAAGATGGTTTGCAAAGTTACTAAGTCTTATGTTGTTCACAAATGAATTGATTGTAATATTTGCGATGTGCAAAGATACACATTATCATTCACTGATGCTCAACACAATTAGAAAAAAGTTTGGTTAACTGATTAATAGTTGTCACTCAAATCGTGGTCTGATTGCCTGTTCATTTCTACTTTATTTCCACTCTAGAGCAGCGTTTCAAGCGATCCAATTTCTCAACATAAGTTAGCCCCAAGGTGGTTTGTGAGTTCTGAATCATTGCCATTGCTGAAAGAGAATGACATAATACCAAAATCTCAGAAACTACTAAACAGCACCACCAAGAGCATCCAAGAAAGCGATGAGGTATGTATGCATTTTTATGCTCCAAGTTGAGCATGTATTTTTTATTTCTATAGTTATCCATGGTGAAAGTAGATGACCCATACCAGTGTTATTGCACAAAATTTTGTTTGATTTTTCTTTGCCCTTACAAAAATATTTTCTAAACATGTTTCACAAAAATTTCGAGTAATATTTCTTGGGAAAAATAAATTAAGAGTAAGAATTTTAAAACACCTTTATCAAGGTACACGAATGTTTTTGTAGTTTCACGATTTGTATATCTGTTACTGATGTTAAACATTTATTTACTTGGAGAGAATTGTAAAGGAAAACATGTTCATAGTGGAGAGCAGTGCCTATTGAACCAGTCATTCTACAGTATCATTATTGCACAGTCATTCTGTGCTAGTTTAATGTTGATCATCATAACTGTGTAAAAATTAGTATTTTTTGAAACAAGGTGAAGTGTCAACAACATGGAGTCAATCAAGTGTGTTTTTCATTTTGATTTTTCACCTCTCAAGTAGATAAAAATTCAAATCACCCAATCATTTTGTCGTGCCAACAGGCTTATCAAATTATGAAAAATCATATTGAAAATCTATTACTTAGATGTAAGTTTTTACGGGAGGTCTCCCAAAAATTTTAGATTATCTGTTCCACACAGGTTATAGGTTCTTTCATTCTAGGTGGTGAGAATATTATTAAATTTGGTTCAATTCAATGCCAAGTCATACAAAATGGAAGTTCTTTGCTTAATTTTTCAGCCTTTTGATGCAACAAATCAAGAGCAGAATCAAGATCCAAGTGAAAATTCTGAAAAAGCTCAAGAAGCTGCAACGACAGTTCCTAATTATATTGACCAGGCAGACCAAACGCATGACTCAAGTCCGTAAGTTATCAAGAAGTTCCTTTTTTCTTTCTTCCTTTTTTTTTAAATTATGAGAATCTATATGACTGGTAGAGAAACTAATGGAACATTTTGCTCTCAATTTGCGGAACTTGATATTTGGAGTTTTTGAGACTTTCGTCAACCCTCTTCATTTTCATTACTTGTCAGAATCACCCCTCCTGTGTTTCCATGTAAACACTTAAGTGCAACCAGTGAAAAAATTCTATCTCTAATTGTGAGTGCCAAATAAAACCGTCATAACAATGAGCTGCCATCTGCCGCCGAGAGACAACACATATGAGAGATTTTATGTGCGACATTTTAAAGGAAGTTGCTTCTCTTTACAGGGATATTCAAAATGCAGAAAACATAGATTGGGTGTTAAAAACCAAACCTCTAAATTTCAAAACCACTCCTGCCATTGAGAGAGAAAATCAGACGGAAGAAATACAAAGGCAAAAACCTACAGTTCTTTCTACTATATCGGATAGTGTTCCTGCAATACAGCATGCATTCTGGAAGGGAGAGGGAACCAAAAATATGATTTTGGAAATGCAAGGTATGTTCTTACAACTTTGAATTATTTGAATATGGCCATTAAGATTCACCGGATCATATTTCAGAGGCTCAAATTCTCTCTGATCTTGTCATGAGTGGCAATTTCATCATATTCAATAGCTAATGTTTTTCCTTGGAAATTTTGAAAATCTTTCTGAGCCAAGTTCTGTAGAGAAATGAATCAGACAAATGGGCGAAGTTTAGGAAAAGAGAACCTGGTGACATTTTAAAAAAAATTGAGTTGAGGATAATTTTGAGCTCGTCTAGCATTTTTGCTCTTATCAAAAATCTAATTTTAAAAAAATATGCAGCACGTATCATGTTGGCCTTTACCATTCATTGTGGAATAGTTTTCAAAATTGAGGTCAGTGAAACTTTAAACCAAATTTTCTGTGTTTCAAGTTTGTCTTTTGGTCCTTTTTGCCAAACATTGCCGATACATGGTATGCTTTTGCAATTTAATTTTTGATCTGAGTTGAGTTTCATGCAAATTAGATAAGTGTTAAGGTATTGAATGAGCCTGGGCTAAGGTACAGCACTTTCTCAATGTAGAATCTTGAGTGATTTTTTGTGTTTAAAATAAGTATTGTCATTAGATATCAGATTTTTGATTAGCAATAAGAGCTGCTTGAAATTTTTAAAAACTTTTGACATTTTCTCAATAAAAGATCTCAAAAGAGTTGTTGACAAAAAACGTTTCTGAATCTGTTGAAACGTGAATAACACTTTCTTGTCACTAAATGCTTTTTATAAACTGTCTGGTTTTCTCTTTTCAGGAAAATTGATGAGACAATATATGGACACTGATGCTGATCCATGCCAAGATTTCTATCAATATTCTTGTGGCAACTGGGGACGACTGAATCCAATTCCACAAGATAAAGCCGCCTTTGATACATTTGAAATGTTAAGAGAATCTTTAGATTCTGTCCTGAAAGAACTTCTTGAAGCCAAACCTCTACCGGATGAGGCAGAATCACATTTAAAAGCCAAAAATTTATACTCGTCTTGCATTAACTATGGTATGTGTGTTTTCTCTTCTTTTTTTGCACTACAGTATATGTCTTTTGTATATTAGGAAGCCTATAAAAAAGTCAGAAACCCATACTTTGATCTCAAATTCAGTAATTTGTCTCTTTGGTTTTTTCGATTTTCTGGGAGCATGCTGAAGAATTGAAGAAGGTATCTATTAAAGTGTGATTCATAATGTATCTTTCATTTCGTTGTTTCTCTAACTTAAGGGCGTAACTCTAATTTCTCATGAGCCCTGGATAGCACGAGGTTATGCAGAGAACAGGCCTCATGTGGAAATTAAGATACGCCCTTACATCAGAGGAGCAACGATTTGACCCACGCTTCTGAATTTCAAAGAGACTAAAATAATTTAGCTCCCAACATTTGCTAGCAATTCCAAATAGACCGCGTTGAACAGAAAGGAACCAAGCCACATTAGTCATTGCCAAATTTAACTGGGCAATTTAATTTTTTACACAAAAACGGTTGTGCGGATTTTTGTGAAAATTTCAGTGAAAATTCTCCATGGTCCGAAGCAAATTCCTTAAAATTTTCAAAGAAACCCGAACAAAAGTTCTCTCGTAAAAAATTTAATTGCCCAGTTAAACTTGGCAATAGCTGATGTGGCTTGGTTCCTTTCTGTTAAATTCAGTCCAAATGTTCACTTGATGGTGAAGATGCAATGACCCTGTTTTTGAAAAAGAGGTTTCCAAAGTTGTTTTGCACAAAATCATGATTTTTTTCTTACCATGAATTTTGGCCATTTCACAGGCTCTTTTGGGATACTACCAATCGACAGCAAAACAATTCTTCCAAATAATCACACATCAATATGAAAACAGATAGATTAATAATTTTTCATTTTCCGTGATCAGGATTCATGAAAGAGTGATGAATGTGAAAGTAGAAAATTTCTGAATTTTTCTCAATCAGTATCTGCTAAATTCAGGATCCATGAAAGAGTGATGACTGTGAAAGTAGAAAAGTTCTGAATTTTTCTCAACGAGTATCTGCTAAAATTAGCTTAACACCTTTTCCCTATCTCGTATATTTTTGTGTACAGAAGTTTTAGCGGAGCGTGCTGAAAAACCGCTTATTGATCTCCTTGACAAGTTGGGAGGTTGGCCCATCCTTAGACCAGGATGGGACGCATCAAGCTTTGACTGGATAGCACAGATGGCTCAACTACGTTCATACAATAATGATATTCTGATTTCTGAGTGGGTTGGACCAGACATAAAAAACTCAGACGAATATATAATTCAGGTTAATCCATGAACTTTTCTCTCTGATTTGATGGGAATGGAACACTGGAGAGTGTATGGAATCAAGCACCTAAGCACATATTTCATAAAAATTTCACTCAAAACATATTGAACGCATCGGAAAACTTTAAAAATTAACTCATTATTAAGAAATATACGTTTGTAATTGACTGTTGTAGCAAAAGGAGGTCCCTTGAGGGTTTTGCGCATTATGTTGCATTTCAATCTGTTTGTTACGGAAACTTGAAATGGTAACTTAAAGAAGAAGATGGTTTCTGATGGAAAAGAGAGAGACTGAAAGTTCATTCGTGGGAGAGCATTAAAAACATAAGAGCTCCAGAAGAGCACACTTCATTCAGACCGGTTTATAGGGATGTTAGATACACTCAGTTGGAAAGATGAATGACTGAATTTCTAACTTTCGATGGAGCACTTGAGAATTGACTTGCTGTCTTGCTTGGGACGTCAAATGTTGAGTGAAGTTGTTAACTTGATGGCCAGCCCAGCAGGCCTAGAGAAAAATCCATAAGTCCAAGGTTGCATTGCGTCAGCCATTTGGTGTCCAGACAAACAAGAGCATAAAATAAATGAGATGGTATGTCTGATTGTGTGCATGCATCAGCTTAAGGCCTAAAATGCTTGACAAGTAGAATTTAGGAAAGAGACAGAAGAAATAAGAGGAAAAGAGACAGATGAAAAACCTATCGTAGGGACAATTTTGAAGAGGAGTGTTGCGTAACACATGACATGCAACATTCACATTATTATAAACAGTAAATGAAAACTTACCGCATGCAAAAAAACCTCAGCAATGTAGGTCAAGTTAGGCATTGCAATCAACTTATACGTTAGGCAAATAACTTAACCTTGGTTTCACCTGCATTTCCTTCCTCTTCTGATACAACAAGGTATCTTCAGCTTGGGGAAAATTCTTCTATCGTGAGTTATACCAAAATTACCCAAGTGCTTGATTTGACTCAAAAAGATTCTGGTTATTCTGCATAGGAAATGAGTGAAATTACGTGGACAAAAACTGTTTTTTTCTAACTCATGCGAGTTGAGTTTGTAAAATTTTAATGGGTCAATAACTGTACCTACCCTATGTAAAATTTTCAACAAGGAAGCATATATTGTGATTCTTAATTTCGTACCCTGTCTAGTGTTCCATTCTAATTTTAAATTTTAATTCTTTAATTGTGGAGGGCAAATAAGAGTAATAAAATCCTATGCGTCAGCTTAGCAACTGAAATCTTATCTCAGCTTGATATTTTAATAGTTTCTCATTTTGAGACATTTTTTAGTTTTAGATATCTCTTAGAATGTAAATGTATGTATGTGGTCCCAGATCAGACCAATCTCAGACCTTTCAGCTTATCAGTCCAAGACACCTCTGGTGTAGCTTGTCAGAATTTACACCAAGGAGCTATGTCAAAACTATAATTGAATCAGTGAGAACGAAAACACACCAACTCGAAAACTCAATTCCATTGTTACTTCCAGCTCAACTTCCATTAAAGACAGTATATTTACATAAAGGTTGTTGAAGTTAGCACATCTGTTCGAACTTGAACCTTTAAAGTGTCTATAAGTACCTGTCTTTCAGCAGCAAAAATCTTTTTTTTAAAGTAACTTCTTCACCTACTGTGCAGTTTTGTGTGTGTCTTGATTATTTTCATTTTTCCGAGTTGGTGTGTTTTCGTTCTCACTGATTCAATTAGTGCTTGCTCCAGCCAAGCCTGGTATGAAATAGGCAGTATCATCCATTGGAGACACAACTTGGTAGAATTTTTTGTGTTAATCTGATAGTCCACCTAGGGAATAGCCTAATTTAAGGTGGTAGCTATGGATGATTGTTTTTCAAGTGATGTTATCTTGTATGTATTTAAAAGTGTGGAAAACAGATGAAAATTGGATGCAAATGTTTTATTCAATTTACTTATGTGGAAGAAATTGAGAAATGCTCTTCTTTTAAAGCGATTGTTTTAATTTTTTAAATTTCAGTTTGATCAAACAAGTTTGGGATTGCCTACCCGAGATTACTATTTACAGTCGTCAAATTTAATCTATCTGGCTGCCTATAGAAATTATCTAATAAAAATTGCCACTTTGCTTGGAGCCTCACCAGATAATGTAACAGCCCAAGCAGATGAAATTATTTCTTTTGAAATTGACCTAGCGGAGGTATGATTGACTTATCAATCTAATTCAATTTCCCTCTTGTCATTGCAGTTATTTCAAGTCTATATTTCATATATATTTTTATTTTTTTCCCACCAAAGCAGTAGGTTTCTGTTAAAGTGAGAAGTGAGGAGCTTGGAGGACAAGGCATATAGGTGCAGTTTTCGAAAAATTGAGATATTTGTGAACTCGACTAAAACTAGTTTGCAAGTATATTCTGTAAAAAATTCACAACTAAAATCCAACTTTAAAGCGTCAAAAAGTAGTTGAAACTTCCTTCCCATCATTAGACTCCATATAATTTTGAAGCTTTAAACACGAATTTCTTGAAGTAGCAAAAACTGTATTTATGCGCCGAGCCCTCCAAGCCCCTCAAGTGGTCTACTTCAGTGGTTCTGGGAACTGGATGGCATTTTATTAAATCTCAAGTTTCAAACATTTTGAATTTATTAATTAAGATAAAGATTAAATTTTGGGAGTTCATCCTGAAAACTCATAATCCTTTAGAGAAACTGGTAAAGTTGGTGCTTCTAGCTTTAGCTTAGTTTAACGTTGTTCTTTTTCATCAACAAAGGCTGATTTGTGGCAGGTGCTCTTTCCAGTTGGAAAATTATCAACAGAAGGCACTTGACAAAATATAATTTTTTCAACATTTTAATTGATTTCTTGACACTTTCAAACTAACAGTTACTCTTTTCTTGAAGTGCCACACCCTTGGCATCACCACTGCCATCGCCCCTCAACTGGGATTTTATTTCGACGTTGGGCATCAGTAGAGGGATCTGCAATGAAAGTTATGTGGTTTAGTTGTGTTTCAACCAGCACATCCTGAATTCATGAGTTTACTTTTGATGATTTTGTGTACATGTTGATCAAACTATTTGCCTCTATTAAGGTTACTTATGTGCTTTGCATTCAATATGTATGCAAGTTAATTTTTTGGAAGGATAAATATGCAGTAGTTTCACGAAGACTCAGATATCAATACTTCAAGCATTTAATTCAACGTAGAAATTAGATATAACTTGCGAACTTTCTCAACCAAATAAGTTCTACTTCGAGTTCATTTTTGCTTCTATATAGTCATGAAGTTCGATACAAATTTTCTGAAGGTAGAATGACCGAGGATTGCAGGTCTAATTTATGCGTGTGGCAAGTTATTCACAATAGAAAAAAATAATTTGTAAGAGGGCAGCAATTTCCACCAAAGTGTGAAGCGATCCTGTTAGACCTATCTGTGTTAGGATCTCCTCTTTTTTCTAAGTCTAAAATGCACAGTGGCTTGGTTATGAAAGCTCAACCACCATTATGCTAAATCGCTTTTTTCGTTTGCAGGTTCAATGCTACCAAGTAACTTTCATTTTCTCTGTGAGTACTTCTGCTGATGCCCAATGACGTTTAAATCCCAGCTGAGGGAAGGTACCGGTGGCCACAGTCTGTAACATCCACATGTAATGGTGTGTACAGAAAATGTAAGTGCGAGATGTCACAGGGAATTAGTTACATAAATTGAAGAGGCAATATCTATTGCAGGCTATCTCCTCATTTCGAAGACTACTTGGAGTAAAAAATGTTTCATTTTTTAAACTTTTGTCTTTTTTTCGTCAACTTCTAAATTTTTTTCTGATGGCCTATTTTTTCTTTAAATAGATTAAATTCATGACAGCAAAATAAAAGATTACCTATTATTGTGGATTCAAAGAGAATGCAATTGAATGATATCATGGGTGGAGTACTTCAGAGATATTTTTGTACTTTTGAGAAACACTTGTTCAAAGTTGAAAAAATAAATGTATGATTATTACTCAAATGAACTTAATTGGACGTTGAGGCTAAAAGAACAAACCGTAATGTTCAATTTGTTGAAAAGTGATGTACATTTCCTTTGCCTCACTGCCTATACTCTTCAATCGTCAGTAAAATTTTAAATAAATTTTTACATTTTGAACGCTTTTAGATATGTACTCACAATGGACTTATAAAAGCTCCATGAAGCCATCAGAAAGTTAAACCACATTTTATCACGTCATAGAGTATTTTGAAGTCAATTTTAATGTTTTAACTTTGTTGTATTATTCAATTTAAAATAACTTATAAATTTATGAATAATTTATTTGCCATCCCTTTTTATTTTTTTAGATTACATCTGCTCCTGATGAGCGTCGAAATGTTAGTGAGTTGTACCGGAGACTTTCGGTGGCTGAATTAAGTTCACTGGTTCCAGAAATCGATTGGCAACGTTACTTATCTATTGTTCTAAACAGGCCTTGTAATGCATCAGAGCCTGTTGTAATTTTTGCACTTCGATATGTTCAAGATCTCGTGGTACTGTTGGCCAAAACTCCGCCCAGGTACACTAGTACCTTTTTTATTAATCTAGTATCGTCTTTATTATCTTGCTCTTGTTTTAATTTTTTCGGTAATAGGTGAATTACTAGCTTTGATGTACCTAAATTCATCCTTGATTAAAATAGTTTACTAATTCCATTTACTAAGTATGTGTCATACATATTTGTCAAATATTTAATTAAGGTCTAAGGTTTTAAAGATCCCAGAAATGGTTGTTAGTTGAAAAGTTGAAAGGCTATTAGATTTTATAGTTTGAAAATTGAAAGAAATCCTTGTTTTAGACAAATTAATTTTTTTTAAGTAAAATGGAATTTACATAGGTTGTCCCAAAAGTACTGCACGTTTTTTTCTTATTGACGAACGGTAGTAGATATTAAAATGCGGTTTGTGTAGTCTTAAAGACCGGCCAATTACCGATAAAACAAGACAAATCCGAGCTCTCTAAGTCAAAAAATGACCAAGTTACAGCGTTTTGAAAATGACTTGTAGAGGGGACCCCTACGGGATTTTCAGCTTCTTTTCTGAAAAAAAAAACAAAGAATTAAGGATTCAAGTGGTTTTATTAAATCAATTTTGCAGAATCTTACCAAGATTACTAGCATTTACTCTTCTTCACTGGACGACTGGACACTAGTTTCCTTCTCAAAATACCCTCCATCACTTGCCACACAGCGCCGCAACCGTTCTTCCCAATTCTTCAAAGATGGTTTTTTCGAATTCTTCTTGCCTAGTGTTCTTTAAGAAAGTTTCAACAGCTCTTTTCATCTCGTTGATGGAGTTAAACTTCCTGCCTCTTAAGCCCTTTTTCAACGTAGGCAATAACCAAAAATCGCAGGGTGCAAGGTCCGGGCTGATATCATGTTACCAACTTCATTCGATCGCGACGACTTCTCTGTAGAATATTTGATCAATCAAATCTTTGTTTTTTCCAGAAAAGAAGCTAAAAATCCTGGAGGGGTCACCTCTACAAGTCATTTTCAAAACACTGTAACTTGGTCATTTTTTGACTCAGAGAGCTCAGATTTGTCTTGTTTTATTGGTAATTGCTCGGTCTTTAAGACTACATAAACCGCATTTTGATATCTGCTACCGTTTGTCCAAAAAAAAAAAACAATCAACTCTTTGTTTTTTTCCAGAAAAGAAGCTGAAAATCCCGTAGGGGTCCCCACTACAAGTCATTTTCAAAACGCTGTAACTTGGTGGTTTTTTGACTTAGAGAGCTCGGATTTGTCTTGTTTTACCGGTAATTGGCCGGTCTTTAAGACTACACAAACCGCATTTTGATATCTACTACCGTTCGTCAAAAAGAAAAAAACGTGCAGTACTTTTGGGACAACCTATGTATCAACGGTATGCCACAAAGAGGGATGAAGGAACCGAAATAAAAAAAAGTAATATGTACAACTATCAAACATGTTGAATGCTTGGAGCAAATTTTTTGGGTATCGAGTTTTGCACAGTACACTTACTTTTAGGTGCTGTCGTCCAGTTTTTGGGTGCATGGCATTGGGTAAAGTTAGAATACTCCAACAGCCTGATTGTTGAAACTCTCTCTTGCTTTGTAGGCAAGACATAGCTCTATTCTGTGAAATATATTATTTTTAATGTCTAATTTTGCTGTCATAAATTGTAATAATCAGGCTGCTGGAGAAGCACTGTTCAAGAACTAGCCTCATACTTCTTTCGAATGTATGTGTGAATTTTGTGTTGCAGGACTATCTCAAATTATTTACTGTGGAGATTTGTCCGGCATAGAGTGAATAACCTGGATGATCGATTCCAAGAAGTGAAACAAAGATTTTATTTCATTTTGTTCGGCCGTGAAAAAGCTCCGCCCAGATGGAAAAATTGTGTCGCACAAGTCAATAGTAACATGGGTATGGCATTAGGAGCTATGTTTGTTAAACGTTATTTTGATGAAAACAGTAAAGACGATGTAAGTTCCAACACGTTTGCCTTTTCATTGTTTTCATTATTACCATTGTTTTTTGTTTAAAAGGTAAATATTTTCAGAGAGTGTGACTTTTGAGTAAGTATGAGGTATATTAAACTTCAGCATTGTTGACTTGCATTTTCAAATATATTTGTGATGGACATAGGTATTCAATCATAAGATAATCTCTTTTTAAATTTCAGGTTTTTCCTTCAAATTTGTAATCTTTCTTAAAATCTATTTTTATCTTCGTTTGAAGGCCTTTTAAATTGTGTTGGTGAGGGTAGAAAATAACCTCATCTTGTGTTTTGACTGAAAAATACGAGGAATTATTACTCCTTAAGATATTGCTTCCGCAATTTTTCTACTAGCACTGAATCTTAGCGTCTTGAAAAAGAATTCTGGCCCAACTTAGTAACCATAACAAGATTGTGATGAATTTAAACAAAGAAAGTTTACTATCAATAAAACTAACCAAACGGATTTCAAAATTGATGTTGTCAGACTATCTTAAAACTGAGGTTTAGGAGAGGTATTTTCCAAAGTTTTAATCAGAAGGTAAGTTCAAGTTCCATTCTTATCTGTCATTTTTCCTGGTAAAATGATTGCAACCATCCCTCCTGCTTCCACATTAGTTGTAAAGTATCAGCAGGCACTTTCAAGCTTTTTGTGGACTCTCCTTGTGTTTTCTTGATGAATTTACTTTTTAGCAGTAAGCATTGAAGTAGAGTTAGTAAGTTTTGTTTGATGGTTCCAATGTTAAGCTTTTCGAATTTCTTTAGAAATTGCTTATTTGAGTAACTTTTTAGCAAGATGTGTGTGTTCGTGTGGTGGATCACCTTCCTATGATCATGAAGATACAAAAAACAAATTAATTTTGGGATAATATTTTTTACTGTAAAAAAAAATAATTTTGTTTCTTATAAAAATTAACAAAATAGTATGCATGTCGATCACAATCAATTTTTCGATTGTGGAGTGCAACTTAATGCTATGAATATAGCTTTCAAAAAGTTTTCTAGTCTAGGTTTTAACAATTTGATAGTACAAAATCTGATTTTCAAATATTTAATTTCTAAGGTACTTACACATGTAAAAATAAAAAACTTAACGTGTCTGAATTACATAGTGGGAAAGGAAAAATCCTATCTTTATTCTTATGTCACCTTTTTATCAGAATTTATGGACCCATAAGTTCCTCACTTCGGTCTTTTGTCAAGTCGATGTCAAATCTCTCGCGGGCCATCAACCCAAACTCCAGTTTTAAATCATTACATCCCTTCCAAGCTCCCTATAATTTTCTCTTTCCCACTTTAAATTAGCACATTAAAAACAAGCAAACTCCTTCACAATCGTGTCAAGGTTGTGCAAACCTTCCTCTAAATGACATGTTCAGATAGAAATTTTCTAAGATTTCTTTTCTTGTTAATGATAAAAAAAGGTGGTGGTTTTAGAATCCTTACAAATGGACAGAAAGAAGGGCGGCACAGGAAATGGTACATTTTCAAAATTTTTGATGCTTGCCTTTACCTTTAAAGCGACTTATATCTCTTTTCTCCCCATT
The DNA here is from genome assembly GCF_918797505.1 of Bemisia tabaci. Lineage (NCBI taxonomy): Eukaryota > Metazoa > Arthropoda > Insecta > Hemiptera > Aleyrodidae > Bemisia > Bemisia tabaci. Next base: position 18,077,777 of record NC_092798.1, read on the forward strand.
TATGAATGAGTTTCGGCATCTCCTCTACAACCTCTTCTTTCATATTCCCTCACTGTTACAGAGAGAAGTTTCCATCCCTTTGAAAAGGTATTTTTTGCCTTGCTCATTATTATTGTTTTTAGCTTCAGTTAGTAACACAACTAGTGATATTTCAAGTAGGCATGGAAAAACTCGATATAGGAATGAAAATCCTGTAAGACAGGCAATGATTCATATTATCTCCTTCAATTGATTAAAATTTTTTTAGAGGAATTGATATTTTTACACAAAACTTATTTAATCAAAAAAGTGTACTTTAAGATTCTCATTCTCGATAATGCAACTCCTCAATTCTGCAGTAAAATAGTGCTAACAGTATGATATTTGCAAAGTATAATATCAAGTAAAGTCACAACAAAATTGAATTTCCAACAATTTTTTTTTTAAAATTCGGCATTTGTTGATTCCCTCTTTTTTTGAGAACCTCAGAGCAGAAAAGTCTGTTGGAAGGATATTTTATCTTGCAAGGCCGAATTTCAGTACACTTTTCTTTAATTTTACAATTTATTGAGTGTTTAACAAATAATTGATTTTTCCATGAATAAAATATTGGAAAGACGACAAAGGCTAGGATTTCTTTTTGAAAAGAAAAACAATTTCTGATTTTCTGATGAGTAACAATTTGACATGACAAGAGGAAAATCTATCCTCAAAACATCATTAAATGTTGAATGATTACTTTAATATGTTCCCTTCTCTTAATTGGAGATCATCACACTGTTGAAGTATTAGGTCTAATTCAGAACTATAAAAGCCCTCTCTTTCATTGAGAGTAGATGGCTTTAGCACAAGCTTGAAAGGTGCAAAATCACAGGCAAAAGACTGCAAAATGCAAGTAGTAAGTCTCCAGTGACGCTGGACCCACACTGAATCAGCAGGGATTTAATTAGAGATTCGTCTATTAATTTAGGGAAAAACTGGTAGGTAACATAAAAATTTAGAATATATTCTTAGTTTCCTTAAACTGAAGCGGGTCAAAAAAGCTGCTTCCACAATAAATGTATTAGCGCAATTCTTGTCCTAGAGTTGACAATTGTTTTAAAAACTGTTTAGCATTATCTAAAGTTGATGCCCCATATATTACTTTTTTTGAGCTACTAATACCACTGCTAGGATTTGTACTCCATTTCCCCTTAGCATAATCTATTAAGTTCTGATACTCAATATAATTCCCGCCACCAACTATGAATACGATAGCCTGAGTGAATTGTGAAAGATTAGATCTAGGTGGGTCATTTACAGGCCTAAGTTGTTTAGGATCAAAGTACCGATACTGACCGTCAGCCTCTCGACCCTCCATGATTTCATCAACGATTCTCGTTACCGGGAGATTGTGACGCTTTATGACAAGATTTTTCACTCCTTCCATCACGAATGATGACCCTTGAGAGACTAGCTTTGAAAACATACTGACAGTTTTTGTTCCACCTCCTGTGTACTGATTAGGTGCTGCAGCCATTTTTACGTAGGCTTTCCACCGTTTGATGTACATGATTGCTTCTAGCTCGCAACCTTGATCTTTGAGAGCTGAGCAGTAATGATCAAACTCAACTTCAGACATCTGAGAGTTGCAGATATAATAAATGATGAACATTCTGATTTTATCTTCACTTGTGCCGGACTCAGGATCAGTTATAATGTCCATAATTGACCGATCTAAACTAGCGCGTGACATAATCTTTTCCTCTAATTCGAACAAAGTATCCAAACGGCGAGACTTGATGGAATTCAAAACAGCAGTTGCAATAGTCGTATGAGTATCAATGAGCCGTTTCTTTTCTAGGTGTTGAGGTAGAGAACTAACAGCGGAGGTGAGTTTAGCAGTACTATCCATTACGGTGAATGCGGCTTCGTTGTCATTGTCTACACCCATTGCGGCTTTCAAGTTTTTCACTTCATCTTCTGATGCTCTCAGTTGCTCTAGTTCTTCTTGAATTGCTTCAGCCACAATAGGGAATGGACTTGCTTTATGAGCAACCCAAAAAGAGTCTGTATTGTCGAGGTGGCAGGCTTTGGCTTTACTCCGCGCCCCTCCACCAGGAGACTTGCCACTTGCTTCTTTCACAACAACTTTGTTTAACGACAGGTCAAGGACATCATGAATTAATGCTTGATAGGTCCAAGTGTGGTGAAGTGGCGTTGCCATATCTAAATTCCGATCAAGAATGATGAGCAAGGGCCGTTGAAAATTATACGCTCCGGAGACGTCTCCCAGAAAAAGGCTGTTTCTCGAATCTCTGAGATTTTCACGCAACTTCTTATCAAGTTTCTCTGCAACCATTTCAGCTGCATTTCCTTTTGGGCTTCTGATGACTGGAATCGCACTCATTGTTACAAACACCGAGAAGAGACTCTCTACAATAGTGTCCATGATTGCTTCCATTTCAGAATCCTTGATATCACCCTTGTTCATTGCATAATATGAAACTGCGCTACAGTCTTGCTGACGCAAGATGAACAGATCATCTTCTAAGGATATAAAATTCAAATACTGATCAAATACTTTGTTTATACTTGCGACACAGTTAGAGTGAAAAGCAGCAGCAGCAAGGTCCTCAAGTTTTTGTCTTGAGATGGCAGATATGAAATTTAGGTGGTACATGTCATAAATTCCATTTTGGAAGTCTTGCCTGATCCTGTCCAAGTTTTCCTCCGACGGCATACAGAAGTATATGGCTGGGACATCAGGAATAGGATCTCGATCAGAATGAAGTTGAACATATAGTGTAACACCCAATTCGCGCAGCTCCTTGACAGAAATTAAAGGTAAAATTATATCTTGTCCAAAACGGTCATAAACTAGCACTTTCCACACTGGCTCGTAAGATATGGTAGATGGCTGCGATTCATTCAAGTTCAGCATTTGCCTCAAAGCAGCTGTCTGTCTTTCCTTAATTGTGGCCATTTCAGTGAGTTAGAGTCTGACTGAGTTGTCTGAATGAGTTGAGAAAAATAGTCTGTCGGGCGTTGGACACTTACGAATCTAGAAAATAAAACTGGAGCAGGATCATCATGCAAGAGTTATTACATTCATCGTCTTATCACCGCCCAGCCGCGCACTGAGAAATTTAATTTGCCGTGTTAAAAACAGTACAATTTTTGCTTCGATTTACTTTTAGATAAAAATTTGACAGCGAAGTTCCACGTTATCAACAAGTCGAGAATGTCAACATAACCTGTAATCATTCGTCACCGGTTCCGTTGACTGATGACCTCGATCTGATGAAGTGGGTTCTGCGTTCTGCAGACTCGGTTTTTAGTGAACGTTCCGCTTTCATCTCTTTGTCTGCAGAACGAGACAGCCGCCGCTCTCACTATCAGATGAAGGGGGGAGGGTGACGAACTTTTGCCATCCCTTTGAAGAACGAAAAAAAATGGATTGTAACGAATTTTCTCTCCAAATTTTGTTGAAAAATTTGTGTGAAAAAAATCTTCAAAATTACCTTCTCGGGGCTGAAAATCTGCCTCAAATTTGGGGGGGGGGGGGGGGGGGGGGTTGCAATGCGCCCTCAAGCAAAATCTTTTCGAAAAATAGAACTTTTTGAGTCGTTTAAATTATCAAAAAAGCGGGAAGATAGATCGCAACTCAAAGTAAAATATACCTTCTCTACTCCTCTTCGTCCTTTACTTTAATCATTACATTATAAGAAAGATTGAAGATTTAATTCAGTAAGTACTTACTTTCTTTTGTACAGATGGCTAGTATTCTAGGAATATTTCCCTTTTACCGAAATTTAGTGGCAGGAAAATTTGCTTTTATGTCACTAAGAGGTGAATATCTGCTTAATTTTTTACATTGTTTTCTGTCACAAAAAACTTACTTTTGTCTTTGGAAAAATTTGACCTCATAAGTTGAGGGACCCATCCCCATGTTGGGTGCCTTTCAGTGTAATGCTTATTTAGAACATGTACTTGTAGACCACTAAAAAGACCACTTAAAATATATAAAGCTAAATTTCGGATTTCTCGACCCACCCTACTCGTCCCCCATTCTCGTGCTTTTATGATGTAGGTCCTTATCCTTTAATTTGTAAAAAGAAAATGCCTTAACGCTTTCCTCGACCCCCCCCCCCCCCTCCCATACTAGAGCATTATGTATTATATGAACGAGAAAAAAGAAAAATTGCCAGTGAATGTTTGGTGTTTCCTCTACACCTAAGCATGATAGAGGCAATGGCTATTGCGTGATTTTTTGTCGCATAATATGAGTATTATAATGTTTACAGGAAATACTGTCACAGTCATTGATTGGCAATATTGCTTGTAAAGAAATAAAGTTACATGTTTTGTGATGCAGTCGAAACTAAGTTGCTCTGCCAAAGAAAGTTTTTCCCTCAATTTTGCACTGTACTTAATATTCTGTTATTATTGTGTGATTCTAGACATTGGTTATGACGAAAGAAATTCAGCAGGCATTCCAAGAAATTCTAAATGAAACTACTTGGATTGACATAGAAACTAAAAAGCTTGCTTCGGAGAAAATTGATGCTATGATGTTGAGAATCGGATATCCTAACTTTATTCTGGATAAAGCAGAGCTCAATCATCATTACAAAGATGTAAGTTCTAATGGTGTCGGTTATTGTGAAGTAATTGAAGAGAAAAAGTCGTTTTGCTGATCATCAGATGCAGAGGTTGATTCCTTCATCTACCTACTAAGATACCTCTATTTTGTACCCACTGTTATAATTTTCAACATTGCTAATAAAACTGGCCTACCATGGGTAAACAATCTTTTCAATGAGAGGTCCTAAACTATAATTGGAAGGACAAAAGAGCTTTGCTTTTTTTTCTTTCAATTACTTACGGTTGTTGAACGGTAGGAACGCTTGTCTTGGTTTGCAATGTTGCAGACTTTCTGTCTTACTTTATTTTTTAAATAGAAAAATACTCAAAATACTCAACAATATTCCTTATAAACTTAACTGAGTTTTCTTTTCTATCTGAGGAATATTTTATGAAAATTACAAGCAAAATAGCGTTGGTTTGTTCTTGTTTGATAAAATTAAATGAAGGCAAAGATTTTGAAACACTGCTGACAAGATAGGCATGCGTTCTTTCAGTTTCATCCTCAATACTCAGCAATACTTCACAAAAATGGAAAGAAAAGAAGTAAAATCTTCTCATAAGACTGTCAGCTGGACAACAATTTTTAATGACAAATTTTTAACCTAATGCAAGACTCTCAAGAACTCGTGCCAATTTTAATATTTTACATTTTAACATTTATTTTAAATAAATAATTGTAATTTTATTTATTTTTTTAATGTCCCATCCGACATTTCTCTTCTTATAGGTGGAAATTGAATCAGATAAATATTTCGAAAACACTCTGAATATTTTACAACATTTAACGAGAGTTGAGCAATCTCATCTTGGGACTCCTGTGAATAAGTCTCAGTGGTGGAACTCAGCTCCTGCAATCGTTAATGCCTATTACAGTCGTAATAAAAATCAAATAAGTAAGTAATGTTTGTTTCGAAAAAAAAATCAGAAAAAAGAGAACAGGAAAATGAAGAATAAACAGTGAATCTGATGTTTCTGCTCAAAGCTCACAACTGCTCAATGTTTAAAACTAGGTAGGTAGGTACTCTCTGAACACGTTTTCCTGACACTGTCTTGTATTTATGTTGTACTGGGGAAAGGTCGTCAAGAGTTGTAACTTTTTCAAGTTACTTAGGATAAATTAATCAGAGTGCAAGTTGTACCATCCTGCCACTGCTAATGATCATTTTCTGGGCTTAATTTATATAAATTATCCTGATACAAGGAGCACCTATGCTTTTAACAAACAACGAATTAATAAATAATAAATTATTATCAAAGAAGAAAGATTTTCAGGTCTTCCTTTAGGTTTTTGACAACAGCTACAGACAAGTGCACATAAATCACGACAATCCTATAAATGTAAATGGTCCATAATTTTTTTGCTTTTCTCTTTCCCAGTGTTTCCTGCTGGCATTTTACAACCTCCTTTCTATCATCGACATTTCCCTAGGAGTTTGAACTACGGAGGAATTGGTGTTGTAATTGGTCATGAGATCACGCATGGTTTTGATGACAAAGGCCGTCTTTTTGATAAGAGTGGCAACCTGCATCGATGGTGGAAAGATGAAGCTATCAGTAATTTTCACGAAAAAGCGCTATGTCTGATTGGTTAGTAGCAGTTGGATTTTAGCGTTCCATTATAGAAATTAAAAATGAAGCAACAGATAAAAGATTTTGATCAACTTATTTAACGCCTTCCTCCCCCTTGTAATGCATGTGTAAGACAACCTGTTTCCTCTCCCCCTTCTTGAATTACCTAAGACTTGCCGGATCCGACCCCCAAATTTTTCAGAAATTAATGGACAGAGCTTGAAAAATAGCTAAAATAAATATTTTAAAAGGTTAAAAATTTAAAGTGGAAGGCTTATGTAAAACTAGGCTTGACTCCTCTTCTCTCTCATAAGACCCCATGAGACAAACTCAGACTCCCCCCCCCCCCCCCCCCTATTTAGTAGCTCATGTAATCCTTGAACGGTCCTAAGAGTCAAAAGCTTACCTACAGTTCACTTTGGTCAAAATTTACAATACAAATTTTACTCTAATTATTTTTTCAGATCTGAAGACACAATTTTGTAATTACTCCATGCAGAGTCAAGACATATTTGTGTACATATATGCGCTATTTATTAATCTAATCTGGAATAAAACAAAAAGAAATGTCATTCAAATTGGCCATATATCAGTTCATGCAGTAGCAACTGAAAAAACAGAAGTTTCATCTAATCTAAGAATAATAATGTTTACATTCTTTGCAGATAAATTTAATTACATGATACCTTATGCACGATATTTAATTTTATTTCATTTCACTTGTGTTTAGAACAGTACAGCAAATATGTAGTTTCCGAAGTTAGCATGCAGATAGATGGAATCAATACTCAAGGGGAAAACATTGCGGATAATGGTGGCATTAAACAAGCTTTCAGAGTAAGTAAAATTTTCTTTCAATAATTCTGCAAACCAATTTGTTCCATTTCTTTTTCCAAAGTGAACTTCTTAACTGTCCTCAAATAAGAATTCTGTTTTAACCAGTTTACTTTAACGGAACCTTCTTGTAATATTGTCTAGATGACACTCATGCATAAAAGTACATCGATGGTGAAAGTGCAAAAACATGTTTTTTTTTTCTGTGGTGTTTCAAAAATTACCGGGCTAGTTTTATTTTATCAAATTAGGACAAACTTACACCATAGCTCAAAATTTCCAAAAAATACACATTCTTTACAAAAAGGGAAAAAGTGAGGGAACTGAAAATGAGGTTGAGTCTTTTTTCACTTAAAAGTAAATTACGACAGAAAGTCTGCAGCAATGTTCACTGATTGTGAGATATGCGTTTTTGCTTTTACATAGTAAATATTCAAAGAAGTTTACATCCTCCAATGATGGGACATAATTCAGCACAATTCTTTAATTGTTATTACTGTCTAGGCTTACAAGAAATGGCTAAAAACCAACAATGGTGCTGATGAGACTTTACCAGGACTTAACGCCACAGGCCTTCAGTTATTTTTCCTGAATTTTGCACAAGTGTGGTGTGGGAATACAAGACCAGAGGCTACCAGAAATAAATTGAAAACTGCTGTACATTCGCCAGGAAGATTTCGGTAAGTATTTTTAAATACCTGTTGTGTATTAAAATGCCTGTATGGATGTATATTTTATTTTTGACTCTTCCAAAACAAAATCCTAAATTTTCTTCAGCTGGTCTAGAGACTCTTCAGGGTAGCAGCTGCTGGTCTGAAAGGTGGAGCAGATAATGACTAAAATACAATTTTTACAGAGATGGAATTTTAATGAACCAAACAGATACTATGCTGTTCGCTTGCATCTTAATCAGTGATGAAATACCAATGTGCGTGTCAGGCGATTGCCGAAATTTTACCCTAGTAAAATGGTAGCATGATCAGAGCCAGAGTAATTTTGGTGTGTGATCATCGGTTAGTTTCACTTGATATTGTCAAACATTATCACGCATGATTGAGACCAACACAACACTGTTAATTTGCACTGTAACAACTAGGAGCTTGTGTCTATATTGCAATTTTTCTCTCCTGCTTGACTTAACTATTTTATTTCTTTTTACAGGGTCATAGGTACACTATCTAACAGTAAAGATTTCTCGGAGGTGTTCAACTGTCCACTAGGATCTCCCATGAACCCAGTCAAAAAATGTTCTGTGTGGTGATAACGGAAGCATGTTCCCAGTCTCTGTCTCAATTAATCTTTTCTCCTTACTGAAAATCATTTCCTTTTTCAAATTACTGTGATATGATCCATTGAGTACCTATTCTAAAAACCGGGTTTTCTTTCAATGTTGTTAGAGAAAGTCAGACTTTAGAGGTTCTGAAAGGTTAAACAAAAGGAAAGCCTCAATTTTAGACTAAGATATTATTTTTTATAGACTCCATAAATTTATAATTTAGAATCTGGGGACAAGCAGGGCATTTTTCAGTCTTGTTGTTTCAGAATCTCTATTGCGAATTCATGTATTGGAGAAAAATTTAAGGAGTGATTTCTCCGGAATTTATCCTTTAGGATTATGAAGAATATATTCGTAAAAAATTTCCATGACACGAATGTAGTCACTTACCTTACAAAATTATAGAAGAGATTCAGAAGTGCTACAACCGAGATGTGCCCCTCTTGTAGCTAGTGCACCAATCGACCTTAATGTCAAAGCAAAAGAGCTGAAGTTGTTGATATGCAAGTCTGATTTGAGGTCTTGCACAGATTTGGAATTCAAAAAAGTAACAAAAAAGTAAGTGACTGAAGGCACTAAAAAAAAAATTATTGAAGAACCTTTCAGATACTTCAAGTTTGGTTGGAGTCCTCTGCAGGCATTTAAGGCAGTTCTAAAATCACAGGTGAAATGGAGACTCATAATAGCAAAACTTTTGAAGAATCCACTTTTGAATTTTGTCACTTGAGTGGAGGTCGGGCTTAGATACAAGAACGACAGAATCTTCAGAAAATCATCAATAAGGAGTAGAGATAGGTGTAATTTTCAAGAAAGCTTAAAGGATGTACTTTTCAAATGTACATTCACTATTTATGATAAATGCGAGACTTTGAATTCAAGGAAAGTGACAAACTTGAAGGATATTGACCTAGAAAGGTTTCATATTTTTGAGTGCTTTCAACAGTAAACTTTAATTATGATGAAACTGATGATACTTTTCTGCTCTGATTCTGCTCAGAATCATACACCTTAGGGTAACCTAGAATCAAAGCGGATACTTGCATTCCCATCTTTTGCGGAGAAGTGATAGTCCAATAAAAAAATAGACCATCCATGAAATGCAATTGACGAAAGCTCTTTAAGAAACTATCGGAGCTGGTTAGTTCATTTTCTGATTGGTCCTGGGATTTGAAGTGCACGAAGGCACGTCCATACGCAAAGTATTGGACAGATTTTGGTGGTTAATCTCTTGAAAATCTCCAGATGTAATATCCCTGAAACTTTCAAAACTCAAACATTAGAACACTAAAATGCTGATAAAACCTCTGACAATTGACTAGCGTTCAAGGAAAATCAGACTGACATCAACAGCAAAGTTCATTCAAATACAAGTGATTTTTCATGATCAGGACTAGCAGATAGTCCATTTTCAGCGATGCTACTGCCAACGTTTGTTCTAGGTTACCCTATTATACTTGACTGCCTGTTGGAGAATTTTTTAATTGTGTGTTAAAGTTGAGAACTTAGGATCTACATTTCGTATCTCCTGCATTACTAGTTTTTTAACTCAGAATATTGCAAAGAAACATTCTTCTTGAAGTAATTTTGGAGATCAGTACATACATATAAACTAATTTATTGCTATTTTGCATTGTTAAACCTCTTTTGATACATAAATTGTAAATTTCAGCTTAATATATTGCATTTCTTCTTAATTGATACTGTTACTTAATAGACTCTCATAGGCACATTTTTTTGGAAAAGCAGCCTTTTAAACATGGCAAATCCATTTCAGAAACCATTTTCTTATGCACCAATAGGTATATTTAATTGATTCCCAGCGCAACATGGTGAACTGAGCGTCCATTAAGTTTCAAGGTGGATATTTTTGTGGCCAGTTCTCAAGGAAAGTTAAATTCAACGAAACAAAACATCTTTGAACAGAATTAACATTTTTATTTCAGTTGTTTTTACAAAATATTCTTTTTCCAAGAATGACATAGTCAATCGATATTCGATTGGTTTGGAGCAATTCAACGAAGGCAACAACAGCTTCATAACTGTAAAAAATTACCTAAAAACTAATATACGGTTGAACATAATAATATGGATGCTAATGGCCGCTCTTTAAAAAACAATTTCAACAGTTTCATACTTTCTAATAGGTAAAAACTTTTTGCGAGTAATCATTAAACTCTCAACATCAAATCAGTTCAAATGCAAGAAGGAAGTCAATTATTCAAGATCTTAGGCTACTTTTTGAGAAAAAGGTCTACTAGTAATACTTAAGCCTACAACAAATCCATTAACTTCTAACAGCATTTGTGAGGATTACTGACATTCTGAATTTTAATTACAGATATCCTAAGCACCAGGTTTATGTCACAACCTTATATTTCCTTTCTGATGACAATATGAGCTCTTGGTCGGAGATCGACGCAAAATTCCTGCTAGAACATTGCTGATTCAGTCAATCAATTACATATATTTTCAACATAAATTAAATATTTGGTTCTGAGATAAAACTGGCAGTCAATGTGCGTTCCAAGTTCAGCATAAATGCTACTTATTTCCACACTTCAGGCTAATCTAATATTTTATGTATGTGCTCAATAAATTATTCAGCGGCAGACAGGAGTTATAAAAAATCAAAGAAAGTTTTGATTATGGTCTCAATTTCTATCGACAGGAAAACCCGCCATTACTTCAATAGACAGAAATTACGGTGCTTCTAGATTTTAAGAGACATGCTTCTTCGACCGCCAGATGAGGAATCTATGATAAGTCTTGATGGTGGGTTTTGATTTAACTAGTAAGGAATCTGGCAAAAGAAGCTTTATGACAACGTGAAGATGAAATAAGGATTATCGCCATCCAAGTGCCACTAGTCAGCAGGAGGTAACAGGTCCTGAAAAAAAAAAAATCCTTCGTTAAAAAATAAAATGATTGTATTATGTGAAGACAATAAAAGCCTAGTTTTAGAGAGCGGCAACCTGAATAGTTATAGGTGACTTGCCCCCTTTTGGCGCTAGATGTGCTCTCACTGAAACGAACAGATTGCTGCTTCTTCATGAATTATTTCCATCATACCTTGATACAAAATATTGTGGAAAAATGTAGAGCTCATTTACACACATTAATTAATGAGGGGACAGAATTTCAGATGGTGTGATAGGAACTTTTCTAGATCCGATAGATTCCCTCCAGATAAATGACTAAGGTTACTATTTAACAAACTTCATTTCCTGTTAATCATTACGGAGGAAAAGGTAGGATCTACGATAAGAGAAAATTGGAGCATGGAAAAAAAGATGACTGCTAACAAAATGGGAAGAAAGTGCCATGTAAATCAACTGCATAAAAGCTAGGAGGCATCCCTAATAATAATAACCAGAAGAGCTTTCAAAATGCCAGTTACGCAGTCAAATTTCCTACTGATTTTGGCTAATATTACTTGAGAACAGTAGAAAATTTAACTGATTAGCTGGTATTTTGACACTGTTCTACTTGTCATTTTCATTAGGCATACTCTGCAATATTCGATACCTAATGAGGCACTTAAAATTTAAGTTCAAAAGAGTGATGAATCATTTGATGTGAAGACGGTGCTAATATAATGGGAATGTTGAAACATCGCCACATTCAACAAAATGAAAAAGCAGTATCCTGAATTAATTCAAGGACACATATCACAGGATTGAAGGGAATGAAGTCTATTTGAATAAAAATAACCTTGATAGAATCCTATTGCATTCATGATAGTCAACTACAAATATCTCAATTTGGAACTATTGTTTTCATCAAATCAGCTTATCGATCTTTCATAGGCACGCATTCCTCTCCAACTTTGTTGGCTAAAACTATTTCGCCTCTTACAACCCTGCACAAAGCCTTAAATTAACTAGCTGCATTAAATCAAAGGTTGCCTTTCTGGCAATGCTCTCATTAAAATAAAACGTGGGGGCAATACAGAATTATTTTTACGTTTTTAAGTGGTCACAAAAATTTAGGACAGACCTCTTGTTACAGGAAAGTAACCGTGTTGGTTCAAGGTGCAGCGACATAGGTTACTGGGGAATTAATTCCGTCCCTGCCCTTTCTTTACAGTGCTCTTCCTTGTGTAATTTAATGGAATGTGTTCATTGGCACTCTGAGTTCTGCATGCCAACCAATGAGTCATTCAAATTATCCAAAGCATTCAGCTATCAGGTTCCATTTGCAGTGGATGGCATACCTGAATTGGAGAAAATTATTCACACAAAACTAAGCTTTACACGTAGTGATTCTTCCTACTGCAGCCTAATTTGGTGCACAGAAAGTCCCAACTAAGTTAAAGTCGCTCTTTGACCTAATGAAGATTTTGATAATTAGCTTTGATTTTTTATTTTGTGAGATCGACCTCAGAGCTTGAATTGTGTCTTTTTTTAAGGTAGCAAATTTCAAAATGAGTTATATGACACATGCATACATAACTAGAGGATACACAAAACACTCATAAAGGAGCAACCGTATGGGAATCTACTTAAGCCTTGTTTGATTTAGGTGAAACCTTCAGCTTTTAGAATAATACTCTCAACGATTAGCAGTTTGATAATGTTGAGCATTAGTGGCAACCACCTTGGTGATTTGAAAACTTCTGGGGTGACATGTTTCTTAGAATTTTTTCTTGCAGGGATCTACAGGTTTGTCACAAAATGACTTCGTCAGAAATTGAAACCACTTCCCAAAAATCACATGAAACATAATGCTACCAAAAACTGAATCAGAATACAAGGGTGCAAAATCTTTCAAGCTTCTAGACTTTCACGCACCCACTGGCCAGTTTTCCACATTTGCCTCATCCGCTTTTGACAAAATTTCTCACCAATTTAAAAAAGATGACCTTTTTTTTATCTTTGACTTTCTACTTATGTTTTTAAGGAGGGCACTATTGAGGAAAATGTTATGTTTTGAAAAAAGTATTGATGATACTTACATACAACTTGTCCTTGGTGAGGTGAGATTTGAGGTCAAACACTTTCCCATTTCTAGTTCGGCGTTTCATGTCTCATCTTCCTGATAGAAATTAGAGTCCTTAGCATCAAAGTAGGAAGTTAAAAAGTAAACTACTGCTTCATAGGTAGCCATCATGATTGCTGTGTTTGGTATCTGACGGATTAATTGCGTGCTTAATCCTCTGTAGAGACCTCGATGTCCTTCTTCATGATATACAGTCGCTAATGTTTGGAAGAAACTCCGATACTTTGTTCCTTCTTCACGCAATCTTGTTCTTGCAACTTCTGTAAGATTCAAAATTTGCAGCAAGTTAGTGTTTCGAAAATGTTGTACTTTGTGTAGCAAAAGAGTGAAATGCGACAGATCATTTTGATATAATAAAATGGTGGTGAAAAAAGTATAGTCTGTGTGTGACTAGTGTGAGGAAGATTTTGTAAATCCAATGAGGGTTTACTCATTTACATTTGTACTAGGCCAAAGCTAAGAAGATGTCTAGACTATGGCGATTTTTTGCAAACGCTGGCAGCAACGTAACTAAAACCAGGGCTAAGTTTCCAGCTTGCATAACAAAACGAAACGTCGCGACAACACAGCTATATCAGGGATGGTGATTATCAAGAGAAAATCGGTTTCAGTAAATTGATAGGATTTTGACAAAAAAAAAAAAAAAAACAAAAAAAAAAAAAAAAATGATAAAATTTAAAAATTGGTAGCAAAAAAAATTGATTTTCCTGAACTTCCAAACAACAGGCAAGACCTGTGAACAATTTCTAAAACCAGAAGAAATTTAACAGTAACCATAATTTCATTTTTCACAGCAAGATTTCTATGATCGAAATGGTGATAAATCCTGTCAGTGCTGTGTCTATTTTAAAAATTTGAACCAAAACTTAACTAAATTGTTTGCCAGATTGAACCACTCACTAGCTTGAAAAATCGATTCCGATTTGAAATCGACCCTGGAAAATCGATACGATTCTTAATTACTTTTTCAAATAAATTGACGTATCAAAAAAATCAATTTCAAATTACCAACCCTAGGACATAATAGTCACTGTTGTTCTCAATTGTATTACGTTTTTGTCGCAAGAGTATTATTATTTAGTGTAACTACTCAATTAACACGGGATTAATATCATAATTATTGGCCAAATAAAGGAGGAAGTATAAGTTTTTAACTACTGATCTAACGAAAGCACCATTTCGCTTATTCACTCATTGAAATATCAAAAAAATAAAAACAATTTATACATACCATGAGGATAAGCAATGCAAGATGCTACAGTCTTTGAAACACCACCAGCTACCATAAATTCAAGAAAATCTTGAGATGACTTGGAATCATTGTCTGATGTGGAACTGGCCATCCTTCGTGCGTTTAGTTTAGCTTTAATTGATTCATATATCACAAAATGTACTACGGTTTCTGATATTCCGAAATAAGAGGCAGTAATACCTTTGTAAAATCCTCTGATACCCTGCCAAAAACAATCAAACAATCAATGAAAGAGAATTAATTCAAATTTAAAAATTCAACTCCTTCCTAATGACCTATGGTGGGAGAGCAGATCTGTCATGCTAAGGAAAACATCGTACAAGCCTTCAGAGGTTGCCAAATTTCCCCAAGATAAAAAAAAAATTTTCAGGTGAATCCATGAATATTTTCCTTCCAATTAATAATAATTGATTGAGTTGCATGAGAATTATGATTGCATTAATAAGTTCTAATATTTGTAATTTGTAAGAAATTTTTGATTGATTTAGGGAATAACGGATATCGCAGATAAATGAATTGGGTGACACTTCTGTGCCTCTGGGAAAAATGGATTTTAGGTTAAAAAATTGCATGAAAGCTCAAAATACAAATTAACTGCGAACTAAACACCGAGGCAAAACAATGAGTTTCCAAGTTCCATTTCTTCACAAAATAAATCCTTAAAGAAGTATAACTTGGAATAACTAATGATCAATTGTTTTAAAAGTAACTTAAGTGATTCTTTAATCCTTACTCCTGTCACTTTAGCCGCAATAACCCTATGAGTAAAAATGAGGAGAGCAGGTATTCGATGAGAATATTTAAAATAAAGAGGCGTCCGCAAGTGCACGTGTCAAGTTTCAAAAATAAGCAGTAAAACTTAATAAATACAAAATTGTAAATACCTGGGTTTTATATATCCTTTGAATACATTCACTGGCAGTTAAATTCTTGTTATGATGTAACTGTAGTCTTGTCTTCACAAACCAAATTGGATTTGTAGCAGTTGCTGCTGTGAATCCTGTAACAAATAATGATTGAGAAACAATGATTAGAACATTTCATAGAGAGTTGAACATTATTCTCTGAGCAACTAATCAGCGATTGAAAAAATGAAAGAATCACATTACACTGAACATTCAGTATTCATTGATTGTATAAAACTTTGGAAGGAAAAAAAAGAAAAAGAAAAAAAAAAAAATAATAAACCACAAGCGCCCATTTTTGTTGGGAGGAAACGTCTCTACTGGCATTTTTTGAAAAAGTTCTCCAAAAAATTAAATTGGAATCAAAATTTGCAGGTTTTTCAGAAAATTTTTATTATATCATTAGAATGGCCACCACCAAGCAGTCATACAGCTTTTCCCCTTAGCAAAACAACTAATTTCCGGAACTTAATTCCATATTATCTTTCCTCTGAAAAAAAGTGAGGTAGGAAAAGTCGAGTGGAAAGAAAGAAAAAACCCCCTTTTGAAACAGCTTCTGAATCTGAAATTGATAAAGAGGGGATTTTAAGGGAGTTACAGGCCCTAATGATACGTCGCCACTTCCTTCCCCAGTGATTCCTTCTACAAAGGCTCATGCTATTTTCAAAATCAACTCTTAAAGAGGGACGAAAAGGGAGCATACATACATACATACATACATAAAAGTCGTTCCTAAAACGCACTCTGGCGTTCTGCGACACCCAAACACAACATGTGCCTATTTTCCTAAAGGTTATCGGGCAACTGACAATGCAACATCTTTTCGTCAACGCCCTGCTGTCATCCCTTCATGGGACGTCCCCGTCGCTTTTTCCCAGGTGGTACCTGATCCAAAACTTGTTTGGGCAACCTCTCCTCCGACATAGTTTGCAAAGGGGAAAATTAATAAAGGAACAATACACCCAACTTTCAGCCACTTTGATGGAGGGTTTGTTTGTTTATTTTCCGAGCATGAGTGGTTGATCCCCGAGTGGGTGGCTCGTGGATCGATGTATGAATATGCCTTATCTAAAAACAAGCTCCTGTCATAGGCGTGGCACAACTGGTGCAATTTTTTCGCGGGCTGAGACGGAATCGCTCGCTCATTTTTCTCCCTCTACCTCTTATCAACTGGAGCTCGCAATTAATAACTCCGCTGCGTAAAAGGAGGGGAGGACGGGGGGGGGGAGGTCAGGAAGGAGAGGGGTAAAGCCGGGTGCCTATCTTTCTCCGGATCCGTTTACTTTGTAGCAACCGGTGAGGCGCCTGAAGATGCCAGAGGCACTTGTATTGACAACTGATAATCTTTTAATATAGATATATTATAGAGGGAAACATGGAATGTGTTTTAAAAAAATAACTGGTAAGTATTAGTTGAAAAAAGGGAAAACGTCACAAGGGCATCGTTGGGAAAAGTTAGGAAGCAAAAATATATTTCTTTCCCCGGCATCTTAGAATTGACATAGTTTGAGAGCATTTTGGGGTATTTGGATAGATTTTAGGGCATTTTCCGAAGTTTTTGTTAATAACTCACGTAGATTACCCTCTACGCAACTACTTTTGCCCCCTTCCCATATTATTCCGAAATGACACCCATGAAAATTTTAAAAATACGTTGAATTTTTTTTTTTTTTTTTTTTTTTTTTTTTTTTTTTTTTTTTTTGCGAAAATTCACATTCGATTTTTCGATAAAATGTAAAGAGCGGAAGTGATTTTGGTTGTCTATGATTACCTATTCCTAAAAAATCTCTTCAAAAATCCTTGAATGAAAGTAAAAAAACACATCCAGACCCGGAAATTGCTATTGAACAATAATGTCTGAATTTTAACGACATGATGCGACTTTTCTTATCAAGATTTCGTTCAAAAAACGATTAGCGTGTGAATATTCCGTGGTTGGACTCCTTCGTTAGATGATAACGTTTTCAATGGCTTAATTAGTTTTCAAACGTGTCGCTCGTCTCGCCTACCCAAAAAAAAAAAAAAAAAAAAAAAAAAAAAAAATGGAAGAAGGAGAGAGCTATTGCGGGATTAAATTTTTAAACTCAATGGATAAAGAGGCCTTTTTTTTGTTAAAAAAAAATAACTAGAATGATGACCGAGGGTAGAAAAGTGAGAAGGGAATTTTTTTAATTGCAGAGCGATACAGCCCTCGCGGCAATTACACTATAATAAACAATGTCTCGATCACAAATGCTCCCTTCCCCTCGGTACCAAACTGCTGTAGTTTCATTTAAAATAGTAAAAAATAAATGGAGATTTAGAACGTTAAAATCGAGGTTTCGCATTTGTCGACTTTAGCCATCGATTGCATACATAGTGTACCAAGGCGAAAAGGAGAGAAACTGAAACCCTCCGTTATTGTAGCTACAAAAGGGATCTGCGCGATATAGAAGTGGCGCACCATGCGCCTTCATTTCCGAGCGACACCTCCCGCATTGCCGTGAAGTTGATTTAGTTGCGTGACCTAATCTAACTTAACTCGAGTCTACTACCTCCACGCTACTGACAGGGTAAGTTCACTTCAGAAAAGTCTCGATAAAATTGAAAATTTGAGAATTTTACGCTGAATTTGAACAAACCTGTAAACTTTATTATCATTAAAATAAAATAATGATTACTCATGACTTTGCCCTCTTGACGAACAAAATAAACAAATAGCTAATGCCACTCAACTCGACCAAGATAAGGGCAAGTATAGCACTGCTGCCGATTAAGGACACGGTTCATTTTAAACACACGTTGCTGTCTTTATGATACAATTTTGACTTAATACGTTGATTATGCGTTCTTGAGTGTATTAGAAAGCGATTAGCATAAAAAACAGAGAATAGATAATTTTGAATCAAGTCCTGTGTTTTTGCTGTACTGAGAGCTTTAAGTTTTTGCCTCAAGTCTCTCTTTGCTTAATGCCATTACATTAATTCATTTATGGTGGATTTCCGTCTAATGCGAATGGAACACATTAATCTTTTGACTAAGGCAAAAGCAAAGGCCATGGTGTGATATTTTTTTCGGTCATCCTCGGTTCTAGCAGTGGATCGAAACAAACACATTTCTCATAATCTTCTGATCAGGAATAATTAGATTTCTATCAATTTATCGATACGAACTGAGTGCTTTTGTCACGTTACTGGGAAGGTCCTCGGGCGGTATTGAAAGATCTGATAGGAACCCGGGAACCATTGATTGGAGGAGGCGGCGCCACAGTGGATCGAGTCAATGGGAGAGGTCGGACGAAATTTGGAAACTTTAAAAGCTTTTAACTCCATTTATACACGACTTTTAGATTTTAAAAGTGGTTCCATTGGTTTCCTCGTAAAAGTTTCTCCTAGAAGCACCCCCTTCCATTTGAAATGTGATGAATTAAACATCAAAATTTGCAGTTTTACTCAAAAATTTAATGTCCGACCGATCTGATTAATTCGATCCATGTGCGGTACTGGAGGGCACGGCATTACCTTCGGGAGGAAAGGACCCGGAGACCTTTCTTTTGATTTCCATTTTCTTTTCTCTGGGACTTTTTTAACTTAAATCCCAATAACGTAATCGGAAATAACTTACGGTGCTTTTCTCGATTTTTAGTCCCCTTTCTTTCTTAGCACGCGCCGCGCCGTGAAGTTACCCTAAACAATAATTTTTTAGGGTGATTTTCGACGATTACCGCGATTTTTCGTTCATCGAACAAATCCTCCTTAAAAAAAGAAAGTAGGCGTTGCAATAGCAGTATCCGTAAAGATAAAAAAGTGTCCAAGACGATCGATTAATACACTTATCAATTCAATTTCTGACCGCCTGAAATGTAGACGATGAGTCCGTGCGCCGAACGGAATAATTTATCGAGTACGCTATTATTAAATATTCTCGAAATTCTTTTGACGTAAACGATGTCCCGAGGCCTTGCGTTAGCATAAACCGGAGAAAAAACACGGCGATTAGACGTGTGTTGCATCCAGCATCCATGCTATTATTCAGTGATGAACAATTGAACCCCTAGATATGAGTATTTTGAAATTTTATCAACACGGTTTGCGTTCATTATCTATCGGATCGAGGCACGTGACAGGTCATGCCTTCAATTAAGAGCACGTGACAAATTAGGAAAGATTTTTCGGAAGCGTGCTGGGAGCATGCTTCTTATTTCGGAACAGTTTGTTTGCATACATCGATGTGAGTAAGTTCTGATTGTGAGACTGACGCTGGGCAATGCTGCCGGGCTACGGAAAAACGCCGTATGAGCCTTCCGGCGTTGCCAGATTCCCCTTGATTAAAACCGAATTATCTGGGCATTTTTTAATTTTTTGCTTCAAATTTTTCAGACGAATTTGTTCGCAATGGACCACTAGCCAAGGTACGAAATATAGGATTCTGATACATGTTTCTTATTCAAAATTGTACGCAGAACACGATTCGTGCAACGAAAATGACTGAAACCAACTCCTAACAAAGATATTAACGTTTTTACATAGGCTGTCCCAAAACAACTGGCACTAAGGCTGTCATTCGGAAACTACAATAGATATCGACATGCGGTTTACGGGAGGTGATAGCTCATACTCTTAGCTCTTAAACGAGCCTAAGTTGAGCTAGTTTGGTTAAAAACTCAACGAGTTACATCAATTTTCCCGAGACGTGTAAGAAATACCCCTACGGATTTTTCGGTAATTTTTCATTCCGTTAACTTTGCCTCCGCAAGCTTTGCAAGTGGTTCAGACGTTATGAATCAAGTTTCCACTTGTCTGGATGCAAGTTTGAACTTTCCAGCAAGTGTTTCCATCACAGCCGAGAAGTTTTTTTCTGTTTGCAAAGTCCATTTAGTGAAATTGTCCGGCCTGATAACGCGTTTTTTTGTGTTTCGTCATGAGTTCACCCGCGCAGTTGAAGCAAGGGCAACGATACGCAATTCTATATTGCGTTCGTCGTGAATTATCTGCCTCTAAAACACCTCTGAGCCACTGTCATTTCATTCACAGTTTCAGAAGCAGATAATTCACGACGAACGCAATATGGAATTGCGTATCGTTGCCCTTGCTTCAACTGCGCGGGTGAACTCATGACGAAACACAAAAAAACGCGTTATCAGGCCGGACAATTTCACTAAATGGACTTTGCAAACAGAAAAAAACTTCTCGGCTGTGATGGAAACACTTGCTGGAAAGTTCAAACTTGCATCCAGACAAGTGGAAACTTGATTCATAACGTCTGAACCACTTGCAAAGCTTGCGGAGGCAAAGTTAACGGAATGAAAAATTACCGAAAAATCCGTAGGGGTATTTCTTACACGTCTCGGGAAAATTGATGTAACTCGTTGAGTTTTTAACCAAACTAGCTCAACTTAGGCTCGTTTAAGAGCTAAGAGTATGAGCTATCACCTCCCGTAAACCGCATGTCGATATCTATTGTAGTTTCCGAATGACAGCCTTAGTGCCAGTTGTTTTGGGACAGCCTATGTATTTCACATTGGTTACAAGGAATTTGAACTGCCCGCTCCCAGAAACTCAAAGCTCTACTGAGTCAAATCGCGCACTACAACGGTTTCAGCAATCTTCTCAACCGAGCAATGTTCATTTCCCACCATGTGTTGTTCAAACTACAAGCAATTTGCTATAGCTGAGCCAAAGCGTCAAGATTGAGGTTGCCAGATTTTTATATAGCAGAGACTGTCATGATAAACGTTTAGCGCGCGATGTGAATCACGTAGAGCATTGAGTTTTCATGAGGGGGTGGTTTGAATTGACGCATCAAGAATTATTGAATATCTTCGAAAGGAGTTGATTTCGGTAATTTTCGTTGTGCGCATCGTGTTTTACGTGAAATATTGGTTGAAAAGCATGTATCATAATGCTAAAATTCGTGCTTTGTCTAGTGGTGCATTTGATTTAAAATACGTGAAAATTTCAAGGCAAAAACATGAGTAACTTTCCTAAAAAATACACGATTGATCTGGGGAAATTTGGCAACTCTCAAATGCACATACGGCGTTTTTCCTTAGGACGGCAGAATGGAATCGTTCACCTGCATCCGTCGGATGTTGGACTCGGATGTCGCGGGCGGTGGCAGTTACAATTCGCTCCCTTGAACTCATGCGAGGAGCAATGATTAGTGACCCGGAATAAATTTAAACCCATCGCCGATGTATCGCCGGACGTTTTTAGAACTTGAACCAGAACGAGTCTGACCCCGGTGATGGCAATGGAGATGTTGCATGTGTGAGGAATTTGCGATTTGACAGTTCATTCTTGTGTAAAAGTTCGCGAGAAACACGATGGTGCCACTGGTTTTCTCTGAAATCAACTCCCAAGCTCAAAAAAAGCTCTCAAAGTGAGGCCAAAATGGAGGGGATATCCCACGCTATCCTGAGAGTCCACCTCTACATCAAGACAAACTCTCCATGCGAAGATAGGGAGCAATACATTGACAGGGCTGCCACTTTATTTGGGGACTCCAAAACTGAAAACACGGCAACCCTGCTAATGTATTTGCTCCCTATCTTTGCACGGAGAGTTTGTCTTGATGTAGAGGTGGACTCTCAGGATAGCGTGGGATATCCCCTCCATTTTGGCCTCAACTTGAGAGCTTTTTTTGAGCTTGGGAGTTGATTTCAGAGAAAACCAGTGGCACCATCGTGTTTCTCGCGAACTTTAACATAGGAATGAATTGTCAAATCGCAAATACCTCACACATGCAACATCTCCATTGCCATCCCGGCCTCTTGAGACAAAAGGAACTATCCGCAAACGTCGGAAGGTACTTGGAGCAAGGGGGTGGGGGTCTCGAGGCGGCCCAAACTGCCGCACAATGGAACGAATCAATTTGAGAAGTCGGACAAAATTTGGAAACTTTAGAAGCTCATAACTCCATTATTACAAAACGTGGAGATCTTACAAGTAGTCCCATTGGTTTTTTCGTAAAATTTACTTTTAAAAGCACCCCTCAAACTTTAAAATATCACGAAATAAACATCTAAATTTGCAGTTTTAGTAAAAATAATCATGTCCGACCTCTTGTACTAACTCAATCCACTGTGCGCCGCGCCGAGCCGAGGAAAAACGCCGTATGGACATTCGAACGTTGCCAAATTTCCCACTGTAGAAAATGTATTTTGGAACAAATTCACTCATATTTTTACTTGAAATTTTCAGATATATTAGATTAAATTGCGAACAAAATTGTCTGAAAAACTGGAAGAAAATTAGGCACCACTTTCTCAATAAATTTGTATTTTATCTGAGGAAATATGGCAACGCCTGAAAGTTCATACGGCGTTTTTACTCGGCACGACAGCAAAGGTCTCTTACGAAGGGTGAGAGGTGGGTTGAGCCAAGTTCTTCGCAATTTTTTCATTAATTCGGTGATTCATTGGACAAACGTAAAAAAATTCAAAAAGAAATTTCAATGTTTTTCCCTGAGCAGAAGGGAGGGGGTCGGTATAGACTCCCCTCATAATTAATGTGCTTAGGAATATTTGCGCTACGACTGGACCTCATTGATGAAAACCCATCAGGGAAACAACTTCGTGGAAAAAAAATTGCATTAGCTTGAATGGCGAGATCATGCCAGAGAAATGACATTCACACAGAGAGGTTTATTTTATTTGTTTGGGGTGTTTTTTCTTTGCGTTCAAAGAGGTAGGGAAATCCAGCACTAGCGAAATGAGGTAAATCAGAAATACGAGAAAGTGATCTTGAAGATTTTGCAAATCTTGGGATTTCCTGGTACCTACCTACCCAAAAGTTCTGAGAAACGATAATGAGAACCGTAGAGAATTGAAACAGACTTCACAAAATTTGGAAGAAAATTCCAAAGAACCTGGGAAAAAGTTCAGAAAAAGCTGAGAAAGATACGTACACACATGAAGTTTTGAGATTTCTTGAACTCCCGTAAGCGCGAAAAGGCAGGCATTAAGCATCGTAATTTAATAGAGGAGAAACAGGGGGGAGGTGGAGGAGAGAGAGTAAGGGGGAAGAAAGAGGACGAAGAAGAAGAATATGGAAAAAGAGAGTAAGAAGGGCGAGAAACTTACCGGCGCAAGCTGCAGAACAGATGTGGACTATTGGCGTATCAGGCCTAAGGAAGGAGTTAAAAAATTGTTTTGACTGAGAGTAAGAACAGAAATATATTGCTCGTGAGGGTGCTACACCGACTAAATTTGGACCGAGGCCTTTAAACAACGCTCCAGGTCCTTCGAATTCCATAATGTACCTGAAAAAAGAAGAGAAAAAAAGGCGAAATGAGAAAATGGGGCATGAGTATTTTTTTGGCAAGTGTGATTCAAACTTTTTGTCCTTGTACACGGTAAATCATCGAGGAATTCAGGGCTGAAATAAAAGATTACTATAACATGGTTTTGGCAATCAAAGTAAGAATTGTTCGTGGTATCACCTTACACTCTTAGAGTTACAATCCCCCATTCGAGATAATTAATGTTTTGTTGACATTGTGGCAACCTATATGGGTAAAATTATAAGGGAGCTAATATCCGATGGGGCTTAGTAGCGTTCTGCTCACCTTTGACCTAAAAACCTTTAAATGGCCAAAATTAATTAATTAAAATTAGCGCTCCCTTTCAACTCACACAAAATGTGACTTCTTTCACTCTCAGATCAATAATGAATAGACCAAATCATTATTCAGATATTCACGGATATCAATTGAGGGGCTTGGAGGACAAGGCGCGCTTAAGTGCAGTTTTTGAAAAAGTTGAGTTATTAATGGTATCAAGTAAAACTAGTCTTAATGCATATTCTGTGAAAGTCAGTATGACCTTTCATTCCGCCATAAGGACTATGTAACTTCGAAACTTCAAACAATTTCTCGAAATAGAAAAAACTGCTATCATGCGCCTTGTCTTTCAAGCCCCTCAATTTTCTTTCACTTTGATCATAATTGTCGCCACGGTATTGGAAACAATGATTTATTCTTTGAAACTTTGATGGCCTGTAGCTCTGCGAATAAGCGGTTTTGGAAACTGATTTAATGGGGAAAAAAACCTCTTTTCAACAGAAAGAATCGACAACTAACATCACTTCAACCTGAATTGCCCTGAAAATCAATTGCATTATATACTTTCTTAAAGGGATACACCGAGCGCGGCCGTTCGGTGGATTTAAACAAAATACGAACCCGAAATTTACCGAGAGAGAAAGGTCATAGAGGGGTACTCAAGTTGGACTCATGATGCTATTACATCAACTCAGCTTTCGCCGCGGAGGATTAGGGACTTGCGCTTTTCAACGGTTCGTTTTTTAGCCACCCATCAGTTCTTAATTCTTCTTTTCCCAAAGCTAGTTTCACACGATCGAACCGTGCCATCAATGTATCAAGGTCAAGTGCAGTGATTGGTCGAAGTTATAAAATACGCCAATCACCACATCTGATCTTGAAATTTTGATAGCTAGGTTTGATCGTGTGACATTAGCTGAACGAAAGAACGTAACTCCATGTTAAAGTTGTAATATGACTAAAAGAATTAAATTTTTAAAGAGAGGGCAAATTCTGTCCAAAGTTATCTTGCTTATAGCATGTATGAATAGAGGAAAAATTAGTGGCATTTTTTTTTGGCAAAACGTCCAGTAGTTTCTCAATACACTGAAAAAAAAAAAAAAAAAAAAAAAAAAGATTGGTAGAATTTACCATTCCCTGACGCTGTATTTCACACAGCGTCGATTCAGAGTCAATTCTGCCAGAGGAAAGTTAAACGTTACTATATACTGGTACAAGTAACCATTCCTCTCGCAGAATTGTCTTGACGATCGGTGGAATTTACCATGTGTGAAATACAGCGTGAAGGAATAGTAAATTTTACCAATTTTTTTTTTTCAGTGAAGAATATCAAGTGCCAATGTGAATATTGCCACGCTGAGATGAAGTCAAGTTCTTTCGTTTGGGAAACGATTAATGGGCAGTTGCGCGGGTCACAGAATCGTGTTCTGATGCTCGATTGCTGCAGATTCGCTAAAAATAGTAAGATCTGTCCAAACAGCAACTCTCTACGTTTGATATTAACCGAGATATCGCTCTCCGAAAAAGTCAGTTTGTAACGTTATCCACCGTGGTTGTGACAACCTTTGACTGATGAAACTACGGTGGAGGTAACCAAGGGTGTCACTATCGCGATGGATGACGTCAAAAACCCACTTTTTCAAAGCGCGGTATCTCCGTTAATATTGAACGTAGAAAGCTGCTGTTTGGACGGATCTCAGTATTTGTAGCTAATCTACAAGAATCAAGCTTCAAAACGCGATTCTGTGACCAGTGCAACAGACCCATTGATGAAGATTGAATGGAATGGAAACGGCTGGCGATGAACTAACCTCTCTGGAACCGGACTAACGCCATGACCCTCTCCGCAATGACTGAACCCTCTCGTCAGATCATGTAAATCCGTTCAATTCACATTTCACGGGCGCCCTCCTGTGTGGCGGGAGCTGTGGAGAGTAAAAACCAACCATGTTAGCTGTGGGGGGAGGGGGCGAGGGGAACAACATTTTTCCGCTCCATAGGAATGTTCTCCTCCGACAGAGAGCAAGAGGAGATACATATATTATACAGCCTGAGTTATTTTGTCGATTCAGCTGGGAGGGAAGTAGGGCGTGGTGAAAGATTGGAACAGACACTGGAATGGACAGACTTTTCCGGAGTTTTTCCGACTGATTTGATGAAAATCACCTGATTTTTACACAACGTAGTATATAAGTGATTCTTTCGGGATTTTTCGATTTGTCGAGAGGACAAGCTAAAACTGTGGGATACGATACAAAAAATCCGCTATTTTCGAATATGCAATTTTTCCTGAGCTTTTCGGCATGTTCGAATTTAACAGGCTAAGCAACCTAAGGCGCGGCAAATATAGGAGGGAAACAGAAGAGGGAGAAATAACGGTGGCCATTGGCGGATCGAGCAAATTGGCAACGTTGCATTTTCTTCATTAAAACCTATAGAAATGTATCGATTCTTGGAATGGCCAGGTGCTCCTACAAAAACCGATTATTTAACATTGGTTTCATTGGAGGAAACCGGTGTTGCCAAACTGTTGGATCCGCCTCTGACGGTGGCGAGGTGTAAATGATCGATTATCAATGTTTAAGAATCGATTGGTAAGGTGTTCGTTAATTGCAAATACCCTGTTCATAGACCATTTTCCATAGGTTTAAATGGTAGAGCAACCGGTATATCGCAAAGCACGCCACGCGTCGCCACGCCACCGAGAAATAAGTGCTTTTAGATTTTTTAAAAATTTTCCTAGTAACATAACTATTTACACGGGTAAGATTTGAAGCAAAATAGGTAAAACTAGCACAAAAAGAGGCATCCTTTTTACACAATTTTTCGGGATATTTAAAGCCATCACAGGAGGGGGGGGGGGGAGGTTCTTGTTGGCCAGTGTTTGAAACTCACAGGCGCCAACGCGCCAAATGCGCCTAAAAAATCGGCCATGGCGCCTAAAAATTGAAGGCTCTGCGCCAACGAGGCCCCTAAAAATTGCCCCCTAAAAATCTGAATTTTCATATCAGGAGATTATTCGAAATTTTCAGCACTACAAGTGAAAGCTTTTTCTATTCTTCCACGATTTCATCCTTAGTGCTTTTGTCTTCCCCAAGTTACAGCTACTTACTAGTTCTGTTATGTTACGAAAACATCTTGCGTCTAACTTTTCACCAAATGCGCCGTAATAGATAGGCAAAAAGTCAATTTGGCCCCTAAAAAATCTTCAATGGCGCCTAAAAATCGGGCTTGATGCGCCACATGGCTCCTAAAACTTAAATGTGAGTTTCGAACACTATGCTGTTGGCCACAAAAAGTCAAAGCTGGGCATTTTATAGGGTCATTTTCTCGTTTCCGGACTTTTCCCTGTTTCCAAGTTTTTCTTGACTGAGGCTACCCTGCGAAAACTTGGAACCCTCCTCAGACCAACGTGAGCTGAAGTGGCCGAACCGAATCTCCATTAACCATGAGATGTAAAAAATAACTTTCATAGTTCGTTTCGGCTGGCCGGTAGTACAAAATTCGGCAAGTTTTGATAAGTCGGACTCCGAGAAGATAAGACAGCTTACGTGCGATCCAGCATGGAATGCATTAAGGCTCGCGAATGAAACTAATGAGAACTGGGTAGGGAGGGGGGGGGGGGGGGGGGGAGAGGAGGGCTCGTCCGGAAAATCATTCGAGTTCTCCTAGCATGTAAGACTGAGGAAACTGATGAGAGACTGTTCTTAGGGTGATTCGATGGACGCCATGTTTTGTGTCAGAACGGCATGCGATATATCGCATCAATTGGTTCCATTTGTTCAGCTACTCGTCATTTTCCTCCAATTTTGAGAACGCAATTCTGTTGTCAGGAGACTAAAGCACTCACTTACCAATTTTAACAAAGAAATTCAACGTAATAAAGGCGTGTTTTTCTTAGAGAGAAAACATCGCATTCGATACTGATATCGAAACTGCACTCGAATGCGATATTTTCTCTCTGAAAAAACCACGCCTTTATTACGTTGAATTTCTTTGTTAAAATTGGTGAGTGCTTTAGTCTCCTGACAACAGAATTGCGATCTCAACATTGGAGAAAAATGACGAGTGGCTGAAAAAATGGAACCAATAGATGCGATACATCGCATGCCATTCTGACACAAAATATGGTGTCCATCGAATTACCTCAAGACTAATTATTCTGGCGTGATAACAAAAACCGAAGAATTGAAAGCACTCTGCCATTTTAGATCCTCGCAGTGATAGTTTACGCCAAGCCGCGGATGAGGTGGTGAGGGCCCGGACAATCAAAACGCCTTCCGTTTCGTGCGTAGGCAACACGGACATCCATGGAGCTCGAATAGTTGCATCCAGGAATTAAGATGAATTTTGTATTGTGTTCGTCTCCTTTGAGTTCGACACTAATTAAGGGAGCTTTGTTCGTTTCTCTTACAGCGTGACTTAATTCCAGCGTTGTCTATTATGCCGATGAAGTAATCTACCTATTACTGATTTTCATTACGACAGTATTCCGCTTTTCACCATGTATACGAAGTGTAACTCAGAGCATTGAGTTCCGAACCAGCGGGTCGATTGTTGAATCGTTATCGAAAGAACTCGATCGATAAATCCCTATCTCGGCAATGCTTTTTATCGATCAAGGTCTTTCGATAACGATTCAACAATCGACCCGCTGATTAAGATGTCAGCTTGATTGATTGGACAGCGTTCATATTTCTTATGATTTCAAAAAAGATTTAATTGAAATTTCCAGTTTTTTTTTTCATGTAATACCCAGGTTTTTCCCAGACCTGATGAAATTCTCTTCTGATTTTCCAGACTTGTAAACAACCCGTGTTTGTATGCTGATTCTGTTTCCTCACTCAATGTGGCAGGATGATCAAAATTTCGAGTTGAGAATTATTTTAATTAAGGGTAATACTTTCAATTGAATTTCAGATTCCTGATTCGGCTTACCGAAATCAAGAACTGAGGACTTTTTCGGTAAAAGGGCGTATAAGGTTTTCAATGCTGCTGAGGTTGTGAAATTTTTATGGAGTTTGCGGTAGATGAAATTCATTCACAGTCGACATACTTCCTTACAATAGTGAGAAAAAACTTGAAGAAGATTCAGGGAAAAATTCATGGCAGAACTGTCGGCTAAGTTACTTGCAACCATGGAGAAAGAAAAGGAGAATTGGCATTTCGGGCATCTTGGATTTTTTAGATGACCTAGGTCGGTACGGACGACTTTTATCATCGATTTTTTTTAGGAAATGGTGTATTTTATCGAAGAAAGTCATTCGTAAAGGGTCAGAAAGTTGTAAGTAGTTATTGTTGTTGTCAGTGTGTGTAAGTTTGTCATAAAGTGTTTGAAATTATATAATGAGTTGATTTAAGTGAGAAAATCGGACGTAATGGTCCGTTTTTCATACTTCGAATTCCGACTTTGCTTGCCATGCTGTACCAACCTACGTCACGGGGTAAACAATCCTCAAGATGCAAACACCTCCTTCTTCTCTCTACGACTTACAACTACAAAACTACGTTGCACAATCTTAGCAGCATTGGAAGTGTATTACGCCCTTTTACCGAAAAATGCCTAAATTTGCATAAACATACATACAAGCCAATTTCGACTTACGAATGAGCGGAGCAGTTTTAATCAACTTATCCGCTGGCAGCGGATTTAGGCGCGCACGTTTGTGGGCGGCGGGAGCCACTTAATTAATCAATAATAATGTTTGTTTACATCGGTTTCTGAGATCGTCACGGGCGGTTACGAGGAGGATCTCAATTTTAAAAGATTTACTCTCGCTGCGGCTAATTGCACCGGATGCCGGATGCACCGCTCGATGTTCGCAAAAGCGCAACGACGACGCTGAACCCGATACGATTCGGATCTTTGGCACAGATGTTTGTTTTGGTTCAGTACGGAGATCTAGGAGAGGTTACGAAGCGCCGTTGTGGGCTTCAAGCAAAGACATAAAGACGGAGCGCTCGTATCTAAAAGCACGGGGAAAAAGTGAAGCTAGGTTCGGCGCTGCGCGCTTGTGTGAGTGTGTAAATGAGCGCGGGAATCCATGGCGGCAAACGGAAATTTGATTTGAACTTGTCCTCTTGATTTTTGCACATTTCTTCTTTGAAACGTATTTTAAATTCCTAAAACGAATATACTAAGAAAGTTCGGTCTGCGTCCTAATATAATACACCTACTTTTGCTCGGTAACAGGCAGTAATCTCAGATAAAGTTAGTTTTTCTTCTGCTCATGGTGGTTCTGCAGGTTCAAACAGGCCGTTACAGTTCTAGATCAACGTTACTCCCAAATGAAATTAATCGGTCGACGACGGACTGAAACTAACCTAAAGTTAAAAAAATATGAGTGTGTACCTGAATTTGGGCAAAAATCAACCTAAAATACTTTGTTTCCGCAATTTTATTTATCAGTTCCCGCCCTACATTTGAATTCAAACTAGTCCCGATTTCGCCGCCAATCCTCTAGCCAATAGTAGAGGTGATTGAAAAGAAGCTCTAGAAGCTTCATTTTTTGCTTTTAGTGCTCCGTCTTTATGTCTTTGGCTTCAAGTCTTTGCCCGAAAATATTCAAACTAGAACTGGGGAAAGAAAAGAGTAGACGAATGTCACAACCTAAAATTGCAACCATTCAGCAGATATTTAACCGATGGACCAACTGGATAGCATTTTGAAAAAAGGAACCAAGAGCATCGCAATGTTGTTAAGATTGTGCAACTTCACTCATTGCAATATGACTATTGAAATCCTGAAAAAATGTGAAATTTACACGAGAATTTTTGTCCCAATTTTACAGTTTTTATCGAGTAAGAAGAAACTGTTTATGGATAATCAGGTTTTTCTTCCAAAACAAAAGAAGCTGCACGATCATAGCAACATTGCAATGCTCCTGGTTCATTTTTGCAAAATGCAATCCAACTGATGATTGATGCATTTAGACTAATGTGACTTATGTCTATTCTTTTCTTTTCTTCCCCGGTTCTGACACTGCCGTGCTAAGGAAGAACGCCTTACGAAATTTTAGCCTTGCCAGATTACCTTCCATGAAAGACGAATTTACTGGGAAAATTGTGAATATTATTCTTACAATTTTTCAGACATTTTTTTCGCATTTTGATCTCAAATGCCTGAAAATTTCAAGGAAAAATATAAGTAACATTACTCGAAAATACATATTTTAAACGAGGAAATTTGACAACTCTCGCCAATAATCATACAGCGTTTTTCCTTGGCATGGCAGAATAGTTAGACCATTACCGTTACAGAAGTGAAATTTGCCGGGGCCTCTGCAATTTTCTGCGGCGCGCTAAGTTTTCGGGAAAAGGTCAACACGACGCGCTGCACCAAATGTTGGTAAGTTTTTAAGGCTGCGTTTCACCAAATGTTGGTAAATTTTTATAACTTGCTGTGTTTCTGCAAAGAGGCTAACCATCAGAAAGTGCTAATCAGGAGGAAAAACTCATATAGCCAAAAAAACAAAAAAATTAGTCACCACAATTTTCGATTCAGGGTATGTCCACCATCTCGGTGCAACCGCGCGGTTGAGAACAATTTAAACTTTTGAAATTGACTTATCTGAAAGGACCTCAATCCGTATCTGGGGGGGGGGGGGGGGGGGGGGGGCATTTTCGAACACTAATGAATTACAATACAATTTTGACATCTCAAAAAAAAGTCTACATTCGTTCATCTTAAACTTTTTTAAATTTCTTTTTATTATTATTATTCTTTTTTAAATTTTGCTTCACTAACCGAGTCTAAAAATTAGAGGAAACTGATAAAATCAAGAGCGGAGGAGGTGGAGGTTGCCTCTCTCTCTAGTTGATTCGTTGCGCCACTTTCTCCGTTTCATAGAGCTCTTAATAAGTACTGATATAAACATGATGACGACGAAGTCATAGACGTGATAAGAATTTTTTGGTTTCCAACGCCCGAGATAAGCTCTAAATAAACTTTGATAGATGTTTTCGCCGAGAATAACATTCTTTTCTTGAGTATCATTCATTTTTTCCCCTCGAAAGTAAATCTATCTCTAGGTCAGCTTTGTTTACATTGATCCCTGAGATCGGCAAAAAAGCTTAAAACTGGTGAAAAAACCAGCAGGTGGCCAAGACATGCCCACGACAACCTTGGTAAATATAGTCGGTTGATTCACCCTAAAAGTCCTACAACACAGCCGATTTCAATTAAGATCAGTGCTAGATGTTACTGATCTCTTCTAGCATTGCTAATGTATTTTCAGTATCAAGTACAGGGTTAAGTAAGAGTCAGATACCAGGGTGAAATGGTTGAAACCAGCGAGAGTTCCGTAGTTCCCACTTGCAACCCCAGCCAAGCCTGGTAAGAAACATGTTTCAAACTCTCGTTAAGATATGAGGAACGGCTACACCGCCACCCCAATAGTGAGGCTATAGCCCTTCTTGATAACTCCTCAGAAATGAGAAGGTTACATAGAATGAAACAATAGGAGTTATCCTCCCTTAGGTCAGGCCTCTTCTTTTCAATATTGTATCATCTTCTAGCCATGTAAATTAGCTACAAAAAAAAAAAAAAAAAAAAAAAAAAAAAATCCCAGCCAAGCCTGTTAAGAGACATGTTCCCGTCATCGTTTTTTTATAACTAAAAAGGTGCGAGGGGCGAGGCATTCGTACCGGCGTGGCGGCGGCACTGGGCCCAGCTCGTTGGGTGCCGTCGCGCCGGTTCCCCCCGTGTTCCCTCGTTGTCCCCCCTATTGACCCCCCTCCTTTCGGTTATGACGGCGCAGTAGCCTCGTAACCGCGCCAGTGTGCGCTGCGCCGGGACGAGAATGCAGAAAGCATTTAAGTTGTTTACTAAGTTTGACCTTGACACAAACTTAGCTACTATCTTAATCTCTGTCACGCAAGTCAGTCACATGCGAGGGGGAGCGATGAACGAGCTACCGTCGGCGAAAAGCGAGGGGACCAGGAGCCGGCCTCCCCCGCAGAGACCACTCCGTGAAAAAGGGGGGCGAGAGGTTAGAAAAGCTTTCGCCTCGTCGGAGGCCAATGACCGACCGGCTGATCACTCTCTCAAAAAAAATTAGCACGGAATATTCAAATGAGTCCGTCTACAGGAAACGGAGCCTTAGTCCACGCGGAGGCAAAATTTTTCGGTGGAGCGGTTTTTGTCCGAAATTCAATTTGAGGGAAAAGGAGAAATCAATTTTAAGGTAAAGCTTCACAGATATTCAGGGCAGCTTGGGATCTATGACATTAATGAATATTTAGCCTCATAGTAGCCTCAAGCCATTTTCTATCTATAATTATGTACATTGTTGTAGTTAACTTGTGTAAGTAGTTTCTAAGTTGACGTTTTGTTAGCCTCGGTGCAAAATTACAATAAAAAGGTATTATTATTATTATTATTATTATTATTATTATTATTATTATTATTATTATTATTATTATTAATATTATTATTCGAATTACGTGATTTTGACGGAAAATTCATTATGTTGTCCTCCAAATATAGTTGCGAGCAGTTCAGTTCAATTCTGTGCTAACTAAGAGCGAAAGGTTGCATCATGAGCTAGCATTTCGTGCTCAGAACAAGGCGGATTAGAAATCTGGATGATTCTCTTGAAATTATGATTATTTAGGCGCGAACTTCAAGTCATTAGAGCTACGGTTTGGGTGACATTTAAATATATTTTTCGTCCAAAAAATTGTACAACATTTCTTCGTGGTACGATACAGAGTTGCCATGATTTCTGATTCTTCAAATTCCCCGACTTTCCCTGATTTTTCCCAGACTATTTTTGCTTTTTCTTGACTCGGAAATATTCCAACTTTCTGACTTTCCCTGATCTTCGAATAAAATGTCCACCTACTTTTTTGAAGTGCGCTGATTTCCCTGGTAAAAATTGGCAGTAGAATCTGTGTTC
Source organism: Bemisia tabaci (assembly GCF_918797505.1). Lineage (NCBI taxonomy): Eukaryota > Metazoa > Arthropoda > Insecta > Hemiptera > Aleyrodidae > Bemisia > Bemisia tabaci. The sequence goes on from NC_092798.1 coordinate 18,111,659, forward strand.
CAAAATACCATAGACCTAATAAGCCGGCTGCAAGATTTCCAATAGCTTCTGCAGCCGGCTGTACAATTTCTTTTAGCCTTTTATGGCCGATGGCGACTAAGCAACAGCCAGACGATAAAGTTTATGGTAAACGTTACTAAATGCGGATACTAGGACTTAGTTAGTTTTTGGACCACCGCTCTAATTTTGTGCCGCAGTATCTTGATTTATTTTGAGAGGACTGTTCCGTACTTTTGAAGGATGCCTGTCATTCTTAATATGTTGGAGCGCCTTCAATTTCTTATGATACTATGCAATACCTCTGGCGTGAAATAGTTGCTTCAGACGCCGTGGCATGCTGCGGCGCGGCGGGCGGGCAGAGAGCGCGAAACGCGTATTAGCGCCTACAAACCTAACAGGGATACTTCACGCATTCCGCAATGCGTGAAGTATCCCTGTAAGGTTTGTAGGCGCCAGTGCGTCGCCGCTCCGCTTTGTGTTAGGCTCTAATATTTAATCTTGCGGAGTCAGCGTTTTTCAACTCATGATTTTGAAATGTTTGCACACTCTGTATGGATAACTCTCATTTTAATTGATGAAAAAAAAATATGTTTTAAAGGAAAATATGATGTGTGTTTTGTAAATATCAAGGTAGTTCCGTATCAAACTTAATGATTTCCAAAGTACACGCACTTCTACACAATTTCTTATAGCCTTTTATAGCCAATAACGATAAAGTGTAAAGCCCGGCGATAGGAACTCTAGTCCGACTGTATACTTGTTTATAGCTTCGTATAGCCCGGCTATGTGATTCGCTCCGCTTTCTACAGCCAGCTATATGATTTTTAATAGCCTTCTTTAGTCGGCTTTAAGAACTCCTATGGTATTTTGAAATGCAGCCCCTATCGCCAATTTTTACCAGGGTTTCGCTAAAATCTGGACAACATTTCCTTGCTCAAAGATTAAATTATGGAAATTTAATCAAATTATCGAGTTCAGTATCTAATTACAAGATGAAAATTAAGCCTTAAAAATTATACCACAAAGGGTAAACAGTTGGAAGATCAGTAATATGTTTTAGTAGTGATTCATAGATGTCAGAAATTCCTTAACTTTCCCTGGTTTTCCAGACCACCGGCAATTCTGAATCGATATGTACCTATCAATGAATTGATTCGGAGTTATTGTGGACTAAGATCGGTTTTACCGAGGACTGTTATAAACGTTTGCCGTTTCAAATTAGCGACAGGGCTTGACCTTCTATTTCAATCGGCAGGGACCGATTTAGGTTGTTCGACGCTCCAGGATAATGTCTTAAACTTCTCTTGTCTTGTCGTGGTGGTTCTAAATCAGTAACGTAACGTTACATTACTAACTTAAGTGCCGTTCATAAAGTCGACGTTTTTTTCCTACCCCCAAACGACACCAATTCAATGTTGTCGATTACGTTTCACTGATCGTCATGGGCTAAGCTTTGGGGGTTCCGCTTTTTATTTGGACGGATTTCTGCCAAACGGAACGAGGTGCATTACGACATGAGCCCTGAGACCCATAAGAATAAATGCATAACAGGGCTCACGTCACAATACACATAGTTCCGTTTGATAGAAATACGTCCATTTGGATATGATTTTCCTACTGGATGCAATTCCAACGAGCCACCTACTCGAGTATTTTTGAGAATAAACAAGACTTTTAATGAGCTAAAAACCTCGGTCAAGGCCTAATTTCACTTCCGATCGGGGTTGACTTATAGGTATAAAACGAAGTTTGGATGTCATCGATTGCATCACGTGATCCCCTTCATCGAAGCATATTTTGGAATGGGTGAAGGCAACTCAAGTACAGCCAATATTTAATCCATCACATAAACTTGCTCCGATAAGGGGATCACGCGAAGCTATCTCTCGATGACGTAAATAGATTTCAGTCCACGCTTATCGAAACCACCCTAGGTACCCAACCCGAAAATAGCCAAACAATTATCTATCGATAGACTTTTTTCTTATAACATAGAACCTCGATTTTTTTTTTCTGTTATTGGCGTGAGATCCTTAAATGTGTGCGCCTGATATCGCGTTGCTTAATATCATTGTTTGGTTGAGATAAAGTGTTGATGTCAGTTGGAAAATTTAGACTCTTGAGAGTAATCTTCACTTTTCACGAAAATTCACACGGCACGTTTCTTCTTTCACGTTCGGCACGACTTTTAGTCTAAAAAATATTTGATGAACGGACGATGATGTTTCAATATCGGCGATTATAAATTGATCGAGAGAGAGAACTTTCAAGTCATTGCGAGTCGAAAACAAGAACCCACCAAAATTCTCTGATTGATCCGAAAAAAACTTCCGCTTCGTTCTCTCGGCTATAGTTAGTGGAAATATCTTCCTTCGATTTGAGGGACGACATCGATAGCTTCAAAAAACATAATGGTTGACGTCATCCACAGCGCTAGTGCATAATCTCATTTCATTCTCTTTGGACCTTTCGATCAGATAATCTGCCTCATCGAACTGGCTGTTCCACGTGCATTACTTATGAAGTCAAGGAATTAAAAAAAAAGAAGAAAAAAAAAGAAAAAAAACACTCTAATGCTGGATGACACCAATTCTTCAACGTCGAATGCTCTATTACAGTTAGACATGAAAACTTGAGGTCGGGACATCTGTCATTCTACACGTGTATTTTGTTCATCTCCTATTGAATTCAGAGGCTACGTCACGGCAGTTTTCTTTAACCATCGGCAGCTGCGCTGGCTTTATAATTCTGTTTTGATAGTCGAGTCTTATAGACGAGAAAAAAATGGGAAAAGTCCAAACGCCGAGTTTCTGGGTCCAATAATAACAAAGCTATCGCCGTTCGAAAAACACGGCGTGGGCGAATGACTTTATTTACTACGATGCCGATGGTGCTGGTGCATACGTTACTGTGAAAAATTTGCTCAGTCGCTTTCTAAGTGAGAAGATCTAAGATTCATGGTTTGGGTCAAGACTCAAGACCTGGGTCTTTGCGTCTTTTATCACGATCGAGATCGTAACTAAAATCGCCCTACTTTCGTGCAACAACGACATACGAGTGGAATGAGAGACATATTTTTTTACCACAAGCGGGAAAAATTTAAGGCGATCCGGCTTATTCAATGGCTAAGCCTGGATGCAACTATTCGTGTTCTCGGGATATCCGTGTTGCACACACAAAAAATTGCAGGAGCTCTGGTTTTTTAACGCACAACGCAAAGCGTATGGTGGCGGTAGTTAGTTGTCGAGGGTTTTCTACGTCACATGTACAATTGTTTCCCATGAAAAGTATTATACCTTTTATTTGCTCTTCATCCACGAATTGCCACGATTTTGCGAGGGACACGCGAATTTCTTCGCGATTCTAGGTAAAACACGGAAATTTGATGGCTGTTTTCGAAGAACGATTTCGACGCTACTACGAGGTGGTCTTTCCAATTTTTAAAACTTTCTTATATTCCACGCGAGCAGCCACCCAATCTCGGTCTCGTAAAAGCGCGGGAAGTTTCTACACCCTTGCATCACTCAAACTTCCATCGCTAGCCAATGAGAGGGCTAGAATAGATTTAATGGCGCGGGAAGTTTTCACACCCCTGCATCACTTAAATTTCTATCGCTAGCCAATGAGAGGAATAGAATAGACATCGATGCGCCCTTTGAACCTGAAGAATGGCCTTACAGCCAGAGTTGGGAGTAGGAAACAAATCTTGTGTGGTTCTAAACGCTTAACTCCTAGCAGGACGCTTCTCACTACGCGTGCCTTTTACTCGAAGTCGTAGGGAGTCCAAATAAACCCTCAGTTAGGCTGCCGCTGTTTCATAGTGTGCGTGGTTCCTGCAAACTTTGGTTTATCGCACAGCAGCAGGATACAGGATGCATAGTGAGCAACCGCTAAAAGGGTACTTTTTTTAGCGACTTTATAACGATCGGAGCCGAGACAGGGGTAATGGAGATGTTGCAGACGTGAGGGATTTGCGATTTGACCATTGATTCTTATGTAAAAGTTCGCGAGAAACACGATGGTGCCACTGGTTTTCTCTGAAATCATCTCCCAAGCTCAAAAAAAGCTCTCAAAGTGAGGCCAAAATGGAGGGGATATCCCACCCTACTCTGAGAGTCCACCTCTACATCAAAACAAACTCTCCATGCAAAGATATGGAGCAAATACATTAGCAGGGTTGCCACTTTATTTGGGGACTCCAAAACTGAAAACACGGCATCACTGCTAATGTATTTGCTCCCTATCTTTGCATGGAGAGTTTGTCTTGATGTAGAGGTGGACTCTCAGAGTAGGGTGGGATATCCCCTCCATTTTGGCCTCACTTTGAGAGCTTTTTTTGAGCTTGGGAGATGATTTCAGAGAAAACCAGCAGCGCCATCGTGTTTCTCGCGAACTTTCACATAAGAATCAACGGTCAAATCGCCAATTCCTCATACATGCAACATCTCCATTCATTAAAAATATCGATTTCAGGTCTCACTAAGAATCGATTGTTTCACGTACATTTAAATGGAGGAAAAACAGCGTTGCCAACTCTTGAGTATCGTCACTGCACCGAGATGCCGCTCATGCATGCGAGTAAAAAAGAGCCATGAAGTGACCGACACATAGCCTTTGAATGGAGCCTATTCTCGGACGATGATAAGTCGCGGTCGGCGGCCTCAGTCGCCTCGGAGATCGGAATGAAGATGAAGACGCAACGCGACGTACAGTGGACCGAGTCCGTCGAAAAGGTCGGACCATGATGTTGAAACTTCAAAAGCTTATATATTCGTTGATATAAAAAGGTAGAAGTTTAAAAACGGTTCATTCATCAAATTTCTTTCAGAATCGCTCCTTAAAAATTTAAAATAGGACGAAATAAACATGAAAATGGAGATGTTGCATGTGTGAGGGATTTGCGATTTGACCATTGATTCTTATGTAAAAGTTCGCGAGAAACACGATGGTGCCACTGGTTTTCTCTGAAATCAACTCCCAAGCTCAAAAAAAGCTCTCAAAGTGAGGCCAAAATGGAGGGGATATCCCACCCTACCCTGAGAGTCCACCTCTACATCAAAACAAACTCTCCATGCAAAGATAGGGAGCAAATACATTTAGCAGTGGGCATTAGCAGGGTGGGATAGCCCCTCCATTTTGGCCTCAAGTTGAGAGCTTTTCTTGAGCTTGGGAGATGATTTCAGAGGAAACCAGTGGCACCATCGTGTTTCTCGCGAACTTTTGCATAATAGGCAACATTCAAATCGCAAATCCCTCACACATGCAACATCTCCATTTGCAAAACTTCCATGTCCGATCTCTCTTGCGGTTTGGAACCCTTGTGCGGCCTCGCGGGGGGACCTCGGGCTCGGCTCGGATGCATTAATACACATATTATACTATTCTATTTTAAGAAGCGCTTTATTTCACGGCTAGGCATCGGCGGCGGAAATTAGTGCGGTTCCGCCGCACAGTGGGACGAAATGGGTAAAACCTCGGACATGGGGTGTTCTCATGTTTTGCATAAAGATGTGATGGAATGTGTTCCTAAGGATCCATATTATATGAATCTAGTGTTGGTTTGATGATTTTTTCAAATGCTTTTGCTCCCTGGACTCCTGAAGTTGACATTTTCTGTAACGGCCGATTTTGCTCTGTTTTCTAAGGTCGGTTTCCATACCTGCCTCTTCGAGTGACGATAATTGACACAAATATGAATGCTTGGATCTTATTCTAGAGTGTATGAAGAACATATTTCACTATTAAAAAGTTAAATTTACTCAATTGTATACGTTGTAATGTCTGATCAAAGATGACCCTTCCGAAAATAAGAAAATAAATGTTTGAATAGACTTTTAAAAATTTCGCCGCATTTCGCCGTCCAATCATGCATAAGGCGTGTTCCAGTGATCCCCCAGGATGAGGAATCCGTCGTATTTGGCTGCCGCCAGCTGCCGCTTTGAGAGTTACATCGATTTTTGTCCGAAAAAGTGAGGGCGGAATTCGCTGTTTCTCTACATCTTACTTGATTATCTTGGCGTCTTAATACACTCAGTCGGATTTTCATTTTAAAACTTGATGTACTTACAGTATTTTCATCGTAGAATTCAATTTTGACCTTACTTTTGCCCATTTTTTGGCCAAAATTCATCATTTGATAGGTTCGCGAACTCGCGATCGAGGCGGGGAAACAGAGCTGTTTTTGCTTTTATCTTATATGATTGTTTGGCATTTTAAGGAGAAAATAAAAATGTTGAATGTTCTATCAATACCTTTGAATGAATTATTCATCATAGAAGGGGTTACATCCCCTGACCACTTCGCAGCCCAACCTCCCGAAGCGCTTGGCGCTTCAGGCGTGGTATATATAAAATCCTTTACAAAGCGTTGGAAGTGTCCCAGCTGATTCTGAGATATCGTGATTCGTGATATGAGATGGACCGATTTACCGTGCAATTTAATCTCGTTGTTAGTGTTGATCTTTAATTTTCCGTGTTTCGTGTTGTTCCGTGTTCCGTGTTTTCTGTTTGTTTAGATATAATTCCTCAAATAAGAAGAAATCAAAAGTTCTCGATCCTTAGGACATCCACCGCGAGCTTTTGATTTCAGATCTTCATGAAGATAGCGGTGTCGATCTTGATGAAAGAGGGTACTACCACAATTAATCGGGGTATTACCACAATGAATTGGGGTATCACCACAATTAATTGGAATTGTCCATATCATCCAACAGTTGGGACTAAACCCCTATCTCTTTTTTTCAGTGTAGAAGGTAACGGTAATACCATATTTTTTTCATAATCGATATAGAAATATGAGCATTCATTACATTGAGAGATCACATAGTATCGATAAAAATTGCTTCCTCAATGAAAATATCACAGGAAATCAATAGTTGCAACATGAATTGTCAATCGGAACAGATAAAATCTCTGCGTAAATTTTCTTTGTGCATTCCGATCGATTATTGAATAAATCCTTCAAAAGCACGTATGCATGAGAAAAAAATAACAAAATTAAGCTCAAAAATTGGTTCTAAGATGAAAGTATGATCGTGCATCAACGATTCAACACGTATTTTTTACCAGAACGAGTTAATTCTATCTTCGAGTAACTTTTCTTTTCACATTTCTACCTGAAGTTTAAAAAAAAAAAAAAAAAAAAAAAAAAAAAAACCAAAGTAGTGTAATTACGTTAACATACAAACAATTCTAATGTCAAAAATGAATTCTACGTTCAAAATACCATGATTGCACCAAATTTCAACACGAAATTCCGACAAGAATGAGTAAAATTTATCTTTGAGCAACTTATCTTTTTATGTTTCCGCTGAAAGTTTGAAAACCCACAAAAATCGTGCGTTTGCGTTAACATATCAAGAAAAGTAAGGTCAGAAATGAATTCTACGATCAAAATACCACAAGCCTGCGAAGTTTCAACACGAAATGTCCACAGGAACGAGTGAAATTTATCTTTGAGTAACTTATGTTTTCACGTGTCTACTGAAAGTTAAAAAGAACCCCCAAAATTATGTGTTTCCGTCAATAAATCAAGTAAAGTAAGGTCAAAAATGAATTCTACGATCAAAATACCATAAGATGCCCAAGTTTCATCACGAAATGCCCATTGGAACGAGTGGAATAGTCGAAACAAGTTGGGGAGCAAGGCGATGACCGGGCATTCCTATGCTTCGCTCCACCGTGCGCCGCCTCGACGATGATGGGTCGCGACTCCCAGACGAGGGCTTGTTTTCTCTCGCTCTCCACGGTCTCTCTGTTTACATTCTATTTTGTTTGTTTGTCACACATTTCGGCAGTTGTTGACTCCGGCCACGGGAGGGGCCCCTCGCGGTGCATCCACCGGGGTCGCCTTCACGGTGGCGCTTAGGCCGTTTCGGACACCGTGGCACTAGTAGAATACCTGTATACGGTAGAGTACCTATATTGAGAGAGTATGGCCACTGCTATTACCACCTCTGATTGGCTCAGCCATCTTAGGCTGAATGGAGCCCTTAGGACCCAAAAATGGCGGACGCCATAAATTAATGTAATGCAAAATGACTCAAAATGTAGTTTTCTTTGCTTATCGTAACGAGAAATTTACCCAAATGCACTTTTGCGACTTATTTACATATTTTTAAGGCTAATCGTGTGCAATTTTTTAGAAAAATTATCTTAGATGTAGCAAGGTTGGCAGCAAGTGCGGTTGGTGATAACCGTCAAAAGTTGGCAATGACCCCCCTCCCATCCACAAAAACCAAAACAAAGCACCGCCATTTTTGGGTCCTAAGCCTCTCCATGGGGCCCAGTGGCCATCCTCTCTCAATATAGGTACTCTACGTGGCACTAGTAGAGTACCCGTATACGGAGAGTATTGCCATCTCTGTGCCGCTCTCCGATTGGTTCGTCAGTTTTGGGCTATCATGGAGCTCCAAAGTTGGCCCAATGTAAACAAACCCGACCCGGAGGAAAACGTGCTATCGGCTGAGAAATGAATGATTATCACACTCGAAGGTTAATTTTCGGCAAAAATATTCATCCAAGTTCGATCCGAACTCAATTCAGAAGTTGGATTTAAAAAAATTTCCATCACACCCAAAAACATGTCTAGAACTTTGTAGAACTTTGACGCCGTCTTGTTTGTTTACGTTGGGCCGAACTAGGAGCGGAGGGGCTGGGGTTTGTTTACATTGGTCCAACTTTGGGGCTCCATGATAGCCAACCAATCAGAGAGCGGCACACTTTTTCTGTAATAAAAGGATTGAGATGGCAATACTCTCCCATATACAGGTACTAAGATTCCGGAGACCTTGGCGCATACAGGATTCCGTTGAGTTCCAGGAGGGACCGGCGGCGGTCGTTTCAACGAAATTGGGGGGGGGGGGGGGGAGGCTTTCAAACTCTCCCAGTTTTCGATAAAATTCATTGAGATTGTTGCACTTAAAGAGAGAACAATAAATTTCCAAAGCCGTGAAAGGACTGAGAGGGTTCTGGAAAATACAGAACACCTTTCATGAGGAGAACATGGTGCATATCGATGACCGAAGTTCAAAACGACGTATCTTCGTTTACGATGTTGCAGACTTCCTGTCGTACTTTTTTTTTCCGTGGAAAACTAGTTAATGTCATTTCTGGTTGCTTTTTCTGTGGAAAGCTAGTTAGTGAAATTTCTTGAAAACTTCCTTGATTTTTCCTCTATGTTAGCAGCATATTCTGTGTAACTTTCACACTAAAAGTTTCACTAAAGTTGGGTTGTTCCTCCTCAAAAAATAAAAATAATAGGAGCAGATATTCTGAAACACCACAAAGGAGTTACAAGGGTTTCGCACTTTGGCCATCTACATAGTGTGTTCGCCTTCATGGTAGTGTTCAGACCATCTCAGACAAAACGGTGAACGTATGATTACAATGAGCTGCTGGAGGGAAGAGAAGTCATTTTAGGTAGTGGGTGTCTTTTAAACTTATCCTACTTTCCAAGAAAAATGTATCAAAATCGTCCCACTTAAAAAAGAGAACGAATTTCAAAGTCTTAAGAGCTGGGGAGGGTTCTAGAAGATCCAGAATATCTTTCAAGCAGAATTTACTGGTCATTTAAATATTACACAACGCACTCAGGGGAAGAGGGGCCCCGGTCAAAGAACTATAAAAGTGCTTTGCGTAATACTTGAATTTTACTTCAAGGGTCTCTTCAAAATGTTAGGCCATACAAATCGCTTCTAACTTATCATCCACTTTTGACTGATTCAAAGAATACGGTGTGTTTTGCTTCTCACCTACCTCCAATTATCCTCTTTACTCAATGAGAGAGAGAGGGAAATTGGCACGGTAGTATGAGCTAAAATCTTCCATTTCACTTGCACTTCACCCGAGATAGTTTTAAATTTTCAAGTGCAACAAAAACAGGTGAGGCAAGATGTTGCTTACGTGGCTATTCCCTTTATGCCTTTGCTGCAATTTCTACCAAATTGGCATTGAGTTACATTACTACACTGATTCACATGTGATCATTTAAACCATATCAATTGCTGAGAGAAGTAAACAGTTGTCAACAATTCTCTTGAAGTAATTACAATGCCTGGTGACCCATGGGAACTTGTTCTGGGGGTGCTAACCACGCCAAGAAGGATTTGATAGAAATTACAGCTTTGGTCAGGGATTCAATGGCAAATTAAGTCAACAGGAAGTAAAATAGATCTAAGATTTCAGCAACAGCCACTGGGTTTGCATAGTTCAGAAAAGGGCTCAGAGAGATGGGGGGGGGGGGAGGGGTTTGGTTCCCTCAGAATGACTGTGATAGCATGAGGGCATTCTCAATAACATATTATTCATAGAGGAGTGCTGCTTTCCCAAAAATAGTCAGTCAGTGTCAACCAGATTTTTTGCGACCCCTTTTTCTTCAAAATTTGACTTACCTATTTATGTTAATTGAACTAGTTACTTTCACTAAAAACATCATGAAATTCATATTTTTTGTAAAGAAACGAGTGGTAAAAGAGCAGTAGGTATGTCCACAGTCAGGCTTCCTTTTGCTTTGGAAGTCAAACGGAATAATTTTGAGCAATTTAGTGGAGAAGACTAAGGAAATAAAATAAAGGGAGAATAAATTCACTTACTTAATGCATTGAATTAAACCAGCGGAACTGTTGACATTTGCATTCCTGCTTACTCCACTACAATGTGTCAAGGCAAATAATTGAGCTGAATGTTTGGGACTAATAGTGTTGAGCTTCCGACGCTGATCGGACATAATACTTTTACAGGTTACTTGGCTTTTGGCGCCTTCAGTCGAAGCAATTGGAGGAACATTCATTTTGTACATATGGAACCCGCTTTGTGATGACTGCAGGCGTGTTTTAACAACTTCCAGAGGGCATGTTACAATGGCACCTGCAGTGCCTGCGATCCTGCAAAGAAAAATGTTTTGTTTGGATTACATTAAGTCAAAGTGCCATGTTATTTGGATTGCTGATGATTTGAGGCTATGGTATTCACTCTCAATGATTGGTACAAAGAGTTCATCACTGAGTTGGCATAATTTTTTAAACATTAAACTAACTAATGAAGGGTATTTTAAAAGGCAAATATTGGAAAAAAAAATTGGATCGGTCTAAAAAAACAAAACAAAAAAGGTTACAGAGGCAGTTACTTAAGATGGAAAAGAGGGCCAAATACTTTATGACACATATTCACTATAGGGGGCATAATAATGTTCGTTGAAGTCATGCCTCTCTTTCATACTCGACATCATCGGTTCACATCATAGTTTATGCTCAGTACTGAGTGTTTACATTGTTTCAGTGCAAGCTGACATACTTAATTTCTCTGAAAATTTTTCAAAGGTTTTCAGGTTTTTTTTTATTTTTTAAAATTTTCTCATTGGTAAGCATAAAATATTTGATGGCTGTAAATTAATTTCAGTTGGTGGTAATGAGAAATGTTGACGGTATCGTTTGAATCCATGTCAATATAACTGTTGTAAAGAGACGTATTTTGTTTGGCGTAACAATCGAAACTGTTTCGCATCAGTGTGTAACATTCGTATTTTGTTTGAGTGTTACCGGAAATGAGGGGGCGTGGCTTATTTAATTGGATTTTTTTTGCACAACATGGCAACGCTGTCGTAACATTTTGATGCGAAACACTTGGAACGTGCTCCGGAGCAGGTTGCAGAATTGTTACGAGGTTTCTAACCTCACTTCTAGCTGCTTTGCTCTCATTGGTTGTGAAAAAGTGACGCAAATAACACAAAATCGGTAGCAGGAAACAATTGTTGCGGCAAACAAAATACGTCTAAGGTTTCAATGGTATTGCATCAGATCCAAACAATGACATAACCTCTTCCAATACTCCATGTGAGAATTATTCATTTATCTATCAAATATTCAATACCTCCCAAGATTGTGGAAACTTTGCACCTAAATCGATGTAGGTATAAAAGCCTGACCTGAAATCCTTTGATTTAACTGTGCTCCATCAATTAGATGAATGACCACAAAAATGAACTTCGGGGACTTTGACCTGTTGCTTTTAATGGTCAAATCATTATGTAATTTGATCCTTATGTTCTATAAATACCTAGCTTGATATACCCCTTCCTTCAACAGTTACCAATATGAGAGAGAGTTTGTACTCTACTACAGAATCAGGCTAATTTTTACGGATTTGCTTACAGGGCAGTAATAAATACCTATATGAAGAACAAACTAGTTTCTGTAGGCCCAGATAACCAAAATCTGAAACTGCATCTTATTATCAAGGAAATGTTTCCCAGTGTACAGCTACATGTTTACAATTTATCATTTCCTGATGAGATCAGCACTGTTCTAGGTAAAGGGACTTTCCCAACAACGTTAGACTTGATATCTTCCGCTGACTGATTTGTCTGCTAAGATGCAGAGCATTTGGACTCACTACCCGGACCTAAGATACAATGCTTCCTCGAGTTCTGTAACTCAGTAGAGTTTACGACATTTTATAGTGAATTTCCCTTGAAAATTGTTTGTACTTATAAGCAGACTTCCTCCGATGGGTATGTTAGAAGTATAGCTTAAACAAGAAATTCAACATCACCTCCGACGTACCACGAAAAATTCTAAATGACGGAGAGGCACTTTTTGACCAACTTGCGTCAAGCAGGAAAATTAGGTCTCCACTTGAGAGGGTTGATGAGAGATTTCTACAGGTCACAGATTAAAGGAGATTCCAAAATTCTACCAAATGATGATTTGATAGAATTTTGGGATCTGCTTCCTGTTTTACAGCATACATCTAAGTACGGACAGAGGTTACGCATACACTCCACTAGTAAGTGGTGGCAATATCAAAATCGAGGAGGGGTCAGATATCAAAATTTCGCTTGGGATACCTAATAATGTAAGTAGCATCATGCTTAAGACTTAATTTCATTATCAAGTGAACGCTAATGATTGCGTCTGGTACTATTCAGTTGCATTGAATACGCGGTGTACATTAAAGTTCGTCCTGACATTAACCAAGAAGGCGGTTTTGACAGTAAAACAGTTGTTGCAGTATTTTCATACGAGAGAGAATGAGGCGGTTCACAACTTACCCTCCGGCCACTAGATGAATAACAGTGTCTCGTGTAGTATGTGATTGAGTCATTGCTGAGGAGTATCACATGAGGGGCACAGGGAGAAAATTACATCAGGATTATGTATCCAGTTCTTCTCAGGGGTGCACAAAACCACAAATTTAGTTTGCTCCACCGAAAAGCAATCTAACCTCGTACTTGCCACCACAAGATCCGACGAGAGTAAAGACAAATCACAACAACTTCAGGCGATTTCTTTTCAGAAATCCAATCACGATGATATCTGGGTAAAATTAACACAACTACATCGAGTAAGTCAAAATAAATCACAATTCATGAGCAACTGCGTTGTTCAATTCGAGAGAAAACTAGACAGAAACGAGACGGTGCATGTCACCACAGGATAAGACAACAACAACACGGCATTCGTATCACCAAAAAATTTTCCGTCCGTGCGCTCGCTCACACACACACAAACTCCCGAACCATGCCCGGGCGTTCACTTATCACGTTTCACCCTAAAGAGTTTGGTTGGGGAGAGTTGTGACATCGTCATATTGAACTCTGATTGGTTATTCCTACGCAATTGTTAGTTGCACAAGTTGCACATAGGTTGCACTGCACTTGTTGCGGCTAGTCGCTGGGGAGGAGGGGAGGGGGGTACAGCGCCATAGCGCTCAGTGGGTGTTTGTTTACTTTTTCCCCCTCTGATGACGTCATTTTGTAGTTTACTGTCCCTCCCTTCATTGCAAGAAATTACGCATTATTCACAGGGTGCCTTTACATTTTTACACGTTGCCCCCAGGACCGGGTTTTCGATTTTGTCGCACCTGGACTTCAGGCGCAGTGTTTTTACTCTTAGGTCTCTTTTTTTCTTCAGGCCTGCTTCCAGCGGTGGGGGGGGGGGGGGGGGTACTGGGTCCCTGGTACTACTTATTTATCCGCAGTGATCCAAAGGGTTAATAGCCGATGGTCAAAAATTGTTAAAATTTGCCCTTACTTTGCCGAAAGCGGAAATCGAAAGTGGTAAACTTAACACTGATTAGCTAGTCTTTGTTTTAATAGATTGTAAGAATAATTATTGCAATACTGCTAAAATTTTGGGTTTAAATGCATCTTTTGAAACTGCACGAGCGACATAAAGCTCTAAGTTTTTCATACTGGCAGTATAAGAGTAAAGTGTTAAAGGTTTTACCAAAGACAGCCATGGTTTATGAAATTTTGCTATTAGTTCATAATCGGAAGGGTTTGCTTTCTCTGATTTCTATATTCCTCCTTGTCCCTTGAGGAAAATTTTGCCAGCATTATACTGTCGTGCTAAGGAAAACCGCCGTGCGAACCTTCGAATTGCCAAATTTCCTCCAGAAAAATGTTCAATTTTGAGGAGAGTTAGGTATGAATACTTTCTCTTGAAATTGTCAGATGATATACCTATACCTACTTAGATGTAATTGCAAAGGAAATTCTCTGAAAAATTGAATGGAACGTATATTCACAAGTTTTCTTGAAAATATGTATCTCTTCAAAGGAAATTTGACAACCGACGAAATTTTATAAAGCATTTTGCCTTAGCACGGCTGTGTAGTGACTTGACATCTCAGTGCATTACGCATATTGTCTTCGGGTCGAAGCATGGCGAACCACGTGCCACGTGTAGCGTATGAAAACCAGTGCGCCTACATTTGATTGGATATGCAATACAGACATCCATAGAGCAGGTATAGTTGCTTCCGCACAGGCGTTGTTATGAACTTCAGGCTTGGCTGACAGCACCGTGTCAGCCATGGTGTGTTGTCGTTGATATTTGAAATATCGACTAAGGGCGCCGTTTTTTTCAAAATTTGAGATTTGGCATTTTCATTATCTTATTTCTATCAAAAAAATTAACGGCAATAATTTTCCCCCATTGAAAGTGAAATTATGAGAGGTTTGACAGCGAGTAATTGAGGGGCTTGGAGGACTATGCGCATAAGTGCAGTTTCTGAAAAACTTGAGATATTAATGATTTCAAGTAAAACTAGTCTTAATGCATATTCCGTGAAAAATTCGCTCCTGAATTCAACTTTTTAAGCATCAAAAAATCAGTATGAACTTTCTTTCCGCCGTAAGGATCCATATCATTTCGAAACTTTAAACGCACGCATTTCTCGGACTAACAAAAACTGCACTTATGCGCCTTGTCCTCCAAGCCCCTTAATTACCGTTAGCTCCATATTCATTACTTTTAAAGCTCTGATGAGCATTTAATGCTTTAAGTTGCGATTTTCTAGTGCAAAATCACGACTTTAAATTCAAGCTTCGTGTCCCTCTTTCCATCCCTCCCTGATTGGTTTTTTGAAACTCTTATTCGAAGATTCCCAAAGACTTTTATAATTGCCTGCTCTCAGCCGTAGAACTGTCAGGATCCTTCCCTCATCTTTCCTCAACAAACCTCACCTAATTGTCTGTCAAATCCTGACCCCTATGCCTGCTGCCAAAAGAAAAAGTAGAAAGCACATCTGGGGCTACCACTTCCAAAATGTACAATGTCCATTTCGGTCGAAATTGAGTTAGGAGTGGATTCTTGATCAGCCAATAGAGGAGAATTGGAAAATAATTTAACTGTGTGCCAAAACAGCCAAAATCCTTTTTAATTGGCAGTATTGAAAAGGTAGGTCGCAGCAAAACGCAGGAAACTCTAAACAGTTTTTTGCGTTTTTGTGACAAAACCACTTCTATGGACATTGCACACTTTGGAACCAGTAGCCTCATTTATGTTCATGCGATTCGATATTGTCAATTAGGTTACGGTATAAATCTTTCATAAAATCTCCCGATTTGATTGGCTATCAAAATAGTCCTCATACTCCGCTCTTGCTATTTGCTATAAAACAAGAGAGGGTGCGACTGACCTTTTTTTCAAATTGGAACGATGACCTGGTAACATATAACTCACTTGTTAATTCAAGACCCATAGGGTCGCACAGCTGGAGAGGGGAAATGAGAGCGAAGGAAATCGAGTTTCGTCCGTTCGTATTTCCACCGTGTCCGTAACATGAACGTGTCTCTTATAAAGAGTTATTCTTAGAGTTAATTTTCACAAGGCTATAGTAAACGCCTCATCGTTTGCAGTTTCTGGACTTATACTTTTTCCTGGAAAGTACATGGCTTATTTTTTCACGTTCTTGGTCCAGGGTGGAATAAAAATATTAACTCGCATCGTACCTGGAAAAACTTCGAAATTTTCTCTTCGCTGAATGGGTGTCTTCGGAGTGAACTGTGTCCGGAAGGTAAGAAAAACAATAGTTACAAATTAGCACAAATTAATTCCTTCCATTATGATCACATTACGTAAGTAGGGCTTAGTTTTCTCACATTTGTTTTAAATCTCATCGTAAGTCCTTTTTTTGACCGAATCCATCGTATGCGCACCTTGTTTTTGATATTGAAAGCAACTGATGGAACCGATGTTCCGTTATTCCTACTTAATTTTTTTCAATTTGAATGTAAGATAAAAACAAAGAGAGAGAGAGAGAGATTGCGAAACGATCGCGTGCATTTGATTTTTAACCGGCATGCAGTGCTGTAAACAAATTCGACAATTTTAGAATCTACTTTTGTCGGAGGCATCTCAGTTATCATCCAAGATATTTGGGAACTTGTTCTTTGCCGTGTATTTACTACACCAATCTTCGTTCTTCTGACATTCTGAGTCCAGCGGTTTTTGAAATGTCAGTTCTGAAAACGCCTTCATTTCTGTTTGATGCAACCAGTCGTACTTCTGAGCTCCCAGCTCGAATTTAAATAAGTACTTACTTCTTTTATATCGATGATGGGTGATTAAAGACTAACTCACCTCTCTCGATCGTTGAATGCTTAGAATATACACAAATAACTTTTTTCAAAGGAGGATTAAAACTCATTTTTGTGTGAGATATTTAGGTAACTTTTTCAGGTAACAAAAGATATCGATCGTTCAACATTTTAGAATTAAAAACAGTCGGAGTTTCTGCATCAAAATACAATTTAGCGGGAAATTTGCAACGTCGCAATAACCGGAAAACATGATTTTTCGTATCACCATCAATGTGCAGGAATTATGCGTTTGCCAATAATAATCTAATGGAAAACCAAATGAGTTTGAATATGATTCCCGTTGATTTTTACTAATTATTTTGATCAAAATTTTCCATGTCCAGGAGTTGATTTCTAAACGTAATGGATAACAATTCATTTGATTGCTAACGCTTGATTGAAACGCCTCGGATGGCTTGTGTAGCATCTTCGTTCAATTTAATACTGTTTGCAGTAGTGTTAGTGGGAATATCTTCCGACGTTGAGGCTGCTAGACGGGACTTCAATTCTTTCCCCATTTACAATGATTCAATTGGTGAGTCTTTCTGCCTGTGAGCGCACTTTTCCTTTTTTCTGCAGGTTAAAGGCCAGAGGATTTTAAAAGTTGAAAATTACCATCTCATAGAGTCGAATTTTTCCGAAAGATGAGTGTATCAGTATTTACGCGAATCGCGGAGCAAGAATTGAATCGAGTTCATCAGAAAGGAACTGACCCACATCAAGTTGAAACTGAGAAAAGGAGGTTTGAAGTTTTATTCCTGCATAAGGCTCGATGTATAAATTAACTTTAACCCCTCTGTTCACAAGAAAATTTTTGTTTTTAGACTTCAGTTTTTGGCAGGAGAAAATTTACGGCTAGCGAAACTCAAAAACATTCTCGACTCAATTTTTTCGAAAATGTGGGTCGGTTCGTTTCTGATAAACTCGGTCCAATTGCAAGTATGTGTACAACATTTTTGATTATATACGCCTGTTTTTATCTCTCTGAAACTACACATTTTTTTCTTTGAGAGACAGTCCAAACTTACGTGAAATTTTATGAACAACATCGTGGCTTTAAAAAAAAGTCTGGCGTTTGAGTTATGCGATAGCTTCATCAGCATCCACTGATAAATGAGATGCCTCGAGTCAAGGTGGCATGAACCCACTGAAACTTGGCTGAGGCCCAACGTACAATTCCTCCGATTTTTTCACTGCGCGCGTTTACTTCTGAAATATTATCGCATTTACAAAAATCGAACTTATCGAGTTTCGCCATTCAAGCCTGTACACTTTTTTTAAAAGGAATTTTGGCGCATGAATACCTGCCGATAATCATTGAAAACACAGTTTAACCGCTCACTCACACGGAAAAAATTAAATTGCTGATTTAACAATTCAATCCCTGGTAAAAATTGGCAGTAGAATCTGTGTTCCAAAATACCATAGACCTACAACCGGCTGTAAGATTTCCAATAGCTTCTATAGCCGGCAACACAATTTCTTATAGCCTTTTATAGCCGATGGCGACTAAGCAACAGCCTGGCGATAAAGTGTATGCTAAACGTTACTAATTACGGATGCTAGGACTTAGTGAGTTTTTGGACTACCGCTCTCTTTTGGGCCGCAGTATCTTGATTTAATTTGCGAGGAAAGCTCCGTTCTTTTGAAGGATGCCTGACATTCCTAAGATGTTGGAGCGCCTTCAATTTCGTATGATACTGTGCAATACCTCTGGTGTGAAATAGTTGCTTCAAGCGCCGCGGTACGCTGCGGCGCAGCGCGGCGGGCGGGCAGCCAGCGCGAGACGCGCATTGGCGCCTTCAAACCTAACAGGGATACTTCACGCATTGCGCAATGCGTGAAGTATCCCTGTAAGGTTTGTAGCAGGCGCCATTGCGCCGCCGCTCCGCTTTGTGTTAGGCTCTAATATTTAATCTCGTGGAGTCAGCGTTTTTCAACTCATGACTTTGATATGTTTGCACATTCTGTATGGATTATTCTCATTTTAATTGATGAAAAAAAATATTTGGTGAAGGAAAATATAATGTGCGTTTTGTAAATATTAAGGCGATTACGTAAAAACTTAAGGATTTACAAAGCACACGAATTTCTACACAATTTCTTATAGCCTTTTATAACCGATGGCGAAAAAACAAAAGCCAGACGATAAAGTGTAAAGCCCGGCGATTTAATTTTTTATCGCTTCGTGTAGCCCGGCCGTATGATTTTTTCCACTTTCTTCAGCCAGCTATATGATTTTCTATCGTCTTCTTCAGTCGGCTATAAGAACTCCATGATATTTTGAAACGCAGCCATATCGCCAATTTTTACCAGGGATTGCTAAAAAAAAGTGACTGCAATGTTTCAATGTAGATTTTACAAAAAAAAAAAAAAAAAAAAAAGCTACTTTAACCACTATTGTGAGCTAATTTAACCACAGGGGTGGTTAAAGTATCAGTTTTTTTTGTAAAATCTACATTGAAACAATGCAGTCACTTTTTTCAGCAATTGAATTGTTAAATCAGCAATTCAGTTTTCTCCGTGCACTCTGCACTTACTGAGTATCGACGGAGTAAGTCCGCATAGCCACGTATCTCGGTTTGCGACGTCACAGGCTTCCTATCATACTTCATTTTTTCAACGGAAAACTACTCAACGGCAATTTTTAACAACTGCCGTGATTTTCCTTCTCTGTGCGAAGAAAATTCCGCGTAAACTTCAAGGAATGATGTCAATTTGTTCTCCTTTAAAAAAATAATATAGAGGCGGAGATTTTCAAACACCGCAAACAAGATACGTGATTGCGGACTCATGACGCACAGTGGACCGAGTCGATCAGAGAGGTCGGACATGAAATTTTTGACTGAATATGCAAATTTTGACGTTTATTTCGTCACAATTTACATTTCAAGGGGTGCACTAAATGGGAAATTTCGCGGGGAAACCAATGGCACCACTTTTGGAACCTTAAAGTTTTGTAGAAACGGAGTTATAAGCGTTTAAAGTTTCCAAATTTTGTCCGACCTCTCCAATCGACTCGAACCACTGTGCGCCGTGGATATGTATTCATATTTATCTTACTTAGAACTCAATAGCAAATTTGAGTTCCATGAAAAACGAGCGTTCTACTGTTTTTTATTCGGAGCGAGTTCTACTTTTTTTGTTTGATTTTTTATGTTGTTGTTGTTGTTGTAGCCGTGGTCATCGACTCCGACTTTCTCGACGCCGAAAATTCGAAAATACTGGACACCGTCCAGTTCATCGTCAGTGCTGCCAAGCGACAATACGCCTCCAAAGGCACATTAGCTGTCGAATACTTTACCAATACAAAAATCGTTTTGAGAAAAGGTTCGTCCAACTCTCGTTTTCTTTTCGCTGGAATGGACTGAAATAAGATAGTCTACAAGAGAAGGAACCTCATAGTTCTTATAAGCTTAAAATTGAGCTATTCTGGTGAATCTATACATCGGGAGTAAGCAGACATTGATATGTCGAACAAACTTTGCTAAAATGCTGGTTTAATTTCAAATTTTTGGCAAAAAAACGGATCTTTGACATGTGTGATCGTACATACTGTAGCGCTAAAATGCTGGTTTAATTTCAAATTTTTGGCAAAAAAACGGATCTTTGACAAGTGTGATCGTACATATTGCAGCTATTTATTCCCAAAAAAATCTAAATTGAAATCTAAATTATATCTTAAAGTATCCTAACGCGAAAATTAATCTTTCGATTTTGACTATTCGAATGCAATACTTCGAGCTCGGATGAATGAATAGTGCCTCTAAGCCTAATATGAGTCCGTACTCCGTATTTTGCCAGAAACTCAAAATGAAACCGCGCGTGGTATATATCAGCAATTTTTTTTATAAAGATATCTCGATGTGGGTTTATTTCCAGTGATGCCTAGATACTGTACATTTACCTTTATATTAAGAGCACACATTGCACGCATAATATGCTCTAAAAATAATTTGGGACAAAAAACTTAACAATTTTAAAGACCAAATTGGAAGAATGAGGGTTTGAACTTTGCAGTCCAAAAAAACGTAGTTACAAGAAAAACGTATATTCATTATTATGTGAGCTGCTATTCACGGGGCAAAAATTGTTCGTAAGCTGTCGGATAACAATGCAATTTTACGGTCTCTTTTCGTACTGAAATGAACTTGACCTCTCGCAACTTATTATTCAGGGCACTAAAAAGATAATCGTCCGTCGAAATCTCAAATCCAATTATATGACCCAACTTGACGAAAAAAGCTCCCTGAGAATTTGGATTCCGTGCACCAAGTGCCCCTTCCTTCAAATCATTACGAATGAAGAATTTCAGAAACACTTTTAAATATCATTTGAAAAAAAAAAAAAAAAAAAAAAAAAAAAAAAAAAAAAAAAATTCAAATAGCACGAAGAATGCTATGTTCGAAGTTACAAAGCTCCGGTATCAGGCCGAGCATTGATTGTTATCGCTTGAAATCTTGAGTTGTCTTTAAAAAATCTCTTTGAACAGTCTCTTCGCCTTCAAAATATTGAGTATGGAACCGTATTACGATAATGCACGAGTAGTAATACTAAAAACCCGGCGTTAGCTTGAAGAAATCCTGTTGTTCAAACGTTTCCTTCAAAATTTCGGGTATGCAAACCCGAAGTTTTATTAGTTGTTTCGAAGAAGGATTCTCATAGCGTAGAATTCGACCTATATGAAGCGTGTAAGTTAAGTGCTATTTCCTTCAGTTTCTGGGTGTCTCGTAATCTTTAATTCCCTTGCAAACTATTAATTTGCTCTGACAACTAGTTCATTTTAGCCGAGCGCCTGCGTCTTCGTCAATTTATGTAAATCTTACTTCTCTCAGACGTTATTCGTCTTTCTAATTAACATTTGACCGACATGTTCTAATTTTTTGACAGATTTTACGATCGCTTTGATAGTAGCTCCTTGTGTTGATTTGTGGCACCTTTACAAAAATGCTGAAGACAATAGCATCCTGTACATAGCAATAACAGGTATATTTCTCTTTTTACACTCAATACATAGCCTTTAAATGGTCTTGAGTTGCATGATAAATTGTCTAGGATCTTGATTTTTATAATAGGGATCAACTATTCGCCGGATGTGTGAAATTTTGCGTACACAACACTGTTAAATTTCCACTCTATATATTTTGGCTCGGTCAAATATTTGTGAGATTAAGGGTTTATCTGCTTTTCTGATTATACAGCATGGCAAAAAAAGAAAAAAATGACATATATTATAGGTAAGGACCATATCACGGATAAAAGATTGGTGGCTTTTACTGTACTCCTACTTTATATTTAAAAAATGATATACGATATGGTAAAAAAACCTGCTATTGGCTATTATTTGTCTAATTAAACTATAACTAGGGGCTTATGGGGCTGCTTCGCAGCCCCTTATTTTTCCTGTACACTTTTCACTTTCACATGTTTTTTTTTTTTTTATTTATTTTCATTTAATTTTCTGTTTTGTCTTTGAATCGGGTCTAATTATTTTTTTGAGAGAATAAATATAACAAATGTTTTCAAAAATTGTAATTTTATTTAGTAAACTTTAAACTAAAATTTTGTTTTAATCTTCATACAAAATTATTTTTTAGGTTTTACATTTGTTTTCAAACTAATTTTAAAGAAGATCTGGAATCCGGAAAGATCTGCATCCGGAATGCAGCTGCATTCCGGATGCGTTAAGGGGTGGGAAGGAGGGAGGGACGGACTGAGAAACTGAAAAAAGTACGTTACGTAACGGTAAATATTAAATAAACTTACCTATATATGGATCCTTGAACTTTAAAGCAATAAGGTCCATCACCCGGAATATCAATTCGATTTGCAGAGAAAGAAGCAAAAGCAACAGCACTATTATAATTTCTGATATGCTTTATGAAATTTGGAGAATATAAAAATAATGATTTCAAATCGGTATTTGTCCGAATACTCGGTAAAGAAATTAAGCCATTTTGGCAGCAGTTATTAAAATGACCATTGGACATTTCACCCTGAAAATGGCGAGCATCACAATGATGACAAATTATATTCATTGAACCGACTGAAAATTTGGTAACAAAATTTTCATCAAAGTTCTGATCATCAATTTTATACTTCCGAAATGAAGAAATGAAACTTTGATTTTCTATACTAATAACAGAGTTAAGTTCTTGCTTCACTAAACGAACATGCGAAGAATTCTGGAAAACGCGACCACGTTTTGGAGGACGACCGCCTCGGTCATTGAAAATTTCACTCATAACAACTGTTAAATTTAAAATTAAAATTAGTAAAAATTATTATTATTTTAACAAAATCATAACTGAAAAGTTCAATTTTTAAATTAAAAAAAATAAATCAGAAGAAAAAGGATGAAATGAAAATGGAAATTAATAATAAACATATTTATACACATTGAAAAGAAACAGCGTGAAAAGTTCTGATCGGAAATGAGAAAAAAAACTTGGAGGTTATTGACTTAATGAGGAAAAATTGGCAATAGGAAAAAGATGGAACCAATCATGAAAAACCGTAAAAAAAAAACGCGGGAAAAGAAAAATGTAAGTTGATGGCAGTTGAGTGGTGGAAGTAACCTCACTTAATGATGATTGTTGAATGAAAACAGCTGATAAAAAGACAGCAAACAGTAAAGTAAGATGCGTAGCAACGTTCGTTGGTAGCAACAAAACTTTTCCGAAAAACAAAAAACAAAAAACCCCCACTTCCCCTCATCCAATTTATGAGTTTTTAGGGATTTAAAAATCGGGGACGAACCCCAGAAAATAATTTATAGTTTTCCCGAAGCATTAAGAACAACACCTTTCAAATGAACCAACGCCCCTCGCAATTAGTACAGTGGTTGATTCACAATTTCATTCTATTTTTCAAATTAGATATTAAGATAATTCCGTTTATTTTTAAAACAGAATCCGACTGTCCACGTCTACCGGAATCCAGCGGAGTCACGATGCCTTTGGCAGAAACTGGGTCGGAGCTTTCGCAATTAATTCTTGATTTGAGGACATCCATGAGTATTGTTTGGAGAAGTGCCACACTTATTTACGACTCATCCATAGGTTAAAATTTGGTACCTGCTCAAACATGTCATAAAATGTAGTATAACAATTAGATTTAAGCTGTTCCCTCTTATTCGCAAAGTTTAAACCTCAGACAATTACTTTGACACGTGAGTGGGATGTATTTTGCCTACTTGTCGGAATGAAGGTGTTATCTTGCATCCTTGGGAATTCTCAGGGACGGACTCTCGATGCCAATAATCCAGGCATTCAAAAGTTCTAGTTGCTGATCAATGAAAAAGGTCATTGTTCTTAGTTAACTTATCCTATAGTTTGAGTGTTTTATATTATATGTAATTACTTCTGCTAAATTAGTTTGTCAAATCAAACTACTCACACAATGAAAAGAGTAATTTAAATAATGCAGCACTAAATTGCACAAAAAACCTACTACTTGGCACTCATGTGCACGAATGGATCGTATTCGAAACATCAAACGGGTGAGATTGTATCGATATCGATTGGTTCAAAACATAAACCTAGCCTCAAAAGTAAATTTAGAAATCGGAGGGAACGGGTCTTTTGTAACTGTTTGTAACAGATGTTTTATTTTTTTGAGTACCAAATGCCAATGCAAAGTGAAATTGTCAGAAATTTTCTCATTTTTAGCTTTTCCAACTTAAATCCTAATAGTTTGGTTTGAGGTTATGTTCTATTGTTTTGAACCAAACGATACATCGAACCATGATCGAATTCGGTCTATTAAAATTTCAAAAATCGAGAGGCTCGGACCCCCGGAACCCGCGCCCTCGCGCCATCCAGTGCACTTTTGGTTATTTTGAAATTAACTCTCACCCTGGTTCTTTCGTCTTTCAAAACACACTTTAGACACCTCACACTTTTTTTTTAACAAAAGGAAGAACCTAGCTATATTACAAAGAATATCGCAATTTTACAAAGATCATTTGGTTTGTATGGATTTAGTAACATGCCTCTAAATAAATTAGTAAAAACCAGAGGCGTGGCGTGCCTCGCGATATATCGATTGATCTGCCATTTAAATCTACGGGAATATATTGATAAGCAGGTCACTTGCAACGAATACCTCAATAATCGATTCTTTACCATAGCTTCAAATGGGGAAATGTCGATAATCGATCATTCACACCTCGCCACTGGTACAAACGTACACCAAAGTTGCTTGGTAGTATTGGAACGTTCCCTCAGTGGGAGCACTGTGAATTTATTCCTGGTTAAATAAATATATTTCGATGTAATTCAATGCTTGTTAATTAATTTTTTCACTTCTGTAAAATTAATGATGCATATTTCTAACGTTTTGAACAGATCCTTCCTCAATTAGTGGAATTGTAACAGCTTTGACGACGGTAATTCCCACCTATGAGAATAGTTCTGCCGATATTATAATTTACAGTTTAAATGACTCCAACTCCGATTGGGAACGGTAAGGAATGTTTATAGTATGACATTTTGACACCTATAAATTTGGGGCTTGGAGGCTAACGCGTATAAGTGTGGTTTCCGCTATTTCGAGACATACGTGTTTGAAGTTTTGAAATCATATGGATCCTTATACCGAAAAGAAAGTTCAAACTGACTTTTTGATACTTAAAAATCGGAATTTCGGGAGCGAACTTTTCGTAGAGTATGCATCAAGACTGTTTTGCTCGAAATCACTAATATCTCCCTGGTAAAAATTGGCAGTAGAATCTGTGTTCCAAAATACCATAGACCTAAAGCCGGCTGTAAGATTTTCAATAGCTTCTATAGCCGGATGCACAATTTCTTATAGCCTTTTATAGCCGATGGCGATTAAGCAACAGCCAGGCGATAAAGTGTATGCTAATTGTTACTAATAACGGATGCTAGGACTTACTGAGTTTTTGGACTACCGCTCTATTTTTGGGCCGTAGTATCTTGATTTATTTTGCGCGGAAAGCTGCGTACTTTTGAAGGATGCCTGCCATTCCTAATATGTTGGAGCGCCTTCAATTTCGTATGATACTGTGCAATACCTCTGGTGTGAAATAGTTGCTTCAAGCGCCGTAGCACGCTGCGGCGCGGACGGGCCGGTAGCCAGCGCGAAAAGCGCATTAGCGCCTACAAACCTAACAGGGATACTTCAAGCATTGCGCAATGCGTGAAGTATCCTGTTAGGTTTGTAGGCTAGGCGCGCTACTCGCACGCCGCTCCGCTCTGTGTTAGGCTCCAATATATAATCTCGCGGAGTCAGCGTTTTTCAACCCATGATTTTAAAATGTTTGCACATCCTGTATGGATTATTCTCATTTTAATTGATGAAAAAAAATATGTATTAAAGGAAAATATAATGTGTGTTTTGTAAATATTATGGTGGTTCCGTATCAAACTTAATGATTTCCAAAGCGCACGAATTTCTACACAATTTCTTATAGCCTTTTATAGCCGATGGCGATAAAGTGTAAAGCCCGGCGATAGGAGCTATAGCCCGGCTGTATACTTTTTTTATCGCTTCGTATAGCCCGGCTTTATGATTTGCTCCGCTTTCTACAGCCAGCTATATGATTTTCTATTGCCTTCTTTAGCCGGCTATAAGAATTCCTATGGTATTTTGAAACGCAGCTCCTATCGCCAATTTTTACCAGGGCTCATTTCTTTCAAAAACTTCACGTTTGCGCCTTGTCCTCCAAGCCTATCAAATGAAACTGATTTGACTTAATCGAATCATTCTATCCCTAAAAAACAGAGACAGAAGCCGCAAGCTGAAGTGGAGCCCATGTCAAACTTTTACCTCGAATTTAGTAAAAAGTAAATTCTGTGGAAATTATTTATCAGACTCATGCATGCATTATCATTTACATACACAGGTAGATTAACATTATGTTGTTTCTAAAATAAACAGAGCCGTCTCGAGAAAAAAATCAAACGTGGGAAAACGAAAAAAGGAGGGAACGTGTGTTTTTTTTCTCCCTAATTTTTTTGGCTTGTTGTTTTTTTTAATGTTTCAAACACAAAAAAATCGCTTTTTTGACTAAAAGTAATTATCTACATTTTCTTTGATCTAGGAGACAACAAGTACATAATTTAATGAGAACGTTGAAAAATACTGAAGACGACTTCGAACAATATCTTTTGATCGTGTCCTTCGAATTGATTGGAATTATTTTAGATCTGGTACGTACAATTATGCCGAATATACGCGCCTGTCATAGGCGCACCCAGCATTTTGATATATAGGGCGGGGATGGCCGCTGGCTCCCTACCGATCCTACCACCGGAAGGTATAAAATACCTCCCAGATCAGAGGGGGTCCGGGGGCCTCCGCCTCCCCCGGAAAACAGAGGCGGATCCAGCGATTTGGCAAGACCGGATTTCCTCCATTTAAACCTATGCGGAATAATCGATTCTTGTCGTAGCACCTGGCCCCTCCAAGAATCGATACATTTCGATAGGTTTCAATGGAGAAAAGACAATGTTGCCAATTTGCTGGATCCGCCAATGCCGGAAAATTTTGGAAATATTAAATCTAATAGGCGGCATTATGATGCTTCCATACAACGCACATTTTCCATCAATTTCTGCGGAAAAATTGTGTATATTTTACTTGTAGCAAGGAATCCTTCCGAATTGTTGCATTCACTGGATAAATTTTCATTCTGTTTGGACGCATTTAGAAGTTCCATTTACGCAGATTTTCCATCAATTTTTGCAGAATAATTACGCTTTTTTATACATTCAGCAAAAAAAAAAAAAATAAAAATAAAAAAAAATAAAGAAATGTTGCATCTTCATCTTGAAGATTTTTTAATTTTACGTATAATAAACGCGTTTTGAGGCTTCCATGACGAAAATTTTAGGAAATATACAGACTGAATAAACACCGTGATTTCATTAAAGACTCTACAAGAAAAAGGATAATCATCCTCGTCGAAGATTTTTTTCCACTGTCCAAAATTTCTGGGGAAGGCGGAAGAGGGCAGATGATACTATTTTCAATTCTAGAGTTGCTCCCTCCCCTCCAATCGACGACTAAAGTATGAATTACGGGAGCGAGAAAGTAAAAAGCGAGTTTTTCCGGAGAAAAGTCACTTTCCCGGCATATCTTTTCGTAGAAAAAAACTAAGGTCGTTTCCCGATTCTGTAACCGAAAATACTTCGGCTACCAAGATATTGCAAAAAAAATCTATTAAAATCTATAAGAATCTATCTCATCTATATCTATTAAAATGTTCCTGTGTTCCTAACATCGAGATTTTTCCGGTTCTACGAATTCAATTTATACATATCGCATGTTTCCTAGGTTACACCTACGTGCGTCTTGTTCTCCTCTCCCATACTGAGATGTGCAGGCTCCTGTGTTCGTCCATTTGTCTTTATTTCCATCCCCTTTCCCCTTGTCCCTCCACCGGTCGAAATGCCCCTGCTTGGCCAAGTACCACCATGTAAGGCTTATCCGATTCTTTCGCGCCGGAAAGAAGGGGGAAATTGTCTCTCTGAGGTACCAAATAGGGCTGTTCTCACCCAATTTTTGCCGCTGAAACCAAATTTGTCCTCCGTTTTGTCTAAAACCTTCGGAAAATCAAGTTTCCGAAAATTGAGGGTTTTCCGAGTTGAAAAATTTGAATTTTCCAAAAATTTGGTAGGTTCTGGGAGAAAAAACGAAGGTCATTTTGGCAGCGAAAATTGGTCGGGATCATCCCTATCTGAAACCTGAAAAAAAACATGTTCCCCTCCTTTCCGACGCAAAACGATCGAATGAGCTGCACCTGTTTGTATATGGTCGGAAGGGCATTTGACCGGAAGAAATTTGATATTAGAAACAGAGAAGAAATGTTACTTTGCATGAAAAGCACGGTTATTTCCGTATTTTTGGCTGTTAAATCCAAGAATGACCTCATTTTTTCTCCTTCGCTCAATTGATTTTTCGCTAGGAAAGTTCAATTTTTCCAGGGGAAATTGAACTGATCTTGCTGAACAGAAGGAATAATTTTTGGAATCAACGCTAAAAATCGCCGCTTGGACGGCGTGGCGGGGACCTCTTTCAGAGGGTCGCGGGGTAAATCGTATAACTTTATATAAGATATAATAAAATTAATAGAATAAAATCAATTCTTGACTAGTGTAATAAATTGTCACATATTCATATCGTTGCTCTCGACTCCCACTTTTCGTTTTAGTGACCAGTTTGCGTGTAATCTGTGATAAATCACTGCTACTTTTAAGAGTAATTTTCGAGAAGTAATAACCGGGAACATTGTTGTGCGCACCACAAACTAACCGTGGCAGAATCATAATCAAGTGCCGTACGTGCAGGTCGTTAGAGACCGTTGTGGACTTTTCACTGAAGGGTTGAACAAAATACATATGTGCCCGGCTTACGCCAGGCATTCCAAAAATTGGGTTTAGACTCATTAGTTGACCCTCTCCACGGAAATCTTTAGTAAAAGGCGAAAGATTTATGCGATTTGAAGAGAGTCAAGAGTTAGGTCTAAAATGGGGTTGTGGCGACCCCACTAAATTCAGAACGTGAAAGTCTCTGACGGAACAAGAGTATCTAGGCATTGAGTGCTATCTAGTGATCGTTAAATAAAACAACCACCTCGACGAAAGCACGGCAGAACGAGGTGGTAGATAGAATGATAGGCCTATCTACGGTTCCAACTCCGTGACTCTTCGCCAACGGCCATACCACGTTGAAAGCACCGGTTCTCGTCCGATCACCGAAGTTAAGCAACGTCGGGCGTAGTTAGTACTTAGATGGGAGACCGCTTGGGAACACTGCGTGCTGTTGGCTTCCTTTTTCCCTCAGATTCACGTTTTCGTCGCTAGATTATTGATTCGTTCTACGTATTTCGTACTTTTTCCTTTTTTTCTGTTCGCGTAATAATTATAATAGGCACATATTCAAGAATAATTAAATTTGTTCATAATGCGAGTTCTAGATATAATATAAATTTATTATCATTGAAATGATGGGCATATATTTGGTATTTCCATTATCATAATAATTTTAATGGTTTTTTAAAATATTGATTTTGTAATTTAAGGAGACAATTTTGTTTAAATACCTGTAAAAAGAGGATTAGGTATCTATTTTTTTTCCAAAATTAGCATTTCTATAAATTTACATTATTTAAGTACCGATTGAACAATTGGAAAATTAAAAAATGAAAAAAAATGTTTTTTTTTTTTTTGTAAAATTCTGAAGGGTCTGTGTTCTCGTCTTTTGATTTACTTTTCAGATTTTTCACTTAAATATTAATTTTTACTTTTAATCTTTAGGTACTTAGTTTTTCATTTCCTCATTCATTCCAGCTTTAAATTAAGAGGCAATTGATTAGGTACTTATGCCTTGTTGGTTTAGTTAGTAATGAGTCAGGAGGTATCGTAATCCCCAGAAAAATTGAATAGTTTTGACGATTTTAAAATACCCCTCACAATATTTTGACAATATTTTTAAGACGATTTTTTTTCCCGTTCTTTTTTGGTTTATCGTAAATTCGATCCTTCTTCTTCTGATTTTTATTCTTTCCTTTTTTCAGCTTTTTTTTATGGCGTGTGTGTATTTTTTCGCCTTCCCTTTTTCTTGGTTTTTCGTTTGTATCTTTTTCGCCGAGGTGATTAATGATAGTTCGTTATCGATCGATAGGAGCAGGATCTTGAGATGTTAATCAAACGAACCCTTCAACTGTTGCTGTATTTTAGAAAATTAGCCATTAGCGGTGAGGAACTATGAGATGGTAGATAGAGCGATGAACTTTTCTACGGTTCTAAACAGAAATGTACTCGTCAACGGCCATACCACGTTGAAAGCACCGGTTCTCGTCCGATCACCGAAGTTAAGCAACGTCGGGCGTAGTTAGTACTTAGATGGGAGACCGCTTGGGAACACTGCGTGCTGTTGACTTCTCCTTTTGCTCAAAATGTTTTTGTCACGGATACATAGCTTAATCGGATGATTCACACCTCATAATTTTCGTTTCTTGTTTTTTTTCCCCTTATTTTCCCTTTTTTTATTCATTTATTTATTTTGTTTATATATGCTTTTCCGTCATTAGGTTTATTTCTTCCTGAAAGTCGCACATGATTGTTCCTAATTGATCGATGCAAATAGGATCATGAGATTTTACTCGGATGAAAGAAGGAGAAAAAACAAAGCAAGGAATTGGTTTATTTCTTCCTGAAAACGCAAAAAAAAAACATACAAACAAGGAAAGTACCTAGCAAGCAAGCGAACGAAAATTTTGAGGTGTTAATCAAATTTTAAGAATTGATATTTTGTTTCTTTCCTTGTTGTTTTGCTTTTTTCCCCTCTCAGAATCTATTCTGAAAATTAGGAAATATACCTAGGAAAACATTTGGGAAAATAATCAGGAAAAATAGGAATTCAAGAAATTAGGAAAATTAAACCGATTGTTACCTACATGTAACCCGTGGAATCCAGTCGAGATAAAAAAGAAATTCCTTAATACCCTATCATTTAAATCTAAAATTGGAGTTCAAATATTCTATAATTCCGAGATTAGATTAATATTTTGCTCGGAATTAATTCTTTATTAATTCAGAGTTATGAATATTTGAACTCCAATTTTAGATTTAAATGATAGGGTATTAAGGAATTTCTTTTTTATCTCGACTGGATTCCACGGGTTACATGTAGGTAACAATCGGTTTAATTTTCCTAATTTCTTGAATTCCTATTTTTCCTGATTATTTTCCCAAATGTTTTCCTAGGTATATTTCCTAATTTTCAGAATAGATTCTGAGAGGGGAAAAAAGCAAAACAACAAGGAAAGAAACAAAATATCAATTCTTAAAATTTGATTAACACCTCAAAATTTTCGTTCGCTTGCTTGCTAGGTACTTTCCTTGTTTGTATGTTTTTTTTTTGCGTTTTCAGGAAGAAATAAACCAATTCCTTGCTTTGTTTTTTCTCCTTCTTTCATCCGAGTAAAATCTCATGATCCTATTTGCATCGATCAATTAGGAACAATCATGTGCGACTTTCAGGAAGAAATAAACCTAATGACGGAAAAGCATATATAAACAAAATAAATAAATGAATAAAAAAAGGGAAAATAAGGGGAAAAAAAACAAGAAACGAAAATTATGAGGTGTGAATCATCCGATTAAGCTATGTATCCGTGACAAAAACATTTTGAGCAAAAGGAGAAGTCAACAGCACGCAGTGTTCCCAAGCGGTCTCCCATCTAAGTACTAACTACGCCCGACGTTGCTTAACTTCGGTGATCGGACGAGAACCGGTGCTTTCAACGTGGTATGGCCGTTGACGAGTACATTTCTGTTTAGAACCGTAGAAAAGTTCATCGCTCTATCTACCATCTCATAGTTCCTCACCGCTAATGGCTAATTTTCTAAAATACAGCAACAGTTGAAGGGTTCGTTTGATTAACATCTCAAGATCCTGCTCCTATCGATCGATAACGAACTATCATTAATCACCTCGGCGAAAAAGATACAAACGAAAAACCAAGAAAAAGGGAAGGCGAAAAAATACACACACGCCATAAAAAAAAGCTGAAAAAAGGAAAGAATAAAAATCAGAAGAAGAAGGATCGAATTTACGATAAACCAAAAAAGAACGAAAAAAAAAAATCGTCTTAAAAATATTGTCAAAATATTGTGAGGGGTATTTTAAAATCGTCAAAACTATTCAATTTTTCTGGGGATTACGATACCTCCTGACTCATTACTAACTAAACCAACAAGGCATAAGTACCTAATCAATTGCCTCTTAATTTAAAGCTGGAATGAATGAGGAAATGAAAAACTAAGTACCTAAAGATTAAAAGTAAAAATTAATATTTAAGTGAAAAATCTGAAAAGTAAATCAAAAGACGAGAACACAGACCCTTCAGAATTTCACAAAAAAAAAAAAAAAAAAGATTTTTTTTCATTTTTTAATTTCTTAATCGTTCAATCGGTACTTAAATAATGTAAATTTATAGAAATGCTAATTTTGGGGAAAAAATAAATACCTAATCCTCTTTTTACAGGTATTTAAACAAAATTGTCTCCTTAAATTACAAAATCAATATTTTAAAAAACCATTAAAATTATTATGATAATGGAAATACCAAATATATGCCCATCATTTCAATGATAATAAATTTATATTATATCTAGAACTCGCATTATGAACAAATTTAATTATTCTTGAATATGTGCCTATTATAATTATTACGCGAACAGAAAAAAAGGAAAAAGTACGAAATACGTAGAACGAATCAATAATCTAGCGACGAAAACGTGAATCTGAGGGAAAAAGGAAGCCAACAGCACGCAGTGTTCCCAAGCGGTCTCCCATCTAAGTACTAACTACGCCCGACGTTGCTTAACTTCGGTGATCGGACGAGAACCGGTGCTTTCAACGTGGTATGGCCGTTGGCGAAGAGTGACGGAGTTGGAACCGTAGATAGGCCTATCATTCTATCTACCACCTCGTTCTGCCGTGCTTTCGTCGAGGTGGTTGTTTTATTTAACGATCACTAGATAGCACTCAATGCCTAGATACTCTTGTTCCGTCAGAGACTTTCACGTTCTGAATTTAGTGGGGTCGCCACAACCCCATTTTAGACCTAACTCTTGACTCTCTTCAAATCGCATAAATCTTTCGCCTTTTACTAAAGATTTCCGTGGAGAGGGTCAACTAATGAGTTTAAACCCAATTTTTGGAATGCCTAGCGTAAGCCGGGCACATATGCATTTTGTTCAACCCTTCAGTGAAAAGTCCACAACGGTCTTTAACGACCTGCACGTTGCGCACAACAATGTTCCCGGTTATTACTTCTCGAAAATTACTCTTAAAAGTAGCAGTGATTTATCACAGATTACACGCAAACTGGTCACTAAAACGAAAAGTGGGAGTCGAGAGCAACGATATGAATATGTGACAATTTATTACACTAGTCAAGAATTGATTTTATTCTATTAATTTTATTATATCTTATATAAAGTTATACGATTTACCCCGCGACCCTCTGAAAGAGGTCCCCGCCACGCCGTCCAAGCGGCGATTTTTAGCGTTGATTCCAAAAATTATTCCTTCTGTTCAGCAAGATCAGTTCAATTTCCCCTGGAAAAATTGAACTTTCCTAGCGAAAAATCAATTGAGCGAAGGAGAAAAAATGAGGTCATTCTTGGATTTAACAGCCAAAAATACGGAAATAACCGTGCTTTTCATGCAAAGTAACATTTCTTCTCTGTTTCTAATATCAAATTTCTTCCGGTCAAATGCCCTTCCGACCATATACAAACAGGTGCA
This sequence comes from Bemisia tabaci, assembly GCF_918797505.1. NCBI lineage: Eukaryota > Metazoa > Arthropoda > Insecta > Hemiptera > Aleyrodidae > Bemisia > Bemisia tabaci. Next base: position 18,145,808 of record NC_092798.1, read on the forward strand.
GCTCATTCGATCGTTTTGCGTCGGAAAGGAGGGGAACATGTTTTTTTTCAGGTTTCAGATAGGGATGATCCCGACCAATTTTCGCTGCCAAAATGACCTTCGTTTTTTCTCCCAGAACCTACCAAATTTTTGGAAAATTCAAATTTTTCAACTCGGAAAACCCTCAATTTTCGGAAACTTGATTTTCCGAAGGTTTTAGACAAAACGGAGGACAAATTTGGTTTCAGCGGCAAAAATTGGGTGAGAACAGCCCTATTTGGTACCTCAGAGAGACAATTTCCCCCTTCTTTCCGGCGCGAAAGAATCGGATAAGCCTTACATGGTGGTACTTGGCCAAGCAGGGGCATTTCGACCGGTGGAGGGACAAGGGGAAAGGGGATGGAAATAAAGACAAATGGACGAACACAGGAGCCTGCACATCTCAGTATGGGAGAGGAGAACAAGACGCACGTAGGTGTAACCTAGGAAACATGCGATATGTATAAATTGAATTCGTAGAACCGGAAAAATTTCGATGTTAGGGACAGAGGAACATTTCAATAGACATGCAATATCTTGGTAGCCGAAGTATTTTCGGTTGCAGAATCCGGTTTTCTCCACCGTGAAAAGATATAGCCGGGGAAAGAATCGGATAAGCCTTGCATGGTGGTACTTGGCCAAGCAGGGGCATTCGACCGGTGGAGGGACAAGGGGAAAGGGGATGGAAATAAGGACAAATGAGTGGACGAACGCAGAAGCCTGCACATCTGCAGGCCCGGACTTAGGGCGTGTGCATGCAGGGCGTGCGGCGCACACGGGCGCCAGCCTTTGGGGGGCGCCACGAAAGAAGAAGAGAGGGAAAAAAAGGGGGGAAAAGGAAAAGGAAAAAAAGGGAAGAAAGGACAAGGGGAAAAAAGGAAAAGGAAACAAGGTTGGGCAGTGAAAGCATGGAAGAAGGGGGCAAATGGAAGGAAAAAGGAGGCAAGAAAAGTGAAAAGAGAGTCCGCGAGAAAGGGGGGGGGGGCATAAAAACCATAGACAAAATATGAAGAGAATTGCCGTCTGATGGTAAATTTGGACAAAAACTCCACCTGGTCCATAGACGGTCAGGCGCCCCTTGACCCTAAATTTGCGGCTGTACAGAAATACAAGAGTAGGCATGTAGTAAAGGGGCGCCATAAATCCATCGAACAGGAGCCGACATAGCATTTTAGGCCACGTCCGTCATCTTGGATTTGAGAATTTTCAAAAGTCGACTAAAAATTCGAGTTTCCCGTCGAAAAGTACCCCTGATCCTGCGGTTCCTAAAGCTCTAACGAACAGAAACGGAGGCCAGAACCGGGGCTCATTTTAGGCCACATCCAACATTTTGGAGTTGAGAGTTATAAAAAATTGACTAAAAATTCGAGTTTTCCGTTGAAAAATACCGTGTGATACCGCGTTTCACAAGACTCGAACAAACAGAAACCGAGATAGCATTTCAGCCCACATCCGCCATCTTGAATTTGAGAATTTTAAAAAGTGGACTAAAATTTCGAGTTTCTCGTCGAAAAATACCTCCTGACACCGAATTTCAGAAAAATCCATCGAACAGGAGCCAAGATAGCATTTGAAGCCATTTCGGATTTTCGAATTTTGAATTTTTTGAATTTTGACAGATTTTGATTTAAAACGCGTGATCCCTAAAATCGAAGCTCAGATTCGGGTTCCTCGTAAAAAATCGATGCGATTTCATGTATCATATACCCTGACACCGAATTTCAGGAGAATCCATCGAACAGGAGCCGAGATGGCATTTTAAGCCACTTCAGTCATTTTGGATTTTTGAAGTTGAAAAATTTTATTTAAAACGCGTGATACCCAAAATCGAAGTTCAGATTCGGATTCCTCGTTAAAAATTGATACAATTTCATGTATCATACCCGAGCATAGCGTGAAGGAAAGAGACGTAACGTAGACATACTGATTCGAGCATATGAATCCAACGTGGCAACATGGGTAGTGCTCAGTGGGTCAACGGAGGAGGAAGAATAAGAATTTATCGTGAGGAATTCCTCGGGACGAAACCGAATGCTTAGCGCAAGCGCCATGGCGCCTCCCCGTTCGGTTTCACTCGGGCGACCCGCGCGGCGGCGTAGTTCAAAGAGGCAGTACGACAGAATCTATACCTACGCGTCGCTAAACCTTTTTCCTTCATGCTATTCTAACATATGATACATGAAATCTCATCAATTTTTCACGAGGAATTCGAATCTGAGCTTAGATTTTGGATGTTATGCGTTTTAATCTATTTAAAATCGTAGGAGAAATCACAGAATTGTCCTTGAAAATTGATCACACATTAGTGTTTTTTTACGTCATTAAACCTCTTTCCTTCACGGTATTCTAAAATTTGATGCATGAAATCGCATCAGTTTTTCACGAGGAATCCGAATCTGAGCTTAGATTTTAGATATTACGCGTTTTAATCTATTTAAAATCGTTGGAGAAATTACAGAATTGTCCTTGAAAATTGATCACACATCAGTGATTTTTTACCCCGTTTCTCTTCCACGTTCACGTAATGAAATTAGATCAACAGTTGACTCATCGACTAGTCTAGCCTAACCCCCCAGAATCTGTCTGAAGGGCGAACGATTTTATCAGATAAGATCTGCGGTCTTATTTTCCGGGCAATTGCGGTTTGATGGAAGATGCGATGAGGAGAAACGGAAGATATGCGAAACTCGGGCGGATATTAAGTGAGAAACCAGGTAGGGGAAAGGCTTTTTTCCCGAAAAGTTAGTGCTCGGGCCAACTTACATGGTCACTGGAGCATTGTATAGCAGGTTGTACTTAGGTACATTCTTTGCAAAAAGTAAGCTTTGTGACGGTAATTTTCGTCTTGAAAGAAATCATAGTTTATTGGGAGTAGAGGTGAAACTAGTTTAGATGGTCGTTTATGTTTGCAAGGTTAGCGACATTGGAATGCTCTTCACATCTCAGTATAGGAGAGGAGAACAAGACGCACGTAGGTAGGTGTAACCTAGGAAACATGCGATACCTATGTATGAATTGAATTCGCAGAACCGGAAAAATCTTGATGTTAGGAACAGAGGAACATTTTAATAGACATGCAATATCACGGTTGCCGAAGTATTTTCGGTTGCAGAATCCGGAAATGATCTTAGTTTTCAACCAAATTAAAAAAATGGGTTTTTCGCTAGTCTTAAACTGACTTATCACCGGAAATGATCGCTTTATTATGGAAAATTCATATTTTTCCGGGAAAAATCGCAATGATGAAAGGATTTTTTTTAGAGGTAATTTTTGGAATCAGTACTGAAAGTCGACCGGGAATGATGTAAAGGAAATTTTTAGCAAACTGACTTGTGCTGACCAACGTTATCACATTTAACTTAATAAGAGATGATGGCGATGTGTTTGAGTATTTGCCAAATTCGATCAGATTCCAGCCTTTCATATTCCTCGATTTGGTTTTAAAAAATAAGAAAGGCCACTGATTTTCCGGGAAACTGACTTTTCTCCGGAAAAACTCGCTCTTTGCTTTCCCGGCCCCCTTGATTGTTCATATTTTGGTCATCGATTTGGAGTGGTGAAGTTTGTGTTTCGATCATATTTTAAACCAAATCGATGATTATTCGTCCTAGGAAATATCAGTAACATCACTTATCCTCATCATTTTTGCGGCTATTGACTTGACATATTAATTCCTGAAATGGGCCCGCTCTTTTCAGATTAACGCAGGGAGGCCCGGGAAGATGGCCTAAGAGGACCCTTATTGCCTCCTTGTTGTTGGGCTGCAGAGTGGCCAGGGGCATACCCTGTAGTTTAATTTTTATTGTTTCCACTCTTAATGACATTTTTTAACCTTAAACGAAAGTACGCACATTCCGAAGATTTATTGCGTAAGCGCAAGGTCGTAGTTGCGGTTTTAACTAGTGGCTTGGAGTTCTTTGCGATGTATCGATTGATCTGCCGTTTAAACCTATAAATAAGAATCGATAAACAGGCTGTTTCCAACCAACACCTTAATAATCGACTCTTTACCGAAGCTTCAAATGGGGAAATATCGAGAATCGATCATTCACTTGGTTTTCATTTTTGTCCTCTTTGCTGTGTAGGCCAAAGCTTATGATCTACTCATGCCGCAGAATCAGTGGTTATTCGTTTTGTGTGAAACTCCAAAAGGTTATAACAACGTAAGCAACTTTGTGAACACACTAACAGAAGGTGAACACATCGCATTCGTATTCAACACTTCAATGAGAACACAGAGCTGTAAGGTACTTGAAATCATCTCCATTATGAATGCCACTTAAGGTGATTCGATGGGCGCCATATTTTGTCTCAGAACGGCATGCGATGTATCGCATCAATTGGTTCCATTTTTTCAGCTACTCGTCATTTTTCTCAAATTTTGAGATCGCAATTCTGTTGTCAGGAGACTAAAGCACTCACTTACTAATTTTTACGAAGAAATTCAACGTAATAAAGGCGTGGTTTTTTCAGAGAGAAAATATCGCATTCGAGTGCAGTTTCGATATCACTATCAAATGCGATGTTTTCTCTCTTAAAAAAAAAAACACGCCTTTATTACGTTGAATTTCTTTGTAAAAATTAGTAAGTGAGTGCTTTAGTTTTCCGACAACAGAATTGCGATCTCAAAATTCGAGAAAAATTATTGATAGCTGAAAAAATAGAGCCAATCGATGCGATATATTGCACGTCGTTCTGACACAAAATATGACGTCCATCGAACACCTTAAATCAATTTTTTCTGATAAACGAGGCAAGTACTACCTCTAACGATTCCTGCAACATTATTGACTCCCCAGTTTACTATACCCCTGCACAAAGAAGCCAATTTCTTCTGGAGATAGACAATTAGAGATGTTAAAGGTGATTTTTGGAATATTTCGCCAATTCGTTAATTTATCATTCATGAGAAATCAGCAGTGAAGTTAAAAGGATGTGCATATCTTGATTGCGAAATTTCGAAATTGTTTAATTTTCATGGAGATAAACAAATTAACGTCATTCATTTGAAATTTCAAGAGAATATCCGGCGTGGAACGCATGAAAAAGGTACCTACAATTGAAAGGAATGATGTGCGTTAATTTCTCTCTAAACATATAAACTGTGACCGGAAATCCATGACATCGAAAATCGAAATAATTTTTTTTTTTTTTTTTTTTTTTTTTTTTTTTTTTTTAACAATTAAATTGAAATGTTACTTGAACTTCTGAAACTCGGGAATTAAAATACGCATTATCTTTGTTTTGTATTGAGTTTTAATAAAAAACATGATTTTAAGAAAAGCTCAATCATCTTGTTCCTGTACAAAATCGAAAGAATGAACTTCTGAATGAATCTAACATTTTAGGCAAGAGGGTTAGTATTTTTAAGAGTATACGTATTTAGGTATCTTGCACTTTTTTCCTTAACACCGAAACGCCACAGCATTTCGCTAAAATCACCGTACATTTCCAGCGAGAAAATGTTACAATCATTAACTTATTTTTTATTGTTTTAGGGTGGGTTATTGTGTAACGTAGAGGAATTACTACGGTCACTGTCGGTTGCATTAAAAATTGCAATTCAAGAGGAGACTGACTTATCAAGTCAAGTATCCGATGAAGAATGGGAGCTCATCAAACCTAGCAAGTATGATAGACGAAAATCTCTCCTGTCTTATATGAAGGTGAATTTTGTATCTTAGTTTCTTTTTTTAGAAACTTGTGTCGAACAATTTTATCATTCGCCGGTAAATTTTTTGTTCCAGAAGATTCTGTCTATCTCTTGGTAAATGGGATGTTAGGATTGGAGAGCGCTTAATCTGAAGTAGGTGATGTAGATCTTCATCCAGAAAAAAAAAAATAGTCAACAGATAAATGTTAACTTTATTTTTGGTAAAGTTATATTACCTTTTTGGTCCATATCTCAACGGTAAACCCGTACAAAGTGCAAAAAGGAAAAAATTCTTAAATTCGTGTACTAATCATGAATAGCCATCCTTTAATTAACGAAAATAAAGCACAACGATGCAAACCTACATTGATGGTGCCATTTCGTTTTTGTCATTAATTTCTATGGATCGAAAAAACTTACAAGTTTGCATCAAGCCTTATGCGGAGAGAAAGTTCAAACTCACTTTCTGATGTTCACAATTTTGATTTGAGTGGTAAATTTTTATACTTCAAGACTAGTTCCAATTGAAATCATTCATATCTCGATTTTTTTGGAAAATGCACCGCTTCTCCAACTTGTCTTCCAAGCTCCTCAGTTATACCTACAAGATTTCAGAGCAACAATGTTGTTTTCTTTAACCAAATCAAAGTTCAAAGATGGGGTCGTACCAAAAATTTAAACGAAATGGAAAGAAACTGGCGAAAACCTAATCATAATTTATGAGGGGTTGTTCCTTTGTTTAATTTTTTTTTTATTTTATTTTTTTTTTGTCACACTAGGTGGTTTTAGAATTTCCATGGAAACACCCAGATCCGTGGAGAAATTTTGCCTAACAGAAATATAATTTTTTTTAAATATTTAATGGAGAAAAATGAAGAATTTTAATGAGAATTACTAATTCAATTAATGAAAACGAAAATACACCAACTCGAAAAATCAAGACACACACTAAACTGCAGTAGGTATGTGAAGAAGTTAGTATGAGGAAAATATTTATGGTTCCGAAAGACAAGTAATGAAGGACTTTTTAAAGGTCCAAGCTGGAACAGATGCGCTAATTTCAATGACCGTAATGAAAATATACTGTCCTTAATGAAAATTGAGCATTTTCGAGTTGGCCAGTTGGTATGTTTTCCTTCTCACCAGGTTCGGACTGGCTCACATCTGAGGGCGTAGACCCTTAGCTGGTTAAAGGGGCGTAATGTGATATTTTTTGATGGGGCATCCCCTTCGTGGAGAGGGGTTCAGAAAATTTCGCAAAGCAGCACAAGTTTACGCTATTTTCAGGTTCAATGTTTATTAATCGTACAGAGTAAAAATTGTAAAATTGAACGTATTGAAGTGACCGACGGACTTCTGAAATTAAAGAAAACAAAAAAAATTAAAGCCATTGGACGCATTCAAGCACCATTATTTCCACAAGAACCGTGTCAGTGCATCAGTTTACACGAGCTTAAGACGTGGGTCTAAAAATCTATCCTAAAAAAGAATCAGACAAGAACCTGAAAAAAGAAGAAAGAACGAGTATCAACACAGCCGACGACAAGAAAGACGTATTCGGGCCTCTTTTTTAACTTTCTCCCGAATCTGAGCGACACCTCATTGGTAGCATAGAGCAGAGCATTGAGAACTCACGCTCCGCGTCATCGCGCCTTCAATTTTTCAGATGCAGCACGGACGTCCATCAAGTACGAATAGTTGTATCTCTGCGCCGTCGTTGATGCGCATCCTTTCCCTCGCTCTATTTCAATGTTGTGTTTGTTTCCGTTTGTCTTATTTGTAATGTTGCTTTAAACTAGAGCAGAGCATTGCGAGTTCCCGACTCACGCCATCGCGTCTTACATTTTTCATATGAAATGTAGACATCCATCTTGCGAGAATAGTTGTATCGCGTTTACACTTTAGACGTCTCTTACTTTTCAATTTCGAAATAAATTAAGGTTAAGTTTGCCCGAGATATGCTATGATATGTTTGAATCAATAGTCATTTTAAAAAGGAAGAAATAAGTTTAAAGGTCTCTCATGGGGTCTATAAAGTGTGCGTATGTCTAAAAATCAAACCGGCTATCGTTTCTACTGCAGCTACACGTAGAGAATGACGGAGGGGGATGATAAAGCGGCTGTATGTCAACAAAAAGGAGACAATTTCACAGAAAAGTGTTTACGCTTCAGCAAGGAGTTCTTGGACCTCTGTTCACCACTATGCGTAAAAGCACCTCTCTTCACCTCTAACTCTCTCTCTTCTTCCGTTCATTTAAGAAATTTTCCGCATATATTCTCGGTCGTAATTTTTTTTCTCCTCTTATTTTGTTATCTGTCAGAGGGGCGCGTTTTTGGCGCGCCAAGGGGGCGTATCTGCCAATGGCAGATTGGCCTTATGGCCAGTCCGAGCGTGGTTCTCACTTATTAATTACCTTATGACACAGTCTAAACGGCCCGGTTTTGACGCTTTTTCAGGCTGAACTATACACGTCTGGAGTTTGTGGTAATTGCACTCGCTGGACCTTGCAAGCGGGGGAAGTATGGGGTCAGGACTTCATAGAGAACGGGAAATCGGCAGTCAAACTGCTCGATGTTGGTACGTGGACTCCAAGAGACGGTATAAAAACACTGGACGCTTTGTTTCCCCATCTGACCCAAGGTTTCCGCGGAAAGACGTTGCCCATTATAACTTTTCACGTCAGTATTCAACTTCTAACTTCCATTTTTTTTTATTTAATTAATTTAAATAGCTTTTAAATACGTAAAATCTGAATTTTAGTTTCAATTCAAGGAAAAAACTAGTTTTAAATTAACTCATGCCAATATGCTATAACAATGATATAGGTTCCCTTCGGAGAACCTCCGTTCGGAGAACTTGTAAACCTTTGGTGCGCGATTAGAATGCACCGAGTGAAGTAAAAAGAAGCTTCCCTCATCCTAAACACGAGCATTTTGACACGTATTTAATGGAGATGTTGCATGTGTGAGGAATTTGCGATTTGACTGTTGATTCAAATGTAAAAGTTCGCAAGAAACACGATGGTGCTACTGGTTTTTTCTGAAATCATTCCCAAGCTCAAAAAAAGCTCTCTAGTTGAGGCCAAAATGGAGGGGGTATCCCACGCTATCCTGAGAGTCCACCTCTACATCAAACTAAACTCTCAATGCGAAGATAGGGAGCAAATACATTGACAGGGTTGCCACTTTATTCGGGGACTCCAAAACTGAAAACATGGCTACCCTGCTAATGTATTTGCTCCCTATCTTTGCATGGAGAATTTGTCTTGATGTAGACGTGGACTCTCAGGGTAGGGTGGGATATCCCCTCCATTTTGGCCTTAACTTGAGAGCTTTTTTTGAGCTTGGGAGTTGATTTCAGAGAAAACCAGTGGCACCATCGTGTTTCTCACGAACTTTTACATAAGAATCAACAGTCAAATCGCAAATTTCTCACACATGCAACATCTCCATTATGCATAGTTTGTGTAGACAAATAGGCAGGATGTGAATGCTTAGTTAATGTACGGTACACGTATACGTACTCTACTTTTTTCTTTTTTCTTTTTTTTTAAAAAAAAATTAATGATGATATGTTGTGTAGAGCCCAGGAAAAATATTATGTGAGAGGGTTTTCAGATACTTAATACATAAAATAACACAAATTGCTTTCATCGTATTTCAGTTTCCTCCGTGGCAAATAATCAGCTACAATGAGTCGGGGCACGTTTCATCCTACGGTGGAGTGATTTTTAAAATTCTCAACGAGCTCGCCATTCGTCTAAATTTCACGTAAGTAAAAATTGCATAAGTGACTCTGAAAATCTTAGTTATTAAAGTTAAAATACAGAAAATTGTAGTTTATTTTAACTTCTTGGTTTTGCGTTTGGTGCAATGCGAGAGGTATTCATGCAGTCTTGTAGGCGCTTACATGGTTTGACTCCGACCGCACTGTTTGGCGCAATGCGTGAAGTATCCCTACGGTCTTACAGGCGCTGATATGAGTTTGACACCGACCGCACCGTGTTCGTTGCCTCGTTTCTCCTGATGAAACATTTTTTCTGGGAAAAGTTAGGGAAGTTTTCTATGGTTGCTTTTTCAGATTGAATGAAAAATCATGTTACGAATTCAAGCACTTTGATACATGATTCTTCAACAAAATTTCACGCAGAACACGATTGGCGCGACGAAAACTTCTGAAATCAACTTTTAGCTAAGATATTAACGTTTTTATTGTCCATTGGTTACGGGAACTGAATTGCCCGGTAACAAGAAAAACCAAACCCTACGCGAGTCAAATTGCGCACTACGCAGGCTAGATAAGTATAATTAACTTGCGATTGATGCTTCACTTGTGAGTTTCTAAAACATGATCTAGTGACGGTAAAACTCATAAACTGCGTATATGAGTTTGCGAAGTTGAAGACTTCCTGTCATACTTTATTTTTCGACTGCAGAACTACTCAACGTAAACTCTCAAAAAATTTTGTGATTTTCCTTTTCTGTACAGCATAAATTCTGAAAAACTTTGAGGAATGATGATGATTTGAGGGGCTCGGAAGACAAGGTACCCAAGTGCAGTTTTTGCTATTTCGAGAAATATACGTTTGAAGTTTCGAAATTACATGGAGCCTTATGGTGGAAAGAAAGTTTAAACTGACTTTTCAGTGCTTAAAAAGTTGAACTTGGGAGTGAATTCTTCACAGAATATGCATTGAGACTAGTTTCACCTAAAATAATTGATATCTCGATTTTTTTTTAAAAAACTGCACTTATGCGCCATGTCCTCCAAGCCCCTTATTTGTTCTCTTGTAAAAAAACAAAAAAGGAGTGGATACGTTGAGACACCTTAAAAGAGATACGTGGTTTGGAAGTTTTACCGTCGATATGGTCACCAGTGGCGTGGCGTGAATTGCGATTTATCGATTGTCATGCCATTTAAACCTATGGTAAAGAATCGATTATTAAGGTGTTCGCTGCGAACACCCTGTTTATCGATCCTTTCCCATAGGTTTAAAAGGCATAACAATCGATATATCGCAATTCACGCCACGCCACTGATGATCTCGTGTTGCAGCTTCCAGACAATTATGATAAACGAGTCTCATTATCTTTTGTAAAAATGTGTAATGAGAATGATCACTAAATACACCATCGAACGGAAATTATCATATCACACATCTTTGCTGATTTTAGCAGGAGCAATCGTGCGCTACTACGAACATTCACTCGTGTACTTACTCGAATCGGGCATAAAATATGATGCAAGTATCTTGATTTTAGGTATAATGTATTGTTGGCCTCTGGGAATGACAAGGACCTTGCCAATGAGACAACAGTATCAAAGGATGAGGTTTGTAATACATTTTTCTCTCGATAAGGTAAAAGGCAACTTAATGAGCCAAGTACAGTCTAGTGGTATTTTTGATTAGGTAATACTGTTCTGAATAAATGGACCGCGGTCAACAGAAAGGAACCAAGCCACATCAGCTGTTGCCAATTTTAACTGGACAATTTGATTTTTATGAGAAAACGTTTGTGCGGATCCCTTCGAAAATGTTGAGGAATTTGCTTTGTACTATGGAGAAAATTCACTGGAATTTGCACGAAAATCTGCACAACTCTTTTCATGTAAGAAATTAAATTAGCCAATTAAATTTGGCAATAGCTGACGTGGCTTGGTTCCTTTCTGTTTAACCCGGTGTAAATACGGAAAGAAGAGAATAAAGATGTATAGTTCACCCACTACCAGCTCTCCTTCTCCCATTCCTACAAGTATTCTAACCAACATAAAACCTGCGACATTACATACTTACATCTAATATTTCAATACAATCACGTGTTTGATTTTCAACAAGTATAGCAAGTCGTTAGTTATTAGTTAATATAATAAGACGATCAGCAACTATGGCTATTTACGTCAGATTTCCGGAGAATAGATTTTTTGAGATTTAATTGCTTAAACAGTTTCCAAATATCAGTATTGACTTTTTAGTTATCGGAGTGTAAAGGGCAGGCATTTGAAGGGAGATAATTTTGAACTTAGATTGACAGCTTTTTTGGCACAATAGTAAAATATGGTCGATTGTAAGGGGAGAATGTTAACATGTACACAATGCAAGAGCCAAGCGAGAATTTAATATCATGTGTAATAAATTGAATGTTGTGTGGAATCAGATGAGCTTTGAAAATAAATTTATCATCGAAAAAATATTGAAACTCATGGCCGGATTCACCTACTCGCCGCCCATGGGCCGCCTGTATTTTGCCGCCCTCTTCTCATTCATTTTGAAAAATCAATAAGAACCATCGAGTGAACTTATCGGAGGGAGGAGAGTGCATAAGACGCGTTCACTCGTGTTGGACACATTTTTTGCGTAAGCCCTGTCAACACTACTAGCAAAAGTTCATGGAACTTTGCACGAAAGTTCAGTTCCGTAAACCTATCACTGTGGGGACAAGGCCTTTCATTGGGAAGAAATGAAATAAACAATTAAGAAAGAACAAACAATTAAGAAAGAACGAACATAAATGTGGTTTCATAATTTTAACTTCCGCCGCCGTGCCGCGCTGACCACACTGTGTTTGGCGCAATGCGTGAAGTATTCATGTAGTCTTGTAGGCACTGTGCGTCTCACGCAGCACCGACCGCTGTTGACCGTACTGTGTTTGACGCAATGCGTGAAGTATCCATGCGGTCTCGTAGGCGCTAATATGTGTTACATGCCGACCGCCGCGCCGAGGGTTTCTCCTTTTCAATCTCAAGTCCTCGTCATCATTTCTCTTCGCGCCGCGCCGCTCCAGGCCAAATTACGTGTTTGGTTTCTCTCTTAACTCAACTAATTAAAGGTGCGCAGTCTTTTGTATCACCTAATACGACAAAATTAGAAATTAATGAACCCTCAGGAAATGAGCGATTTTGTCACATTTTCTTGTTTGTAATTTTTTTCTGAATCCGATTTTTTTGTACCTGCATTTAAAAAAATTGCAAACTTTGCCGCCCCCTAATTTTGCCGCCATGGGCCGTGGCCCATTTGGCCACCCCCTTAATCCGGCCCTCTTGAAACTCAAGCCTTTATTCTTCTTTATAATGCGCAGGCGTTGAAGGATATAGCTCCGGATAGTTTAGAGTCAAGGAAAGCTTGGAACACCATGGTGCAGTACGTTCGGACTAAGAGGGTAAGAGAAATACATGCAATGTATACATGCTGATGAGATATATGGGCATTATTTGGAAATAAGATCTCATTACCCGCGGTATCTTAGAAATAACTAAAGTTTCAATTTTTTAGTGACTGACAGAATAAAAACCCCCTTAATAACAGACAATGAAATCCGCAATGAGAAAATGTAAATTAAAACTCAAATAAAAAATCCAACGTATTCATGCTCATAAAAATAAATAGCTTTGAGTTTGTATAGCAAAAATGTAGGACTTCATTAAGGGGTTAACGTGAGCAAATTACTCCCAAGGTCCATGAGATCTCGGAGCTTACTTTTAACACCGTCAAAAGGGAGAAATAATTGAGGGGCTCGGAGGACAAGTCTCATGAGTGCAGTTTTTGCTATTTCAAGAAATACGTGTTTGATGTTTCAAAATCACATGAAGCCTTACGGCGGGAAGGAAGTTTCAACTCACTTTACAGAGCTTTAAAGTTCCATTTTAGCTGTGAATTTCTTACAGAATATACTTTCAAACTGGTTTTAGTTGAGTTCATGAATATCCCAATTTTTTTCGAAAACTGCATTTATGCGCCTTGTCCTCCTAGCCCTTCAACTTAATTGTGCGAAGAAAATGGCAAATCGTCTGATTTCGAAAATGGTTTGGGTTCAAATATGATTACGATGTACTTAATTTTGTTCGCAATATAGCGGCAGACGTTACAGTGAATTTGATTGTACTTGTAATTAGGTATTCCTTGGGGCTGCCGCTTACACAGTCCTACCGCAGTATATTGGTATAATAAATTATACAGCCCCTATCAGTTTGGAGACGTACGTTTTCCTCACCGCCAAACCGCGAGAATCCAGCCGATTTCTGTTGTTTATGTCACCGTTTACGCCAGTGGTAAGTAAGCGATCATCGATCGTCAATGAATGCACATGATGGATATTGCCATCGACGGGTCATTTTATTCACCATGCAAGTTCACATGCTGAAAATAGAAGTTTGAAATGAGTTTTTAAGGTTGTTTCTCATAGGTTGAAAAAGCATGAATTCCAGTTTATTTATTTATTTTTTTTTTTAAATTACAATTTTGTATTGAAAGAATTGGAATACCTGGAAAGTCGGACGAAATAACAGCTGCCGCTTCCTGGCCTCATCAATTGCTAAAAATTGCGCGGTAACTCACTAAAAAGAAATCACTTGTGGGCAGCAGAGGCATCGATGACTCAGTTTCAGCTTATGAATCTATTGTTATCAAACAAAATAAATGCAATATACTTTAGTGCTTTCACCTTTCTTTTACTATTTCAAAATTATTTTCGCGTCCTCAACTTTTGCTTTAAACCTTTTGTTTTATCTTAATTCTTTGAACTTACTTCTGACTTGAATTCTTCACTGGGGGGAAAAAAACACATTGGATATAGAGTCCAGACTCTTGAAAACATTGACAAGAAAAAGGACTCTTGATTCAATCAGATTTAAGCTTAAAACAAAAAGAAATCCGCTCAAATTAAGAGGCTTGGTTCTTGATTAAAGCTTAAATCTGATTGAATCAAGAGTATTTTTCTTGTCGATGTTTTTAAGAGTCTGGACTCTAGATCCAATGTGTTTTTTTCCAGTGTTTCTCGTTCGACCTTATTCCGATAAGATTATTTCCTTTAAAGTTTCTACTACCTCAACTAAGTGTCAATTGTCTGAGGCCAATTTTTAGTATCTGTACCTCTTTAGTTATGAATTATTTGTAGTTAAGACGGTTTTCATTGGGTTTCATTGTTGCGCTCAATTTTGGAAAACGAAACATTTGGTAGAATCATAATCAGATATCATTAATAGGATCATTAAATAAATATTAATTAGGGCAAAGTTTTGATGTCCCAGATGTTCACTTACCTGCTTTTCTTCCTTTAATTTGTTGGTTTTCAGACTTGGTTTTGTATATTTGCCGCTGTCATAGGAATGGGCCCCGTTCTATACTTTTTTCATAGGAGCACACCGTTTTATGCCTTTTTCGGTTTCAAACATTCAAAACATTTTAATTCGATGTTAAATTGTTTTTGGTACGTTTACGGAGCACTCTTACAGCAAAGTAAGTGCATCATCTTTATTTAACTATACAACAAGATAAAAGTAGCGGCAAATTATCATTTGCGCTTTTTCCGTATATCTTAATTTTGTTTATTGATATGAGGCTATTAGTTCCAAAGTATACAATGTCTAATATTCATACAAGTATGATTTATCACACAAACGCAAAAAAACTTTTATGAGTACTGTACGTTTTGATGCGACCTACCTTTTTAATACTGCTAATTAAAACGGATTTTGGCTGTTTTTGCATACAATTAAATTATTTTTCGATTCTCCTGCTCTACTGGCTGCTCAAGAATCCACTCCTAACTCAATTCCGGCCGAAATGGACAGTGGACAGCTTGGAACTAGAAGCCTCATATGTGAGACCTGAGATTATTTGTTGGAAATTCGTGGTGAAATGAAATCCAGCTAAACAGAACATAGCGTACGAGATGGATTTGAGAGGTGATTTTCTTTGAGAGGAATTTTGGGAAGGCACTGGCAAAACCGTGCATCTGATGAACTTTTTACGAAAAATTCGGATTATTTGAATATTTGAGCTACTGTGCGAACATTTTTGCAAGCAGTTTTCTTTCGCACGAGACTGGAATCAGGATTATTAAAAGAAATCCCAAAGATAGACATTCACGACTATGCGAAAGTCCTTGAATCTGAGAATAACTCGTCTGCGCTCCTCTCCTCTGGAACCAGAAATTATCATCCTGCCATTTTTACTTTCTGGCTCCCCTCGCGAATAGAGGAAGTATTGTCATCGTCCAAAAAAAAAAAAAAAAAAAAAATTAAATTTCATCAAGGCGTTTTAAGGTGCCCAGAGTAAAAAAAAACTATACTTGAAAAATTGTATGTCCGTCCGTCAGGCGTACCCTTTTTCTGTGTGCAGCCATAACTCAAAATCTATTTGTTTAATTTCATTCAAAATTTGCATGGAGGATCCGTATCTACGGTCTCCTTATGCACTTTAAGTGATATTGGGGTAC
Source organism: Bemisia tabaci (assembly GCF_918797505.1). Lineage (NCBI taxonomy): Eukaryota > Metazoa > Arthropoda > Insecta > Hemiptera > Aleyrodidae > Bemisia > Bemisia tabaci. Next base: position 18,161,694 of record NC_092798.1, read on the forward strand.
ACCAAAATTTTTTTACCTTGAAGTAAAAACGATCCATAAAATTCACAATTTTTCTCAGGTGGCACACATTTGCCCGAAGCAGACAGTGGTCGCATCGTTATCGGTACGTGGTGGCTTGTTGTTCTGGTTATCGTAACGACTTACAGCGGGAATTTGGTGGCCTTTTTAACATTTCCACAAATGGAAGATGTGGTCACAAATCTAGACGAACTTCTCGCCAAAAAAGACACGTACACATGGGGCATAGATGAAGCATCAACGTTGATCCCGATTTTGAAAGTAAGTTAGTTGACTTACAGTATATTCTCCATGCAGTATGTTTTCCCAATATTTAAATTGAATCTAACGTACAGACAAATTTTGAAGAAAAAAAATTGTCATTCGCTTCTTGAAATCTACATCTTAACAATAAAATCTCAAAGAATAAAATTAATATGTCAGATTGATTGATCAATTCATTTTTTTTATTTTGTCCCGAATGAAATGTCAGGTTTACATACCTACCAGTACTATCGTGTTAATGAAGAACGCCGTATGAGCCTTCAGACGCTGCCAAGTTTCCTTCGATAAAACCCGAATACACCGGGAAAATTGCAAATATTATTTTTAAAAAATTTCAGACATTTTGTACGTAATTTAATCTAAAATATCTGACAATTTCAAAGGAAAAATATGCATGAATGTTGTCAAAAGAACATGGTTTATCAAGGGAAATTTAGCAACTCTCGTATGTTCCTACGGCGTTCTTCCTTACCTCAGCAGGGTAGTATTACTGTATTTTTTTCAGGCACCTTTTTTCAGCACCTTTTCACTCGACTTTCATTCATTTTCAGCAAGCAGATGATGGGTCAAGACTGAAAGAACTTTACAAGCACGCTAAACTGCACCCTTACTTAAACACCAAGGTGATGGATCAAGTAAGAGGAGGCCGTCACGTGATTATTCAAAGGCGGACGAATCTCTTATTTTACATGAAAAAGGACTTTCTTCTCCATGATCGCTGCGATTTTCTCCTCGGTAAAAATACAATTTATAAAATACTTGGTGTAAAGCAGTGGGTTTTCTCTCTCACATTTTCCAGTCTAAAGCTAATGTAACAGAGACGAGATTAATGGTGGAACTGCAGAAACGCATATCGACGGTGAAACTACCAAACCACGTATCTCGTTTGCGGTGTTTAAAAATCTACGCTCACATTTTATTTTTTTGAAGTAGACCAAATCAATATCATTCCTTGAAATTTTCACGGAATTTTCTCCGCACAAAGAGGAAAAATCACAGAAATTTTCAAGACTGGATGTTAAGTAGTTTTTCATTTAAAAAATAAAGTATGACAGGAAGTCTGCGACGTCGCAAACCGAGATACGTGGTTTGGTAGTTTCACCGTCGATATCTCGGTTTGTGACGTTGCATGAATGACGGGATCCCCCTGCATCCCCATCAGAGAAACCTCTGGGGACGACTAGACCCTCTTACTCGGATTTCTTGGGGTAGATTATCGTGGCCTCCCAGCTTTTCCTTTTTCTGAGCCTCGACATGAATTTAGCGAACTTGCACCGATTGAAGGAGGGCTCTGTCCGCCACCTTTAAAGGTCAGTACTTCGGAAACGGATGGGCCTATTTTGGATTTCTCTGTGTTGATTTTATGATTAAAATGCTCTATGATTTCTGATCCCAATGAAATAATTCCAAAATTTTGACAAAAACCCCAACTTTAGAAGTACGGACCCCGCGGACCCCCTCTACCCTCCAGGAAGTCAGATGAAGGGGGGGGGGGTGCGAGGACCATGAGATTCGGCTTCCTTGGGATCGATTCCTAATTTGTCCCCGCGATCCTGGACTTCGTTCGATCTAATCGAGAAAAAAGGCCTGGCAAGGTAGGTCTAGGCCACCCCGTGTAAAGATAGAGCTAGACAAAATGGCGCAGGCACTTATCAACCCGTTACGACAAGCCGTCACGGAGGTGCACGCACGGATTAATTTGCAGCCCCCCTCATTTATCCATAAGATCTGGTGAGTGCCTAAGCTTCCATGCCTCAAATTTTATAATATTACATGCCTAACTGATCGTTTCGCAGTCCGACCCCCCGATACGCTTCGCGCCTCATAGGCTTCATGCGTTACGCGCCACTTTCATGATTTTATATTATACAGTAAGATATAATATACAGACACCAATTCACGACCCGCATGATTTGCTCCAACTCCGAGAACATCACCTTCAGTAAAGGGCTAGCCTCGTCTTACCCGCGGGTGTATTTATCACTAAAAGCTCGGATTTTACCGGGATTTAACGTTACGTAACGTTCATCTGGATTCCCTCCATCTACGTTACGCAGCCATGACGTAGATAGATGGAAGACTCCACTCCACTCCTTCAATGCGTTACGTAATTAAGTGATATTCTCTTTTTTCTGGATGCGTTTCTAGAACGTGACTTATCAGAACTTTCAGCCTCTCGTAAATAGTAATGCCAGCTAAAAAGGAAACTAAAGCTCTTGACCAGTTAACAGATTTTGGCTTAATTTGGTTCATATCTATAAAAATGAAAGTGGCATAGATGAATCGCAAATCTTTGGCTGAAATTCATTGGAAATTGCTGCATAAAAGTAAACAAAAATCCAACACTGAAAAAAATAAATTACGGCTCGTAGACATACCGTCCGTTCCGGGCTCAGCTATGCCGAAACTTCCGAGTGCTGGAGCCGTAGCTTCGATTGCTTCAGGTACTACGCCCGGAACTTTCGGCCTCTGAGCCCGGAACGTGGATGGTATGTCTACAAAGCTCGTTAGCACGGCTTCCACGGCCGAAGTTTTTTTTCAGTGAAGGGGTTTTGCAGAATTTTTTGGTATTTTATATCAGAAACTGAGGTTTTTATATTCATAGCTTACTTGTATCATGAACTCTATATTTTGGCAACTGGACATGGATATAGCTTTACAGCTCTTATACAGCTCTTTTTCAGAAGGGCGATACTTTTCAGGCCTACTTTCGTTCGAATACAATGTTTAGGTAATAAATTCAGTTTAACTTTTTAATTTGGGCTAATTTAATAAAAGCTTGAGGTAAAGCACCCACGAAATTAAGTTTGTATGGAGTTATACGTTATTTTTAATGATATTTTTTACATTAAACCTTACAGGAAGAGACGAGTTCATAGAGGAATCTATCGCCATGATTATCGCTGAGGGTAGCCCCTACTTGGGCATAATCAATGAAAGGTATGTTGTTTCTTGTATTTAGTTTTTCAAAGTTACTTTTAATAGAGAATGTTGGTAAAATTTAGTCGTTTACTTTTTTTTATGCGGAAAAATTGTTTTGGATGTCAGAGTGTGTAAATTTTTTCCTTATTAACAGCAACGAAAATTTTAATCAAAATGAAGGTTTTCAAATTTAAAAGTACGATCAATTTTGACAAAAATTCCATCGAAATGTGCTGAACTCAGTTCGCAGTGATTGCACATTTTGTACACTCTAAGTTTGGAAGTCATCTTTTCGGATTTAAGGTGATTCGACGGACGCCATTTTTTGTGTCAGAGCGACGTGCGATACATCGCATCGATTCGCTCCATTTTTTCAGCTACTTGTCATTTTTTTCGAATTTTAAGATCGCAAATCTATTGTCAGGAGACTAAAGAATTCACTTACTAATTTGACAAACAAATTCAACGTAATAAAGGCAGGGTTTTTTTAGAGGAAAAATATCGCATTCGATACTGATATCGAAACTGCACTCGAATGCGACATTTCCTTTTTCCATTCCCTTTTTTCGCTGAATACTTTGTAAACCACGAGGCAATTTTTTGAGAGGAAAAATATGAAGCCAGAATCATTGAAAATTTGATGTAAGTTTGTCCAACTTCGATAGGATTCGGAGGATGCACCAGATGGGTCTGATCCACAAATGGATTACGGACGCGTTGCCGAAAAAAGACCGCTGTTGGAGTAAATCCGTTGTCAACGAGGTCACCAAACATTCCGTCAATCTCGACGACATGCAGGGATGTTTTTTCCTATTATTTTTAGGTATGTAACACATTTTTTGTCCGAGGAGTTTGTCTATAAAACAGATAAAAAAAATCATCGTCACCATTCATTCATGCTAATTGGACTTCATTTTGTAATTAAGAACTACGATTTCTGTTTCATCCGTAAAAGCACTTATATGTATAGAGGAAGTAATGGTGCATACGTTGTGTCTAGACTGAGCCAGAAATTCTAGTTCCTAATTGCAAAATATAGTCCAATTTCAGTCTACTTTTTCTTGTGCGATAGGTAGAGCATGAACTTTTCAGAAGCATCACAGTTGTACGCTATAGTGTATGTGAGGATTGTAAAACTGCTGAACCGTACATCTCGATTTTGATCTTCGAAAATTTTCGCTGAAATTGTATTTTATTCAGGAGGATGATGCTCTGTAATTTCACGTGAAATCTTTCGGCAATTATTTAATTTTCACTTGGAAATTTCAGAGTAATATTTCAGGAGGAAATATATGGTAGGAGCAGACGTTACCATAAAAAAGTTACAATCAGTAGTGCACAATTTTTTTGCGGTTATTACTTATTTATTTCTTCTTTTTAATTTATTGAAGATTTATGAGCTCCGCTGTTGTGCGTGAGGGACAATATTGAAAAGCTTTCAGGAAAAAGGGCCCATATCGAAAAATCGCGCTTGGGAAAAGTGCATTTAAAGTTTTCATTAATCACCTCCTGGCGACTAACGGTGACTCACATTAGGTATTACAATCCAAGCTCCGATGTAAGTCACAGTCAATGTTCACAAAGTATATATGAAAATTTCGATTACATTTTCTCAAACGCAAATATTTGGTATGCACCCTTTTCCTTGAAAACTCCTCAATTGATTTCAAACTTAATGCTTGTGCTTTGACAGTTCTGTGATTTCTGTTGCAAATGAATGATTCCAGGATTTTTGGTGGCAGTTTTGTTCGTGGTTGGAGAGATTGCAAAGAAAAAATTTGGTTCAAAACTCGGTAATAGAGTCATCTATCCCTTCACACAATGAAACTACATATATAAATGCCTCTTAGTGCTCTTGCCTTCCAACGCTCACCTCAGGTTAGTATTCACTCCGGTTAGTATCTAGGGGGGCCGTAGCTCTGACTGGGGGTGCTCACGGACAAAAACATTAAAAAGGCTTTACTTTTACAAAATTATTACCATTAATATTAGGCTTCATTTTTTATCCATGAAGCTCAATCCTATAGAATGGCGGTTCAACCCTGGATCCCCCAGTACTTTGAGAATCAGAAAAACACCGAAGTTTTTAACCATTAAGTCGAATATAATTTGGTAGAGGAGGAAGGGGGGGGGGGTAGCAACTATATCCATCATCCCTCTATGATGCGAAATAACTGTATAATGTAGGATTATCAGGGCGTTGGCGTCGCGTATCGGCAATCAAAATAGATATTTCCGGAGACTTTAACGAATGGCAAGAAAAGCAAACTAAAATTTTTGTAACTTGTTTGAACTTTTACTCTCTGTCTTCTTCACTTTTCTGCTCTTTCTTTCCCTCATTCTTTTTCTTCACTCTGTTTTGGCACAGGGATGAGGAGCAACCCCCCCTCTCCCTCGTTTGAAATCGGAACGTATCATGTACGGGCTGGAATTGTTAGTGTCCAAATCTGTCTCAAAAAATCTTCCTTGTGCCGAAGGGAATGGATGAAACTAATCGTGCTTGGGGGATCCCGGCGTTGCATTATTTAGCTCATTATGGAAAACGATGCTGTAGAACCTCTAAAATAATTTGCTACTAAATTTAGAGAACTGATCTGGCAGCACCGAAAATTTACCTCAACCAAAATATTTTTTTCGTTGTGTTTTTTATTTTTAATTTTTTTGTTTGAGTGCGTCAAACTGGTTGGGCGAATTCAAATGAGCTGCACTCAAGGTAAAAGCTGCAACGTCAAGAAAATTGAAAATTCGATGGAGTTGCAATCATGTTGGCCTTGCAATTGGATTTTTTTATCTTTTTATTTATAAGTGAGGTTTAACGTTGTAAAAAAGTTTGCTACTTCCTCTTGATGTGTGTTTATTTTCGACGATTTTAGGCGGGAGTGTCGTTGGAGGGTGTTAATAATAAAATATCTTTATAGAAAATAGAATTATATAAAATATCTTTATAGAAAATATCTTTATAGAGCACACCCCATCTCTCCAACTCGTCCCTAGTTCCGAGTGGTAGAGATACCTCCAGTTATATAATTGAAGTATGGAGATCTTATGGTTTCTTTGTTGTCGTAGGTTAATTGGAATCGATTATGACCTCAAACTTTAGATTGGTTGTTGTACCGATTGTGAATGATCTGTTTTTTTTTGTTTTTTTTTACTGTATTTTTTACGTGAATAATGCCACAATTAAGCTCTTCAGTCCTGAAAGGGGATATTCAATTACCATATTGCTGAGACTTTTTTTTATCACTATTTTTTTATAATAAAATGAATTAGTGGCTAGTATTTTGACGTAGAATATTTTAATTTAACTTTTACAATAATGAGGACTTTTTGGAAACTTCTAAAAAAAATGTTGAAAGTGAAGCGTTCAGCTTCCACAAGCGAATAAGTGAAGGAAAATGATACGGGAATGATGGGGTAGGGTTATCCCAAAAAGAACTGCACGATCATGATTTTATCACAAAGGCACATGAAAATATGGGAAGTATGCGTTCCAGTTTCACTGTTAATAAAAAAAACCAAGATTATTGCAATTAATTTTAATAATAATTTATGAGGAGAGCTGTCAGTTAGAGTTGAACATATCATTATTACCGCACCAAGAAAGCTAACATGTTAGATTGTTAATCCAATAATCTGCAGAGAATCAATAAAACTTTTGGTGAAAATTGATGAGATTGTTTGAAATATGAATTTGTTTTAAATAAAGTTGCATGGAATATTTTTGTTAACTTGTAATTCTTCAGCAATGATGCAAACTGGTAAAATGATCCTTGCTCTTGAAAGGCCCCCAAGGGTTGGCTTTTCTCTTCTCCATCTCTTTTTTTCTCTCCTCTTCCTTCTTCCGCTGTTGGATAGCGTCGAATCCGGCTTTCCTGAAAAAAAGAGAGAAAAATAAATTAAATCATTGATTGAAACAAGCACGAAAATGAGCAAGGAGGTCTGCGTGCGCACTGAGCGACACAATATCTGCCTCTATTTAGGATTATTTTGTAATGCGTGACGATAGGTGTGTAAGTTCAAAGTGATGGTATTTAAGAAAATAACGGGAGTGTAGCACGGTTGTGATGCATTGAAATAAATTCGGTCTACTATGCTTGTCATGATAAATGGTATCCAGTCAAAATGACCTAAGGCTTGTATCAATTATTTGTAAACGTATCTCTTGTAATAATTAATAATGTCTTGCAAAATAATAATTCATGGGCTTTGAGGACAAGGCGCATAAGTGCGGTTTTTTAAAAAAAATTGAGATATTATTTATTTCTAGTAAGACCAGTCTTAATGCATAATTTGTGAAAAATTCGCCCCCAAATTCTAATTTTTAAGCATCAAAAAGTAAGTTTGAACTTTTTTTCCGCCATAAGGATCCATGTAATTTCAAAACTTCAAGCAATAAAAGATTCCTCGAAATTCCAAAAACTGCTCTTATGCGCCTAGTCCTTCAAACTCCTCAATTAAGACTCGTATCATGCAAGGTAAATGTACCCTACTAAGTTATCCGGTGTTTTGCGTGGTATTTGCCATGCTTAATTACCTATTTTAAGCATAGAGTACATAGAGTTGTAATGTAAGTGGGTGAGCTGGCGCCGCACTTTTAAGCATTTTCCAGGTCCCGAATTCCGAGACTCCTGTGTGATGCCGGGTCACTTTTTCGATACAGAATCGATTGTTTGCGATACACGGGTACCCGGCCATCCAATGTAAACAAAGAAGATAGGAATCATCGCGTATTCCACACTGCCAGTTTGGATCGAACATGTATCGAAAAAGTGACCCAAACTCGGCGCACACCGGGCTCGGAACTCGTCGAGCAAAACATGGCGCCAGCTCTCCCATTTACATTACGACTCTATGTACTCTATGATTTTAAGGTTATTGTTGGGGCTAATCCCGAAGGAGACCTAAATATTATTACATCCTAAATGATATAAGAAATTTTCATTATTTTTTGATCTTCTTAGATGGAAGGCTATGTCTAACGCTTGCTCGTCATTTTTCAGGCCTCACACTTGGAATTTGCCTTTCCTTCCATTCCGTCATTATACCTTTCATCTTCCTTCGGAGGCAACCTTTGGGTCAATTTTGGAGCGGTGAACGTGATAGTTTTTCCTCTTGAACATGCTCAAAAATGTAATTCTATTTTTTTAGAGGTATTTTCCCTCAATTACACATATTGTAGATATTTTGATGCAACTTAATCACTTGTCGCTCCTTTGTGATGCACTGCGACGTTTAGAATGTGTTCTTCTTCCCATTCAGCTCAAAAATATACACCCTTTTTTAATACAGACGTCTTCCCTATGTTATTTATTGCTTTTTGTCCTTCCCAAAGTAATCCAGAGTCCACGCCAAGTAAGGCCTATCCAAGGCCCATGCGGGTTAGAAGCCATGCTAAATAAGTTCATTATTTTTTAGAGTCCGACAAATACGGTTGTCTTCATTTTAACATTGAAACTAAGTACAAAAATTAAGTTGGCGGAAGTTTTTTCGCATTTTACATCACCGAATGAACTTCTTTTGCATCGATCACACCCTTTGTTTAAATACTGTAAACAGGTTTTTGTGAGATATCGCAAGAAGAATACGATTCTTACTATGCGAATAGCCGTAAAATTTCGACGATAACACTGTAGGGAATGGTGCTATTCCTTGCAATATTGTAACAGCGTTGCTACAGGTGAAATATGAACTACCGATCAGTATGTAAGTTACAAAGTTGTCCATCGTTGTCTAAGTTATATTGTAAGTTGTCTCTAGTCGTGACCAGTTGTTCTATTTTATAATCTAAGAAGTACATTATCTCCTCTACGTCTATCGTTTGGTTAATTGTAAAGTGTTCATACCAGTGGCCGATCCAGAGAAAACCTGAGAAGGGGGCGGGGCCTTCTCTCAGTCCTTCCGTGGTGATGGGAAGGTTATTTGGACTGCATTTTGCAATTTGGAACTATAAATTCTGGCTCATCTGAAAAAAAAACACTTATGTGCATAGGGAAACCAATGGTACATACGTTGTTTTTAAACAGGACCAGAATTTATAGTTCCAAATTGCAAAATGCAGTCCATTTGGAAGGTTCCACCCTCTGGGAAATTTGGAAATCGTGCTCCCATTCAAATAATCATTCTGGGGAAAGCTCTTAAACTCAACATTTTCCTGGTAAGATTGACCGATTGACCATATCCCTGTTTCAAAACCGATTCGTTCGGGAGAGGGAGAAAAGAGAGAAAAGCAGAAAAGTATGAACGGGCAGCGGAGATAACTGCAAAGACCAACATTCCAGCTAGGGGCCATGGGCGGCCATTCCTAAATTACGTGTAGCGCTCCAAGTCTTGGGATTGCAAACTCACGGGAGCAACCAATCCAGCTTCCAAGGATCACCGCAGACTTGATTTTGACATCATATATTCTAAAACAGCATATTAATTTCACGGTGCATGCGTTTATTTTAATCTTATTTTTACCGTCACGTCTTCGAGAATCGATCAATTGCGTCTCAAAAATCGCAGCAGCTTCATCACGCTTGGCAAGAAGGTAATAATTTTAACCGCGCATCGGGGGAATCGGACTCAAAGTTGAGGCACTCCCGTCGACTAGAAGAAATTTACTTTGAAAAATTCAAATAACGCACGGGCTCATTGCCGGAATGGGCGCGAATATACCGTGGAACCGCGATGTCCACTCGCTCGATATATTATTATTATTTTCGTTCCTGGCGCGAATACATTGTCGAGGAACATGGCGCGCAGGCTCGGTTGCGTCCTTGAGTGCTGTTGGCAGAATTCAGAGAACTGGTCACGAGTCTTGCCAGTCGGACGTATTTCTGCCAAACGGAACTAAGTGCATTGAGACGTGAGCCCTGAGACCCATCAGAGTATATGCGTAACAGGGCTCACGTCATAATGCACGTAGTTCCGTTTGGCAGAAGTACGTCCAGTTGTTCCTTACTTTCATAATGAGCGAAACCAGTTGAGAAGCTGATTATTGGCCGGTGGCCAGCTTTCGGGGAAGTTTATCGAACCGCAGCATCCGACGAGTGTATCGCTTGGACAGAAACAAGGAGTACACAGTTGACAAACAGCTACGAATCACCTACTTTCCACGCGGAGGAATTTGTGACGCACCTCGGAAAAACAGCCTGTGGCGAACAGAACGAGCTGTGCGAGGGAAGAGAGGGAGGAGGAAAAACCTACCCGACATGTATCTAATGAGTTGCTAAAGAGGCTGATCATCGAAACTGATAGACAAAGCGACGGACAAAAGAGAAAAAAAGAAAATGGTGCGATCCTAACGGTGGAAGCGGGTGGTTGCAATGAACGAAGGAGGTAAGCAATAGACTAACCAACGGCAACCCGCAGGAGAGCACCCCTTATAGTTAGTCTATCACTTTAACCCTTAGTCTAATAACTACCCATTTCAACCGATGGGATCCCTCCATTTTTCCTTTGCCCTATTTGTCCATCAGTTTCGATCCGCAGGTGCAGGTGCCCTCATAGGGCCAAAAAAGGCCGAACAAAAATTGGTCAAACATTTTAAATGCGCAAAAAAAGTCTCTTCGTGGCATTTTTTCCTCTCAGTGTATTGATTTAAACTTACACTGAAAAAAAAACTGCTAAAATCAACACATGAAATAGTGAAAAAAGGTGACAACTCATCAAAATAGATTAAGAACACCGGGTTGATTTTACTAATTTGGTGATTAGTCACCGTATTTTAGCAATTTTTTTTTAGTGTAGTATTGAAGTTGTATCACGTGATAAGGGCAGTGTTCAATGCCCGAAGTTGGCTCTCCCTGTGTTTTACCCCTAAATTGTTAGACCTATGAATTTTACGAAGGATCATTTGCTGTGATCTCTTTATGAGCGCAAAGCTGGCGGGTTTTCCTCCCTTGAACATGCCATCGAGTGCATCATAAAAGACAGCTTATTTGATAAAAAAAGCAGCCAACTTTGCGCTCAAAGTTAAATCATAGCAAAAACGTAAAAAATCAACTTTATTTAGCTGTTTTCCAGGAGAAACACAAAGGGACACAACAATTGACTCTGGACACCTAATGCTATCTTATAATGCGATGCAACTTCAAAACTGACAAGAAGCCAGAGCCTTAAGGCAATGATATGAATAACAAGTAAACTTCTCAATGAAAAAAACTATTTTTAAAATCACGAAATTGGGGCCGTGTATGCAGTGGCGTGGCGTGCTTTGCGATTTATCGATTGTTATGCCATTTAAACCTATGGAAAAGAATCGATAAATAGGGTGTTCGCAGCGAACACCTTAATAATCGATTCTTTACCATAGGTTTAAATGGCATAACAATCGATTTATCGCAACTCACGCCACGCCTCTGGTGTATAGGAAGCCCGTAGGCGCAAAGGTTCTTTGATCACCAACGGAAGAAGGACATTAATTTACAAAATTAAGAATCGAGTAAATCATTTTGGGAATAATTACGTTTTCGGCAGACTTTTTAGAGAGACTCTCAAGAGAGACGAAAAAGAAAGCATTCCTCAGAGTGGACCAGTAACAATATATAACTGGACCACCATTAAGGACAAGAATCAAAGGAGCAGAGGACATGTTTTCTCATTAGAATATTCCATTGGACAGCGCAGGTGTTGCGGAAATTTCCACGGCCAATCGCTAAGTAAAAAATTAGCTTTTGTGAACATTATAGAGTCCGTTGTCAGGTCAGATGCAACAGTTAGAGGATCGTGTTTTGATATTCGGAACTTAGCAATCAGCCAACATTAAAATTATCCTGCCCAACATCAATACTCTCCTTTCTTTTCTTTTTTTTAAGTCATTATATCCTTCCTACGTACCCCAAATACAGCTCCTTTCAATTAATTGGCAATTTACGTCATCGATGACTTTTTTCGGTATGAATTTATCAACGAAAAATCTGCACATTAAGGTGTGCATTTAATTTTCCAGAATGTCAAAATAGGTTCAAGACGTATTTTGAATCATCATGCTCATGACTTCATCGCCGTTACACATCTCTGGATAAATCAATTGCTCTTTCCTGCACTGCCATTTGAATCCAATATCCGTGTTTAGCGGCAGCTAATTCACCTTGAATTTTAGCTTCCTGCAAATTACCGCCACGTCTTTTGTTCATTTAGAGTACCTAAATATCTCTTTAGTGACCGGCGCGCAGCGAGGAAATGGGAGTCCTAAGATCGATCACAAACATTTCTACTTGATTTAGTTACAACTGAGTTATCCATCATTTAGGTGGTTTCGTAAAATACTTACTTCGCTGTGTTATCGCAGACTGAAACCTCAACTCGGCCGCAGATTTTAGTCTCTCCTTGAACCATCTTGAGTGTGTTCTCTTGGCTGGCAATCGGCTGGCAAACAATGTAGCGCTGCGGTCAAGAATATGGACTGCTTCGGTGGTCTCTTTAATGGCAGCTTTCAGAAAACCGTTCGATTCCGGGATTTGAGGGGGGCTATGGCACGTAGTGGATAAGGGTGAGCACGAATAGTTCCAGCTGGTTACCCGAGTTTCCGCGACGACTACCCAGAGAAGTGGACAAGTTCTTCGTCAACCTGGAACCAAAATTTCAGTTCGTTTTAGTCATGATACAATAGTCTTGATTCATATGCCGTAAGCAAATTGTAAAATCAGGCATTTTGTCAAAATGTCGAGGCAAATAGTCAAATGCCTAGGCAAATAGTCAATTCATCCCCTAGTGGGCAAAGTATCACAACCACCATGCGATGTTTCAAAATGTCCGCCGCCATTTTATTTTTTACAGAGAAAATACTGTTAGTTGAATCTGTTTGAAAACTGCACTGAATTTTATCGGCGGCACAAAGAAAATTCGGTGAAATTTTCGAACAGCTGCGTCGAACCATTTCTCTGCATAAAAATAAAATGGCGGCGGAAATTTTAAACTTCGCATGGCGCTTGTGATACTTTGGCCGGAAATTTGATTAAATGCCTGATTTGAATAATCACCCGCGACAGATATTCGCAGCATTGAAACTATCCTACACGAAGACTAGGAATTCAAAACCCAGTAAGCGTCATTCAGTTTTGCCAAGTAAAATTGTGCACTTCTTCCCTTAATAGCGAAAAGCAGCAAACAAATTTAGAGGAAAATTCTTAATAAAAAGTCAATTGAGCGATGGCGTTTAGTTTCTTTTACTATGAGGGACGAAAAACCATGCACAATCTTGGCGACACCTGATGCCGCTTACCAGGTTTGGAATTTCCCGTCTTCAAGTAATGAAAAACTTTGCCATCCCAAATGTATGTACTCCATTAAAAACAACTTAAGCCGGGGAAATGACATGAAAAACGGAAAACACATAAATATAACCGAGACGTTTCGAAGTAAGTCTCGCAACTTCACTTTCAAGCAAAAAAAGAGAGAAAAATTAAACAAGGAGGGGGAAAAACAAGGAAAAATGAGTCGTCGTTAACTGCTGTTCTGCCGTGCTAAGCGAGAACGCCGTAAGAGCCATCAGCGTTGCCAAAATCTTGATAAAATAGGAATTTACTTTGAAATTTGAGAATATTTTTCCAATCTTTATGATACTTTTGTTTGCAATTCAATTTAAAATATCTGAAAATTTCAAGGAACAGTAGGTATGCATAACTTTCTCCCCCGATACATTCTTTATTAGGGAAAATTTGGCAGCATTCGAAAGTTCTTACGCCGTTTTTCCTTAGCACGGCAGTGTTGTTGTGAGACTGAGACTAATTACCAACAGAGTAAACAAACCATGGTCCATAGTGTAGGGGAAATCAAGGTACATGTAGACACAGATCCCCATAAATTTTAAACTTCAATCACCACCTTTTTCATGGAGAAAAAAATGATGATAAACATCATTTATCATCATCATCGTCATCATCATATCAAATCTATTTTAAATCGTTTAAAAATCTGATACATGAAGGAGTCAAGCTGGAAGGGCTTTATTGCATTGTTACGTTGGAAAATGTCACATAATTTTTTTTAGTTTTCATTCAAGGAAGAAATTGTTTTCTTTAAGCGTTTCCTGAAACTCTCTTCGTGATTTTATAGAGATTCTTTAAAATGTCAAGTATGAAACTTACGCCTGCTAATGAATAAAGAAATAAGTTGTCAGGTACAAATAATGTTTTGCAACGCTCAAATGCATTTAAGCCCCGCTAGCTCTAACCCTTCTGGATAGCTTTTTCTTCGAATAAAAGTTTAAAAGTGATAAAAAACCAGGAGTACATGGTGTCGTACTGTAAATGGGAGAGCTAGAGCCACTTTTAGAAGCATTTTCCAGGTCCCGAATTCCGAGACTCCTATGTCACGCCGCCGCCGGCCGCGTCACTTCCTCGATTTATAATAGATTTTTTTCGATACAAGGGGGCCCGGCCATCTGATGTAAACAAAGAGGATAGGAATTACTACGAATTCTACATTGCCATTTTGGATCGAAAATGTATCGAAGCTCGGCGCACACCGGGCTCGGAACTCGTCGACCAAAACATGGTGCCAGCTCTCCCACTTACATTACGACTCTATGTACCCTATGTAAAAAGCAAAATACCGAGGGAAATTACTATAAGTACTTGATTACAGCTATATAGATATTATTTCAGTAATAAGGATATCATCTTTATCAGATTTGCGATGAATAAAAAAAATATAAAAACAAGCGACGACTTGTTTCTCCCCCTTTGCGTCTCATTTTCAATTTGACTGTCTGAAAAAAACAGTAACAACTTTGAAATGTCCTAGTTTTTCAAGTTCAGTTTTTTTCCGTTCTTAACCTAGATTCTTAATTTCAATCGATAGCTGATTACTGTTTGGTCCTGCAAGTCACTCATGACTCCCGGAATAATTTTTCAAGTATGAGTGAAAAGTGAGTATGATTGTGGTGATAAATTTTTCACGTTGAATGTTCCTTTTTAAACCCAAATTAAATACCTTACTAAAAACTAATTCCCTCCATTTTGAAATATCATTAAATCCTTCTCCTGCTTGACATTGGAGGGAAGAAAAAATGTAAAGCCGCCGCCTTGCACCGGCTGAGAGCCGGTTTAGAGCAGTTTTTTTTTTGGCGACACGTCACAGATTGATTCTAGACCAAAACAGTGAACATTAGCAATGCATTAGTCAGTCTTGTCATATCATCGCCTATTCTGCCGTGATAGCGAAGAGAACAGTAAGTGATGCTGGGATGAGTCGCGAGACACATAAAAGCATGCGCTAATCATGGCTCATGCAGAAATATGCACTTACTGCTGTCTTCGCTATCACGGCAGTATTGCTGGTTTGATAAGATGAGCTAAGCAGTTTTGAGTGTGTGTATTATGTACATTCAATTTTTATTTTCTTGTCCTCCCTAGAAAAGACCCGCATTTTGTAATTATCGTAACGCTAAGTGTATAACTGTGTGATAATCGACATGTTCTATCAAAATGAACTGCCAATCTTTTAAACAAATTTAAAACAAAGGGTTGTTTCTTTGACGGGTGGAAACGAGGTTGCGAAACAATTCAAAACGCCCCGGTTATTTGCTTGATTTTTTTTTTTTTGCGGATTATGTAACGATTTTTTGTTTTATATTAGAGATTTCAGGAACTTTTCGTCGTATTACAGAGAATATGTATACCAACTCTTGAAAGAAAATTTGCTCTTCGATTATCCGAACTGACCGACCGCCACATTAGTTCGGATAATTTAAGGTTCACTTTGTGAATAGATTAATTAATTGATTAGCTGCTACAATAGCAAAGATTTATCAAAGTCTGGAGCTTTCAGTCTGGAATACTTGAAAATTTGAAATAATTAAGTACCAGCACAAGGCTCATTAAAAGTTTGAGATCGGATGAATTTTTTAAGTTGAATTGTAAGGATTGTACACTTAAATAAAAAGTATGTGGAATCTGGGCGTCGTCATGGAGAAATGCACATAAAATACTAATTTTACCAAGAGCAATTTTGATGCAACCCATTTTACCCTCCATAACTGTTAGAAAGCAGGAGACCGGGAGCTAGAAATTTAAACCATTTCAGTAAGACAGCGCCCATTTTCTTTTCCCGGCGCTGAAGTCTCCTCAGTCAGTTTTTCTCACTACAGTTTCACAAGTTCTAATCTGCGAAATTAATTGCAATATCTACAGAAAACGATGTAGCACTTGTCTCCTTTCCTTAAGGTCTCCATAGGCAGTTAATGTATCACTATAATTTTACAAGTTCAAATGTGCAAAATTCACTGTTGTACACACGGAGTGCGATACATCGCCTAAAAATTTGAAAAAATTGGCGGATTTCCGAAATAATTTTTCTTGAAAGTGAAGTTCGATATCTTTATACGTCATAGATAACATGGTCAAATGGAAATAAAATACACCCCGTTTTTAAAATCTTCTCAGTTTATTAGCTTCTTTGACATTTTGGTGAATCTAGTCAATGCGGTTTTGAGTCCAATAGACGAAAAGTTGAAAAAATCAGACGCGACGTTTGACCATTAAAAGATTTTGGGTGGGTTCTACGAAATCCAGGTTGCATCTACAATCGCCTCCAGTAATTTTCGTCGAGGATACCTCAATTTCCTCAGCCCTATCGAACCGAATTCTATATAATGTTTAAGTTCTCTCAAAAACTGCGTAAAATTGCAATATTTTATGATTTTGGTGGAGAATAACTGATCCGACGGGTAGGTATCGCGTCAGACATGTTACACCATTTTTACCCTTCCCCACCTATTAGAAAGTTGGTGGATGGGCGTCAGAAACTTAAACCTTTTCAATGAAATAACAACATCCATTTTCTTTTCTTGGCGTTAAAGTCTCCCTAGTCAATCAAATATTTTACTACAATTTTGTATGTTCGAATCTGCGAAATTCACTGCAATATCAACAGAAA
Organism: Bemisia tabaci; assembly: GCF_918797505.1. Classification (NCBI taxonomy): domain Eukaryota; kingdom Metazoa; phylum Arthropoda; class Insecta; order Hemiptera; family Aleyrodidae; genus Bemisia; species Bemisia tabaci. Next base: position 18,178,761 of record NC_092798.1, read on the forward strand.
GCCATGCAGCGCCTCAAACCTCAATTGCCTCAGTTCTATCAATCAGAGTTTTATCTATTCTTTCCAAGTTTTCTCAAAAATTAAGTATGATTGCATGTTTTTCAACATTTTGGTGGAGAATAACTGACCTGACGGTTGGTAGGTATCGCTCGTCAGACAATAAACACCTCATCGACACAAAACCAATGGTGGACGGGTTTCACAATTGATAGGAAAATGGCAGTTGAACGCGATACGGCACTGTCCACTTGGGGTCTCACTTGGTGAATGAGCTCGGGTGCTGGCCAGCGGCTGGCTATCATCGATATTTTGTCCACCTCCGAGACTTTGCTGACGTGACTTCGGACACGAAGGAGGGGAAACATGTTTCAAGATCGCTTCGCTCCGGATCGACTCAACCAACAAAGACACTTTTCTGGAATCAGCTCATTAAGTCATTTGACTGCACCGGAAAAAAACCATCTCGGTTGAACATCGATGGCTGAAGTTGAAAATGCGTATCTCTATCGCAGCGTTTGAAAAGCTCCCATCATTTTTCATTTTTTAAGAGTGAAATCAACAAAAAACCTCCCTTAACTTGTCCATGAATACATTAGAATCAGTGAAGAAAATTCACGGAAAATTTCGAGAAAAACCATTGTTAAGTTTTCGTCAAATAAAATATGACCCATGAGCAGCAATTTGCAACGTCGCAGTCGGAGATCCGCATATTTCGACCTTGGTCTTCGATACTATCGATATAGCGTGACGCTAAAAATTGGGTGAAACATATAAAGTATCTCATTTAACTTATATTTCACTTTTTTATCCAATCAAATAATTATATTACTATAGGGTGCACGGTACACGCCTCCTGACAGCCTCGCGGTCAACCCCGAAGCGCTTTGCACCTCAGGCGTTAGCACTACACGTTACTATTGTGAGTTTCAGTGGCGTGGCGTGAATTACGATACATCGATTGTTATGCCGTTTAAACCTATGGTAAAGAATCGATTATTAAAGTGTTCGCTGCGAACACCCTGTTAATCGATCCTTTTCTATACGTTTAAATGGCATAAGAATCGATACATCGCAATTCACGCCACGCCACTGATGAGTTTTTATTATAGAGTAGAATGAGAGAAACTTCAACTCGTAAGTAGTGCGTCTTATGCGTACGTCAAACAATAACTAAAATAACGGATCTCCTCTCAGGTTTCACTAATTGACCTACTGTTTTGACACCAGCTCTGACCACGAGTGCTCAAGTACGATTGTCATTAGGTAGATACGGATTTAAAAAAATAGAAAGAAAATTGTGCGCTTATTGAAACACTTGATGTATTTGCTTAAACATAAGACACAATATGGCCAAAATTTACATGAAATAACAGAACACATAAATAAATAAATATTTAAATAAAATTAATTAATCAATTAAATACATCGGCTGACAAGAGTATAGACAAAAATTTAGGGAGTCAAGCTGCTTGATATAGGCATGGGAAAGGAAATTTTCTTCGGGAATTCATCTGGTGTCTGTATAGATTTCAGATACCAGAGTTATGAGTTAAGAGGGCAATCATATCCTTGGAAAAAGATCTAGCGAGGGAGGAGTATTTAAGTCAAATTAAAGGAACGCTTCCACAATTTTTTGTCCATTAAATAATCTTGAAAAGACGTATATGTTTAATTAATAGGCTCAAGTCCAAATTGCAATTCCTTTCATATAAAAGACCTGGGCTGAAATTTTAGCCGTAAAACTTTGTTTTGCAGTGCGTTTGCGTCAACAGGATGCAAAGTTTTTTTAGTAGAAATCCCTACTTTTGGAGAAAACGTGGATATGAGCTGAATAAATTGAATTCGATGCGGTTCAAAACCTACCTATGACTTATGACCATAAAACACGGTCTTCGATGTAACATAGGCATAAATTAATGAGTATTACAATACAGCAAGCATCAAAAAGAGCATTGGGTCAAAGTGAGAATTTTAGTTTTTGAAGATACTTAAGCAGAACTAAAATAAAGATAAACGGTGTTCTGACGAATTGTTCAGCATAAATGTCTCTTTAAAGACGGTCAGATAATTCACTCAAAGCGTCCTTCTGTAGATCAATAATCTTAAAGTAAACATTGAACATTTAAACTTAACTAAAATAAATAAATTAATAGGAACATTGTTACGCTGGTAAGTGTGCAAGTATTTTCATTCATGGTGAAACTAAAAAAAAAAAAAAAAATAAATCCGCGTAGATTTCGGAGTCTCAATATATTTCTCTGAATATTATATTTTGCCAGGGCGATTCGTTGATTTGTATTATTTGTATTATTTTTTTAAAATTTCCAAAGTTTTGCATGAAATCCTCAGGAAATAATTTTATCAAGAAACAAAACCTCCGTTGAAGGGCTCGGAGGTTAAAGCGCATAAGTGAAGTCTCTGCTCTTTCGAGAAACACGTGTTTAAATTTTCGAAATTACATGTATCCTTATGGCAAAAACAAAATTAAAACTGACTTTTTGATGCTTAAAAATTGGAATTTGGGAGAAAATTGCGCACAGAATCTGCATTAAGACTAGTTTTACTTGAAATCATTAATAGTTCAATTTTTTCAAAAACTGCACTTATACGCCTTGTCCTCAAAGCCCTCAATTAATTAAAGGTTAAGGAAAAATCATACGGCAAACTTTTTTTGTCTGAAAAATAAACTAAAAGAGGAAAATCTGTACGACGTATAAATTCAGACACCATTTTTTTTTTTTTTTTTTTTTTTTTTTTTTTTTTTTAGTTTCACCATTGTATTGTGGTACTAAGCAGGTCAGATCGACGATATTATCATGTTACATTAGGGGTAAGAACACTAAGTGACTCAAAGATCCATGGAAGGTAATGTGAAACTCGCGTGTACACGCCCGGTTTGTTCTTTTTAGCACATCCGTCTCCCCACGAGACTATTCCCGTTAGCTCGAACCGTCCTGTGAACAAATAAAATATATTTTTAAAGATACCGACTCCTATCTACTTGAAATGAAGCAAATCTTAAAAGGGAAGTATAGTTTTCGGAAAAAGTAGGCTTTGGAGTTTAGGAACAAATAGGATTCAAGAAAATTAAAAGAAACGTTTCAAAGCCTCCACGCGAACAAAGATTTCGCATGGTAAAATCTTACTTCCGAGTCATCACTGCCACTATAGCTCAACAATAATTGTAGATGGTGGGCAGGTAGGGCTTTTTTGGACAAAAAAGGAGCGCAGCTTGACAAACTTCCAGTTATACTCGGCAAGCCGTTGAATGCGTCTTGAGACGAAATTGGTCGCAAGAGAAACTTTAATCTCCAAAAGTAAATCGTGCATGTTCCATTTACATTGCGAGGAAAGCTAGTGCAGCGTCGCGGATTCTTTAAATATTTTTTCTTCATATTAAAACATGCATCGCACCCCTTTCATACCAATGCGTATTTGGTTAATTTTTTTATTTATTTTTATTTTAACGAAAGGGAATACACTGCCTTTGTTAGATACCTAAAAAAGTCTCAAGATTCCAAATAAAGTACTTGAAAAATGGAAATTAAATCCATCCTAGGCGTAATCAGGGCTTGCTAAGATTGTGCATGATATCAATTTCTGAAAAAAAAACCCCAAAATTCGTTTGTTTCACGAACTTTTCATCAAGAAATTTTCCTTAATATTTGCTTTTGTAGATTTGGTATTCGCGCATGAGTTGAGATTGAATTCAATGAGAGAAACAGAGTTGCACGATCTTGGCAACACTACTTAGCATGTTTAGAATTTCCCTTTTTTCATTCTGCAAAATTATTTTCGCTCCGGTGAATTCTCGTCTCATAATTTATTATGCTCGATCGATTACACGAGTTTTTTTCGCTTTAATTCAGGAAGTACGCGTATGCTTTGACGCTATGTTCCTTTTCTTTGTAAGTGAGGTAAGACGAGGCGGCTGCAAGCTCGTCTGTGTTGGTTTGCGACTTCCTTCCGCGCGCTCGCGCCAAGCCTGTAGTGCGGGTTGCATCTGAGCCAGCTTCGAAGGCGCACCCTGGCCGTTGGTCTATAGTCGTTTAGTATCTAGCAGAAGATCATCAGGTGTGCCGTCGGTTGAAAGTTTGGGGCGCATATTTCCTTTAATGTATTTTAAAGGCTTAAGTTTTAGAAATGTTTTTTTATATAAGCTTCTGTATAGTTAAACCCCAAACATTTTATCTAAGATCTTCAATAGTTCCATACTTCCTGAGATGTGGATTGGTCCGTTTTTTGGTTGGACTCTGCCCACAATTTAGGAAATTTTGGGATTACTCTACTGCATATTTGATCAAAACAGATGATTATTTGTTCGATTGCTTTTACTTAAACGATACAGAGTCGTTTCAAAATCATACGAGTGAAATCCAACAATTAAATGAACGGGAATTTATCTATGGTTGAACGCATTCGTTGGCCACTTGCCCATCAGTGGACTCCAATGACGAATCTAATTGAATTTCAACGCTCTGACGTCAATCTAAAGATTGATTTGGCGTTCAATTGGCCACAATGACGTCACATCAAGAGTCTATTGACGCTTCTTTCATTAGACTTGCTTGCGCACATTCAGCGAAGGTGAAACTGTCAGGAAATTCTTAATCTCATTTGCCGTATTTTAAAACTTTCTTTTTGAGCCCCCCTACCCGCCTCCGTTCTCCCATGTTCTTGTACATGTCAGGCAGCATAGAGATATCGTTTTTAAAAATTGCGTCGGGTTTGGATTAACCCTCCTCTCGCCTCATATCCCTCACAAAAAAGCTGCGCTCCTTGCTCTTTTTGCTGGGGAACTTCTTAAAAATGGGCACTTATTGGTCAGGCTCAGCTAGACTCATCTTCCCCACGTCATCAGGTTCATATAAGGCACCCCTTGACAGGGTTGCACGGGTGAAATGAAAAATATGAAATATTGGAAATTTCCGTGAAATATTTCATGAAATTTCACCAAGTTATGAAAAATATGAAACACACAATTCAGGGGCTGGGTATGCAACGTGCACTAAAAACACCAAAACAGCAAAAACCAGTCGCCTTTCATTAAATTTTACATTTAATTTCGAAAGATAGTTTTCATATTTCCTGAATTTTCATGAAATATTTCACATGAAATTTCAAGAGTTTATTTTTCATGAAAAATTGCAACCCTGCCCCTTGAACCCGCCCTCCCCGTGTTGTCATTTGTGGATGATCTTCATCCACACTTCTTATTTGAAGATATTTCTCAATCGAAAACTCATTAATCAAATTTTGACTCAACTAGAAAAAAATCGCTCTTTAAAAAAAATGTATCCGTGGACTACCCAAGTAGCATTTTTCAACGGAAAAATTGCGATATTTTGAAATGTAAAGTTGCGATTTTTCTACGATTTTTTGGCGATAAAATCGATAGGATCATCAGCATCTGAGCAATCATTATCCTCAATCTTGTCGCAATACTATCACTCAAAATCGCGTTCGAAATGAACTGGAAATATTAACTTAATTTATCACGATTTTTTGTTCGATAATGTTGCGATAAATCGCCGTAAATGTGAAATCGCGATTATATTGCAAATTCAGGCGATGAAATCGCAATTTTTTATCCGATAATATTGCAATAAGGTGACGTTCATAAAATCGCGATACATTCTCCAATCCGATTGTAACTTTTCGCGATTATTGTTCTTGGGTATGGTTCATTTTCTCACTCTATCGTGCTAAGGAAGAACGCCGTATGAACCTTCAGGCGTTGCCAATTTTCCCTAGGTAAATCAAAAATTTCTGGGAGAATTTGTAAGTATTTCCTCTTCAATTTTTCGGATAATTTTGTTTGCACTTTCACCTGAAGTTTCTGAAAATTTTAAGGAAAAATATTCGTAGCTTTCCTCAAAAATAAACATTTACTCGAAGGAAATTTGGCAACTCTTGGATGTTCATACGGCGATTTTCCTTAGCACGGCAGCATTGACGGTTACACTTCAAAGGATTCTGTGCTTACCAGCAACTTGACACGCGAGAGGTCCTCCAGAATCTCCACCGCACGCGTCAACCCCGCCGTCTAAGAGGCCGGCACAGAGCATACTGTCCAAAATTTTTTGTCGACTTCCGTACACATTCGACGCGCGGCATGTCGCTAAGTCCAGGAGGGGCACCGACGCCGCACGGAGCTCCGGCGACAAGCTCCCGAGATCCTCCGCTGTCGGGACCAAACAAAAAAATTATTATTAATTCAATGAAAAAAAAAAGTCGGAAAAGCGGAACGAGGTCGTTCGGTAGACGGAAAAAACCGTCGATTGAACGCGTGCACGCCAAAAAAAAAAAAAAAAAAAAAAAAAAAAAAAAAAAAATCCACGAACAGTAACAAATTAGTCTTGGCAATGGCAAATAATAATTGCGCTTTCACCTATTTACTGGTATCCCCGTTGGAATGATATCTTACAGTATGTTTTTAGAGTTTTTTTTTATGATTTTATAATTGAGCACATGTGTAGCACCATTGCATGACGATTCGTCATGTTTATTTTCATTGCACATGCTCACCGGTGTCAATGAGCGTATTTATGCTAAGAGGCACTACGCGCCAATAAATAAAAGCAAACAGAACTAAGGAGCAGGCAAATTCCATGTACATAGCTCCTTTTGATTTAATTTACATGCATATAGTTCGTTTTTGCATAAACGATTATTGACTCTGGTAGCATGTACAAAGAAAATAAAAATGACGAAATGCCATGTATTGGTGTTACACATACGCAAAAATTATAAAATTATAACAACGATACAAACATACTGTAAGATATCATTCCGGCGGAATATCAATATAAATGGGTGAAAACGCAATTATTATTTGTCATTGCCAAGACTGATTTGTTGATTTTTCATGCAATTTTATTTTATTCTGTTAATGTCTGGTCCTGAGGCTTAAGTGTTTTGTTTTGTTTCATTTTTTTCTGCCTTGTCTCCTGCTTGAATATGCTGTTAATTTCAATTTTTTGAACTTTGTCATACTTATTCTTATGTTTAATTAACCTTTAATAATAGCCTTCGGGTTGGAAACATTTTGATTTTCTAATTATATTTTCTTAGGAAATCTTAACAGGATCCTTCGTCTTATTCATTTCATTTAAATTGGTGTTAATGGGCACTGTATTATTGTGAATATATATTGACAAAGTACATCAGTGTTTAGAAAAATTCGCAATCTACTGATGCAGACATTTAATCATTATTCTATTTTATACCTACTGAATAATCGTATAGAAAAGTTACAAAATCCATAACCTACGTTTTTGAGCACCCCATCCTGTAACAGTACACCAATCTCCAGTTTCTGCTCTTTTAGCTTGAATCCCGGGCAGGCAAATGGGTTGAATGTATGTATTAAAACCAATTCCTCCTTCACTTATTGCTTTTACTTTGATTAGTGCGATGTCATTGCTATGTGGTCCCTCTGGAAAAGAGATGAATATATCGTCACCTTCCAGGCAAAGTATCACAAGCGCCATGCGACGTTTAAAAATTTCCGCCGCCATTTTATTTTTTTACAGAGAAATTGTTCAACGAAGCTGTCCGAAAATTTCACTGAATTTTCTTTGTGCTGCCGATAAAATTTAGTGAAATTTCCAAACAGATTAAACCAACAATTTCTCAGTAAAGAAATAAAATGGCGGCGGAAATTTTTAAACGTCGCATGGCGCTTGTGATACTTTGCCTGGAAGGTGACGATATGAGAAAAATATATATTAGATGTTTAATTCACTAAGACAGGACTTATTATTAACTCCTTATTATTAACTCCTTATTATTATTAGGTCTTCTTTATTAACTTAAGGCTTTTTCTGTGCAGGCATCCGTAAGGGCAAAGAGAATAGAAGGGGACAGAATTTTTTTCACTCCATTTTTACCCACACTTTTTCTTTGATGTTCAATAAATTTATTTCCATAGAAATTTAAAATAATTGACTTATTATGTTTGCGTTTTTTTAAATTAAGGTGAACTTTTCATACATTTGCAGTCCATTAACCGACAGTTATAAGTGATGTATTATTTTGAAACAATGTTGAAAAGGTTTTTGATAATCTCGAGTGGAATCTTGTACAAATAGCCAATTTATTAAAAACTAGTGGCCTTTGCGGCCGTCAACTATTGGAAGAAAATTATTTTTCAATAATCGCCCAACAATTTCACCGAGGGCTATATCGCTTCATCGACTCTTCACGAAAGAACGTAACTACATTTCTATGTTGATAAATTTCCCATTGAAAATCGCATTTTTACCAGAAAAATCTTGGGCATTTTTAACTGAAATTGTATTCGAAAATCAGAAAAACTTGGACAAAACTTGCACAGGTACCCTCTACATTGGAAAAAAAAAACCACAATGGATCTAGAGTCCAGACTCTTGAAAACATTGACAAGAAGAAGGACTCCTGATTCAATCAGATTTAAGCTTAAATCAAAAGGAAACCCGCTCAAATTAAGAGGCTCGGTTCTTGATTTAAGCTTAAATCTGATTGAATCAAGAGTATTTTTTCTTGTCGATGTTTTTAAAAGTCTGCAATGGACTCAAGATCCAATTTGTTTTTTTTCCCAGTGTAGTAAAAAATTGAATTGTTTGAATGAATTTTGCAACCTTGGAATTAAGTTACGTTCCTTGTTCCGGGAACCAACGAACATGCCAGTGCTCTCACTACATGACCGTCAAAAGTTCCGGAATTCGGACTTTTTTTGTTTCAATTTCTCCCATTCTATAACCGTCAAAAGTTCCGGGATTCTCCTTAGATTTTTTCAAAAGTTCCGAAACAGTTCCAAAAAAGGCAAAAGGTCTGAAACCTTTCGATATTTTCAACAGTTCCGAGTAAAATTCAGGGAAATCTCTAAAGTTCCGCGATTCGAACCAATTTCCGGGAAATAGGAGCACAGGAACATGCAGTGTCTGAACCCTGATAGAAACAGTCTGCGGACGAATAGTTGAATGAACATACCTCGCCTGAATTCAGGATGGACGATGACTTTCTCTACACGGTAGGTACGCTCGTGCGAGTCTGAGCCGGACAAGTGGTGTTTGCCGACGACCATTCGTAGCTGAGACTTTTTCAAATCTCGCAAACAGTGGGCTGCTGTCATAATGACTCTGTCTCCTACAACCGCTCCTCCGCACAAGTGCTCGAATGTCTGCGAAAGACCGTTGAATGATTGAATATCAACCTGCAATTTAAAAAGTACCGATATCAGAACCTTCAAGAATTCGTTGACTGATCTAAAACTATTTTATACGTTCGGACGTTTTTCGTGATTGTGGTGGGTATATGCCGACGGCGTAAAGCCCTGGATAGAAGATCAAATTCCGAACCAATTCCGATCAAAGTAGACATGCTGATGACTCATGGTCACCATCTACCATCAACTTTTGACGGGCCGCACTATTTTGTTCAAAGTAAGATCAGAATGGAGTGCCACCATTCATCCTTTTTCTGCCTCAGGTAACATTTCTGCCAAGTTTTCATTTTGAAATTAAGCAAATTAATGAGTTTAAGACTGATGACTCCCGACACTTTGATGGTAATTGGTTCGGGAATTTGATCGTCTATCGAGGCCTTAAGTCCGCGCAATCACATATTTCGTTTGCGGTGTCTGAAAATCTTCGCGTCTATGTTATTTTTTTAAAGGAAAACAAATTGACATCATTCATTGAAGTTTTTGCAGAATTTTTTTCGCACAGAGAAGAAAAATCACGGCAGTTCTAAAGAATTGACATTGAGTAGTTTTCCGTTTAAAAAATAAAGTATGACACGAAGTCTGCGACATCGGAAACCGAGTTATGTGATTGCAGACTTACACCGTCGGTATGGAAATTAATTGCACGAGATTAAGACAGGTATATAGCTCTCATTTTTCCATGTCATCGTTTAATTAGACGACCTGACACAATGAAATTGCAGGTCAAGGAAGGGAGGAATTTGAGGGATGGACCCCCCCCCCCCCCCCGGTTAACGGACAGTAGGTCTACAAGAAAAACGGCTACAAAAAAAAGAGGTACCTTTTTTGGTCTACAGTCAAAATGTCTACATGAAAATGCCTATTAAAATAATGTCTATAGTAAAATATGTCTGCGGTATTAAAATGTCTACGGTTTGACTGCCTACTCCAAAAATGTCAAAGTACGTATTCATGTCGTCTAATAAGACTCTCATTTGAACTGTTGAACTCATTTGAGGCTGTGGATGCTGCAGGAGCTGATGCGTAAAAATTGTGAGTCAGTCACATTTCGCGAAGAATTCATCCTATAAGTATAAACATGTATATTTTATATACATTTTATTAATTTTTTTATTTTACATATAAATTTTATAGCCAACGTAAATATTTTGACATTTTCTAAGTGGGCAATCAAACCGTATACATTTTAATAGCGTAGACATATTTGACTGTAGACATAATTTTAGTAGGCACTTTAATGTAGACGTTTTGACTGAAGACTAAAAAAGATAGCCCTCTTTTTTGTAGCCCTTTTTTCTGTAGACGTACTGTCTGCATACCCCTTCCCCTCCTCTATGTCTCTCTTGGTTATTTAAGTTCATTGACTGGCTTTGTCTAATACAATGGACATTGATTTTCAAAAATTCTCAAGAGTGCAGAAAATTTCCGACTGACTTTATCAAAGTGACAAATTCATCATGGAGACAAAAACTAACGATAGGGACCTTAAAATTGGATCAGAAGCTGCCCCGCACTTTTGGGCATAAGCATAAACAGATGCATTTCAGCTAATTCGGAAAAACGAAAAAATGACAATTTTGAAGTAATCGTAGTTGATTCCCGAAATTGTAAGAATGAAAGCGCTGCTCATGACAAAGGTCTCTGGAAACATGTTACGTTATGAATAATAAAACTAATCATAACAATTCCTTTGATTTAACTTGATTGTCAAGTACCCAAAATGAATGTCAATTGTAATGGACAAAGCCTGTAAACGGGTTAAGTTAACGACACCGGAAGAATGAGAGTCAACCACTTACGGTAAAGACACACAAGTTGCTGCTAGATTTATTACACAGAGATTACTTTTTCCATGTATGATCCTTACCTGCCATGGATATGCACCGTAAGGCACTGTTGATCCACCGATAATCTTAGGGGTCGCACCACCAGATCGGTGTGGATAGTGTGGAACTGCTCTCACTCCACACTCCATCTGAGAGTAATAGGGAAATTTAGGTTGGCCACCACTTCTTCTCGTCCGATTTTCTGAAATAAATAAAACTAAATGAAAAATAGCCCCTGAAAAAATCGATTACATTCTTCTTGCATTTTTGCATGATATTTGTGCAATAACGTGCAACCAGCATTGTTTTTCTTCTCATAAAACCTATAGTAATTCATTCGAATCTAAGTTCATTTCTAAGTTGAAATTTTTTAGATAGAGGAAATTCAAAAAATGTCAACTTTTTTTTGTTTTTTTGTTTTTTGTTTTGTTTGGTTTGGATGACAGTACCTACTTCCTCTACCAGCAATGGGAGCGAGAAATAAAAACCATGCCTGCCTTCTTTACACCAAAGTCGTGTGACTTTCTCAACTTTCATACAAAAAAAAAGTTGAACAAGAAAACATTTGTGCTTCTTTAAACTGGACGATTAGAATCGTTCAAAATATAATAAAACACTGAGATTAATTTCCTTCTTAGTTTTCTGCAAGTAATGAGAGTGACATGTTTTCAGTAAATCCTACATTGATCAAATCCCCAATCCCAAAACCCTAGCTTACGCAAAATGAACTTTAGTCAATCATACTTTTATACCCATGCGTTAAAGTCTCTTAACACTTGTGGTTAACACTGCACTGCTCGCCTAAATGCGTACAGATCTCGATGCTCGATCTTCCAACGTGAATTAACATCCTGTCTGCTTTTCCATTTTTCCACTTAAATATCCATTTATAAAATTATTTTCCTTACCCTCTGTTGCAGGGAATGGAAATCCATAGACGCTGAAAGCAGAGATTGAAATAAGGAAGATGATCAATTCTGCAACCATTTTGTTGTTTCTATATATTTTATTGATGATGTTGTGATTGCTGCTGCTGTGTCTCTTTTGTTGCTGTTGTCTCCTTTGCTGACATACCTGAACATACAATGAAAAAAATCCATTAAAATTTACACTTTTCTATGAGCTCCTTCTCAATGTAATTTTCAACGTCATTGGGATTCTATCACGCACATTTTCCAGTGGCGTGGCGTGAATTGCGATGTATCGATTGTTATATCTTTTAAACCTATAGTAAAGAATCGATTATTAAGGTGTCCGCTGCGAACACCCTGTTTATCGATTCTTTTCCATTGGTTTAAATGACACAACAATCGATGTATCGCAAAGCACGCCACGCCACTGACATTTTCACATAACTTTTGACAGGGGAACATATCTCCACCACTACCACTGGTATCACCATAAGTACTTAATTGGTGACGTCATTCGCTAAATTAATTATGTCTTCGTTGACGTCACACATATTTCCGTCAAATCTGAAGGCAGGACGAATTATTATTTTCGACCGATCCGTGAACGAACAGAGTGCCAAAATGAGTCAACGCTCGCTTTTCAATGGAAATCTGGTTGTAGTTCAGAGGCGTTTTATGTCCTAAAGTCCAGATTAAGCAATAGTGGCGTGAAGGGAGTGTATCAGGCAAGCCAACTGCAATTTATGCCCTCAATTTTTAAGGTAGGCGAGAAAACATAATTCATGGTGCAAATAGTTATCTATTCAAGGAGGTGCATCTTGCGTAGTCTCAAATCTTGCTTCGCAGTTCATGGTGTTAAAATCCATCTGAAGATTTCGCTGTTAGCCCTTTTTTTGCTCAAGTCTCCGTAATTGTTAATACTTGTAAACGATCATTTCAAAAATAATAATTCACTTCGGAATCTGGCCTTTATGGTAAACAGTATGTCTCTAGAGTATACACAGTGAATACCTCACTAAAAATGACCATGTTGGTAACCTGTTGAAAGCGCATGTTCTTATCACGGGCCATTTTGGTGACTTGTTCGAAAGAACACGTAACAACATAACATCAACTTGGTCAAAGAGACCTCTAAGTAACCAGTATGTTAACATGTTGGTCACATCAGGATAACTTACTAATCTCATAATGGCATTATCCGAATTGATGACATGTTGGCGTCAATTGGGCTACATATTTCACTTACCGAAATAGTTTATTTTAGCAGGGCAGCACTGACCTGTTCATTTAAAAATAAGCATAATGTGAGAAGAGCACGCCGAACCGAAAGGGATTCGCGGTGACACACTTGGGACGGACCCACGTCGCCGTCGGAAATGTTGTCTCCGAGGTCGGAATCCAAGCAAGTGACTAATTGATATTATAGGGCAAAGTAGAAGGTGAGAGGATCGAGATGGAAAGATTCGGACTATGTGGAAACAGATCTCGTTGCATACTGTCGTCCTAAGGAAAAACGCCGTATGAGCCTTCAAATGTTGCCAAACCTCCATCGAAAAAGCAAAAATTTTGGGGGAACTGTGTAAGTATTTTCGTCAAAACTTTCAGAGAATTTTACTCGTAATGGAGAATTTGCACGAGAAAGTATCGCTTCATCTGAGAAAGTTCATGAGCTCAATTCGCAGTATTTTTCATATTTTTTTCTGAGGTGGAAATCTGCAGGATTATCGATTTGAAAGTGAGCAAATGTGTCACCTTGTGACGTCATCCGGCGGCATTTCTCATTTGAACACATGTATACTGGCAGACTAGGTTTTTTGTCATATTCCCTTCAACAATTGTCCTATATAGAAACCAAGGATATCACCGTGCTCAGTTCTCTTAGAAGTTTTATCTCAAACATGAAATTCGCCAAATTTCAGATACCTGCAACTTATCCATTTGGACTGCATTGAGTAGATAGGAACCAAGCCACATCAGATTTTGCCAAATTCAATTGGGCAATTTAATTGTTTACATAAAAACGGATTTTTGTGAAAATTTTAGTGAATTTTAGCACAGTGCGAAGCAAATTCCTTAACATTTCCAAAGGAATTCGCACAAACGTTCTCTTGATAATTTAATTGCCGGGTTTTTGGCAGTAGCTAATGTGGCTTGGTTCCTTTTTGCTGAACGAGGTCCATTTGATCTAAAGTGTCAGTGAATTTCAACGAAAAATAATCAAAAATTTTCTAAAAAATTGACATTTTTAGAGAGTAAATTTGGCATCATTTGGCGTTGCATACGGCGTTTTCCCTTAGCTCGGGAGCATAGTTCTCAGGCGCGAGACTGGGGCCACTGGCAGAGGTGGCAGATTCTCTTGGCAGGAGGCGGCGACCGCAACGGTTCTCCACATAATTTCACGAAGATGAGCTCGCACGTTGTCGCAGTCGCATCCCTCCCCGAGGAAGAGGAAGATAATAGGACGTATTTATGCTAAAAGGAACTATGTCACACGCTAACCCTTTGCACATAGTTCCTTTTAGCATGAGGACGTCCAATAGGAATGCGTTTCAAGTGTATTGTTTCACACTTGCTTCCCCCACCTCGACCCATTTGCTAATTTCATAGCCGCGTCCACGACCCTGACCCTACCCACGCCAATGTCATTGCCAATGCCAACGCAGGACCACTCATCGAAATTCCAGGGCTCCAGGTGAATTTCGCCACGATGACTCTCTTTTTTCGTATCTTGGAGGAAACTCACGCACTGATAAAAAATTCTCGGCGTTTTTATCAAGGTCCGTTGGTACCTTTACCATCTCACTTTTTTTTTACCAATTATTGGTAATTTTACCAAGACAGACTGATAAGCTTACCTAAAAACCGGTATTCTTACTGTTTTTCTCAGGTAAGAATACCACTTTTATTGGTAATCAATTCCCGGTAACTTTGCCATTTTATCTCGGTAATTCTACCACAGTCGATAAAAAATATTGGCGTTTTTACTGGGGTTCAGTAAAATTACCGAGAAAGTCAATAATTTACCCATAAATGGTAATTTTACCAAGAAAAAACCGGGATCAAATAGAACCCTGAATTCTTGGTAATTTTACCCTTTTCTTAGTAAATACACCGAGATTTTTTTTCAGTGCGTTCGCGGTGTTTGTGACCTAATTCTATGTTCCTTGAAATGTTGGTGCTTAGAGTGAAGTCCAGGCTCACAGAAAGCGTTCAAAGTCGAGGCCGGAAAGGTGACCTCTGCATACACCCGGAACACCAAGGGCCGTTTGAATTGGCATGTAGTTATATAAAGAGTCGAAATTCGGAGTCTGATAGACGCCATTTTTATTGCTAAGACTGAATGACTCTTTTTTGCTTACCATCGCTGATAACGTAATTTATTTACGCTCATCCACGACCCGTGGGCCTTATCCCCATGAGACGATTCCGTGGGATTTTTTTCAAGTTCGAATCGCAGGAATGAAACTTCGGGGATTTTTCCCAGTTATACCATCTCCACCGGACGGGGCTCAATTTTGCGCGGGAAGATAAGTTAGTTTAAATCGAGAATTTAACCGGGATGAAAAAAATAATTGGACACGATTGACAATTAAGATACATTATTTTAACTGAACAATCAGGAACAATGGAGGAAACAACGAAATATCGTACAGTTCGCTTTCATTTCTTCTTCTCTCTCAATTGCTCTTATTGTTACGGTTAAAGGAACCATACTTGGTACTGGGAGATATATTGATCGATTCAATAACTCAATATTTTTCCCGACTTCGTAAGTGGGATTTTTCTCTGAGACAAATCCCGTGAAACGGCCCGTGGAGACAAGGCCTAATGGGTCAATGTTGAGAGAGGAATGCTAATGTATTTACTTTCCAGTGTGCAAGAGTATACCATTATCGAGGTTTACATGGAAGTGTAAATACAATTGTATTGAAAGCCCTCCGATGCTCCCTAAAAGTATGCAAAACCCACAGTGGATACGTCTCTTTTACATTGAGTAGAACCGCTCAATGACTCGTGAGAAATACGAATTTAAACTCATCGGAGAATTCAAGACCAAAAGCTTTTCTTCCTGAGATTGGTCCAACCACCCAAAGCATTTCACGCCTCAGGCGCCATGCCTTTACGCGTTACTCTATGCTTTTTTATCATAAGTATGATATGTGTACTGTATTCCGTCTCGGTTATGCGCTTATTTTCCTACTTTTGCGTTAAAGTCTCCGTTGAAAATGAAAGGATTTGATTGTCACGATGCTCGATTCAGTTTTCCAGCTATAACATTCCAGGCAATCATTCATACTATATAGGTCTGGGTCAATTTGAGGAAAATAGGAAACTGATTGAAATCTCAACACTCCCTAGAAAAAGTGACAAAAGTAGAATTAGATGATGAGGTAAATGGGACTCGAATCTAAAGACTATTTTATCATAAAGTATGATATGTGTGCTGTATTCCGTTTCGGTTATGCGCTTATTTTCCAACTTTTGCGTTAAAGTCTCCGTTGAAAATGAAAGGACTTGATTGTCACGATGCTCGATTCAGTTTTCCAGCTATAACATGCCAGGCAATTATTGATACCATATAGGTCTGGGTAAATTTGAGGAAAATAGGACACTGATTGAAATCTCAACACTCCCTAGAAAAAGTGGCAAAACTAGAATTAGATGATGAGGTAAATGGGACTCAAATCTAAAGACTTTTTTGGTAGAAGCAGATTGAGACTGATTCAGTGCTCATCTCGTATCTCTCTATTTGTCTCTATTTGTCTATTTGTCTCTATTTGTCTCTATTATTCGTCCCCATCCCGTGATAAAGATTTGTACACATTCGAATTTTAGAAGCACACTTTTAGAAGACAGCATCGCGTAAAGGCAAGTTTTACAGGTTATCACATTGATTTTTGTAACTTTTATAGCCCCAACCCAGTTTTTTTTTTAAACAGTTCTGCATTCACTGCGATTATTAGAGGAATATTGAGTTTTAAGTATCATATAACAACTTATTTATTTGATAAGTAACGTTCTTCTGTTGTACCGAGATGCATTGAACTTTCAATATGTGAAGGGTATTTACGTAGGCAGCATAGATTTCAAATGAAAGGAAAAAGATATTAGAAAGAAAGAGAACGAAATTTTGTCTCTGTCCCTCCTCTTACTGCGCAGGCGATTAAAATATTTCTTCTACGTCACATGTCTGCATCCATTTTAGCGATGCGCAAAAAGTAAAATGGATCTTAAGAGAGAAAAGGCTTAACAATTCGACCACGATGGTGGCTATTTGAGGGAATTGTTCATGTCTTGATTCAAATTTAAGGATTATTTTTAAATATTAGAAGTCAAGTTGACAATGAAGTTACTTAACAGTGATAAGTAATAAATAAATAAATAAATAGATAGATAAATAAATAAATAAAACCTGAAAGTTTAAAAGTTTGACTTTTTTAAAGATGCTTTGTCGTTTGATCTATTGAAACATTTTCGTCAACTGGGTTATGAAAAACGCTATACACACATGTAATCACCAAAAAATGTGTATGGGCTCATGGTCAGAATTAATAACATTCATTATTTTTTGGAATATCGTATAGTCGGTTCCGTAACTTTTTAGATCTACGAGTCATTCAGTTTAGTGAGAAAAGTAGTAAAATTTATTTTTAATCGAAATTGCTCCTTTCATGAAACGAATTGTTACCTCCAATTTTCACTTTCTTAAAAACACTTTGGGTTGGAATAAAAATAAAGTAAATTTGTTTGAATTTTTCCATAAAAATTACAAATTTTAATATTGAATGGTTTGGTTAAGTTGCAGAGATGTATTCTGGCATGGTATCTACAGACTTCTACAGTGCTTTTACAAGGCTGTCATTTCAGATAGATTGTGAGCTTCAAGGCACGGCTTGTTGAGTTGTTCGTTCTCGATAATTTTTGCTGAGAAAAATTGAATATTCTTTTTTTCTTTTAATACAAGATTGCAACTTCCTGTCCTGTGTGCTCACTTCAAATAAGGTGAGAATCTTAATTATAAACTCCACAGTTTCTAACTGACACTCGTGGTTCACACACAAAATTCAGTAAACACTAGTTTTTTTTTGTTCTTTTTTTGTAATTTTTTTTCATATTATTCATTAAATCCTAAGTAGTTGAAAGGGAGGAAACGGTTGTCACAACGATAGTGCTTTGTGACGAGTTAATCTATTGGAGACGCAATTGAATCAAGATGACGCACGAAGAAGAAATGCAGGACCAGGAGTAAGGAAGAGGAGATCCTGACGTAAGACGTCGGGTGGAAAAATGCAGGAAACGACTCGACTTACGTTCGACGGAGCGGTCGGCGAGACGGGAAGAAAATGAAGAAAGTCGATTGGGTCGTTGAGCTGGCGATGAGCGGGAAACGGATGCTATCCCGAGATGCGCGAGGATCATACCACTGCACCAAGAGCACTAGAGAGACACAACAGAGACACACAAGCACATGATGAAAACACGTGACTGGTGCTTAATGGACGAGTAAAAGCTTTTTATACTAGGAGCTGGATAATGGCCTAGATTCGGCTGCAATTGTTACGAAAGCCATATGCGATATCACTCCTGCTGCAACGCCAAAACGAATTTTCGTCGGTAGCATACGGGAACGCTGGGAGACCTTGCATAACTGGCGTCATTTTGAATCAGGTCACCTGTGTTAGTAAACATTGGGAGATAAGGCTTAATTTAACCCACTCGCGTTTTAATTATCGGAGGAATTTTATCGGAACCGAAACAGCGCCTTCCCGCGTTCCCTATCCTTGATTACTGTTATTTTTTTGCGAATCCAATGTTTACATGCATATGCAGATTCGGAGACGACGGAGAAGGAGGGATGACGCAGTTATTCGATGATCCACTTTTCCTAGTTTTACATTAGCAAGGTTGAGGTTGCGCAGTAAAATGAGTGATGCGCAGTTGTGACGGATAGATAAGTTTTCTCCGCAGCCTTGCGCCGCATCTATTGGCCGTGCTCGTCAGCCATGGTCCCGTTTTAATTTGCAGCCGCTTTCCACGTGGTCACCACTTGACACATTGTACGTACGCTCTCCTAACCTGCAGTTTTCCGCCGAAAATTTGGCGTTACGGTCATCGAATCCTAGGTCTTGTCTTCTTGGGACGTTTCACGGGATTTGTCCCAGGAAAAGTCTCTTTTGCGAAGTTGGGAAACATATTGAGTAAGAGTCATTGCAATGACTCTTATTCAATATGAACCTGGAACTCCACATGTGGAGTTCCAGGTACGACTTAAAAAGAAGAAGAAGACATTTTTTTGTATTGGTTAATACGAAAAAAGCCCCTAAGATTCCTGCGATTCGAACGATTAGTCCTTCAGGAAAGGATTCAATGCCATTTGTAGCAAGGGCTCCACCTATATGTGCAAAGTTCTTCTGTGGTGGGATTTTTTACGGAGATGACAGAATAATTAAACTACAAGCCCGGACCAACAACAGAGTTAAAAATCGCAAATCGCAAAAGTTCAAAATTTTCATGTCAATCTTATTTTTTTCGGGCTGACGAATCAACTTAATCGTTCAAAATTTTCTTTCACTTTTCCTCACAATTATCTTATGGCCATCTTGAGTGAATTCCATGTAATGTCTGATACAGGAGGGAAAAATAAGTAGAGTGAAGATACATTGTAAACTATTTTCCGTCCTTTCCGTCGCAAAGCAATCAGATCAATAGACTGATTTAGTGGAGGCTACGTCATTCGATATAATATCGAACCCTTGGTTCAAATGTAAAAGAACACAGAACATTGTTTCTGATTAGCGCCATTTCGCCCTCATTCGCGCCCTTTGCACCATGGTAGTAAAATGCGTCCAAGTGTTTCTCACAATCGAAATTTCTCGTATTTAATGAGTTTTTAATGGACTTATGACCGTCAATGACTAAATTTTAATATATTAGCACAATTAAGTAACTTATGAAGAATTCGCACATGAGGTCATGTTAGTTTGCATTGGTTTGAACCAAGAGTTCGATATTACATCGAATGACGTGTAGTCACTGAATCAGTCTATTATACATGACATGTGGACGGATTACGTCACGTGACTGAAAAAACCTAATTTTCAAAAAAATCTTTGGCAATTCTTAGGCATACCGGGGATGTTTTTTGTGTGCTCATGCTTGTTGGATCTGAAAATTATGATTATTTTTTTTTTTCACCATGCTCCAATATTCCAAAAATTTCATTTTTCCAATGAAGTCTTTCTTTGGAGACGATTTTAATTTTACCGAGGCAAAGCAAACTGCTTGAAAAAATGGAGGTCATTTTCAGAATCTGCGTCAAGCGGAGAATGAGTTCAATACTTTTAGGTAAGCCAGCTCAAGTTCACTGATGTCATTCCTGATCCATTTTCCTGAGTCCCTCTAAAGTTTTTCAGTTATTTGAGTTAGAACAACCACTGTTCCGTTGAGACCAGGTTTACTCCCTGTAGCAGGATTTGATAAGAATCAGCTTTAGCAGCTTTCGACGATGCAATTCGAGATACTCATTTTTTACTTCATATAGCCATCGATATGCGCTAGAGTCTAGTAAGAGACTTTTACGGTTGAAAAAATCCTTCTACAGATTAGAAATATTCATCATTAAGCATCATTTGACATTAAGAAATCCAAAAATTCCAATTGCCTCTTTAGGAGCAATTCAAAGTTTGAAGACAAAAAACGAAGAATTCGAGGAACCCGCCATTACAGTTTGTAGGCGCTGTCCTCAGCTTTAGAGACGCAAACGGTTTGCGATAAAATTTTATAGCACAATTAATATTGAAAATTACAGTTTGCAATTTTGATCCAATTAATGTCCCTGAGAGTATGAGAAATCGTTATTTATATCAAAGACAGAGGATCGACTTATCTAACTCCAAATCGGTTCTTTTGCTGCACCAGATAATTTAAGTTTCCATCTCTTTTACCTATTTCATCACATACCAAGAGTAGGAATTGAAAACCTGCCTATTAAGCCCGATTATGTGTACTTAACATTGTGCATGCTGTTTCTTGTTGTAAAGACCCCATATCGATGGCTAAAGTGCGGAATCGCGCACCTCCGTTTGCGACTTCGAAGACTTCCAGTCATACTTCATTTTTTCTTTGAAAACTAGCCGATGGAATTTCTTGAAAATTTCCTTGAATATTCTTTTCCATCAGCAGAATATTCGGTTACATTTCAAGCGATAAAGTTGGCTTTTTTATTTTTGAAAAAACTAAAATAGCACCGAAAATTGTGAAACGTTGCAAAGAGGATACGTGGTTTTGTACTTTGGCCACGCCTTTCTTTCCTTGGAATTTGTTTTTCAGAGTGTTTCTCGAGATTTTAGTCCGATTTTTATGGCCGGAATTATTACTCTTAGGCCACTGCCGATTGAATAAAAAATTGTCTTCTAATCTCTGCGACATCAAATGGCGTTTGCCAGGTTTAAAATTTATAAGATACTCGTGAAAAACAAAGAGCAGGCATACTTTCCCAAAGCGATACTTATTTGAAAGCATGTCTGATTGTGATGTTTAGAAATAGACGATATTAGTTGTTGTCTGTGGCATTCAGCTTGAGAGCAGTCGGTGCATCCGTACTGATTGAGCTCACTCCGTCCTCTTTTCCCAAAGCCGGACGAAGGTCGTAGAATTCATGGGCATAAAGTCGTCTATCATACCTCACCGAGGACATATCCGACTCACTGATGATGTCAGGTGAACAATTTCGCTGAGAAGCTTCTAGATGTTCTCTACAATAACAATGGAGATGTTGCATGTGTGAGGAATTTACGATTTGACCATTGATTCTTATTTAAAAGTTTGCGAGAATCACGATGGTGCCACTGGTTTTCTCTGATATCAACTCCCAAGCTCAAAAAAAGCTCTCAACTTGAGGCCAAAATGGAGGGGATATCCAACCCTACCCTGAGAGTCCACGTCTACATCAAGACAAACTCTCCATGCAAAGATAGGGAGCAAATACATTAGCAGGGTTGCCGTGTTTTCAGTTGTGGAGTCCCCAAATAAAGTGGCAGCCCTGTCAATGTATTTGCTCCCTATCTTTGCATGGAGAGTTTGTCTTGATGTAGACATGGACTCTCAGGGTAGGGTGGGATATACCCTCCGTTTCGGCCTCAAGTTGAGAGCTTTTTTTGAGCTTGGGAGTTGATTTCAGAGAAAACCAGTGGCACCATCGTGTTTCTCGCGAACTTTTACATAAGAATCAACAGCCAAATCGCAAATTTCTCACACATTTAACATTTCCATTACGGCAAAATATGTTTTGGGGCCAGGCAGCAGGCACATTCAATCAGAACTACTCCCAGCGGGCCGATTATTGAAATTGATAGATAAAGCTATAGACAATGAAGATAAAAAGGACATGGTGGGACCCATTGGTGAAAGCGGGTGGTTGCAATGGACAAAGGATGGAAGGATGGAAGTAATGGACTAACCAACGGAAACCAACAAGCAGGGCCGGATTTAGGAGGTGGCCACGTGGACCGCGGCCCATGGCGGCAAATTTAGGGGGGGGGGGCGGCAAATATTGAAATTTTTTTAAATGTAAGTATTAAAAAGAATCGGATTCGGAAAAAAATTGCTAACGAGAAAAGGTATGACAAAATCTCTCATTTCCTGAGAGTATAGTAATTTCCGATTTTGTCGTCTTTCGGTGATTCAAAAGACAGCACCTTTGATTAGTCAAGTTAAGAGAGAAAGCAAACACGCAATTTGACCTGGAAAGGCGTGTGGCGTAGAGAGCAATAATGAAGAGGACTTGAGATGAAAAGGAGAAGCCCTTGACGCGGCGGTCGGCATGTAATACATATTAGCGCCTACAAGACTGCATGAATACTTCATGCATTGCGTCAAACACAGTGCGGTCAGCAGCGGTCGATGTGAAACGCATAGCGCCTACAAGCCTGTAGGAATACTTCATGCATTGCGTCAAACACAGTGCGGTCAGCAGCGATCATCGGTGTGAAACGCATAGCGCCTACAAGCCTGTAGGAATACTTCACGCTTTGCGCCAAATACAATGCGGTCCGCGCGGCGCGGCGGGTGAAGTTAAAATTATTAGACCACATTATTATGTTTGTTCTTTCATTATGTTTTCGTTCAATACTCATAAATGTCCACATAAAGCTAGGTTTACGGAACTTAACTTTCGCGCAAAGTTCCGTGAACTTTTGCTAGGACAGGGCTTTCGCAAAAAAAGTGTCCAACACGAGTAAACGCGTCTTATGCACCCCTCCCCCTCCGGCACGTTCACTTGATGGTTTTTTTTGGTTTGGTTTTGGTTGGAACTTGGAATTAAGTTATTTTCGATGGCGATTTAAAATTTTCGTGGAATTAGAGATTTCCTAGCACCTAACGGCATTACACATGTCTCGACGATGGCATCAATGATGGAGGCAGTTTACGAAGACGATTCATCCATTTAGATTTTAGTCGTGATTGACTTTTACCGTTAAAAATCCTGCTTTGTTGTTTCTTGATTCCTACCGGGTTTGCAACACAATGCCAAGAATACCGGAAAAGCCTTTTCCCCGCGGTTAGTAACTGTAATTTGGTAAGAATGCCAATTTCCAATTCAGGATAAAAGACGAGGAGACGAAAATTAATGAAAAGAAGTTCCTTTGATGATGTCAAAAAATTGTATCGACATGATTCTTATCGGTAGAAAAACAAAGGGGAAAACCGGGAAACAAGGCTAAAATACAAAATTAAAAAAACCGAGACGTTTCGACTCAAAACTTAGTCATGTTCAGGCGGAAATGTTACAATGAAAATTTAAAAGAATGATGATTCGAAAAAAATCGTCGGTATTTTCTCGTGAGAGTTATTTTTGCATGTGCGGCAGGCAGTTGACCAGTAGACGAAGTAAAAATTTAGGCATTCTGATATATGTCTCTTCACTAAAATTTCATGAACATGATTTGCGCGACGGAAGTTACTGAAACCTAATTTGATGGTTTTGATGGTTCGAGCATAGCAACCTCAAAAAGTTAAATATTGAGACCTGCGTGAGCGCTCAAGCTAACTTATGTATATTAATCAGAAATATTAAAAAATTGAAATAGGAAATTCTGTAACTGGACGATGCAGAAATCTTGCAATTAGAGAAAAAAGTATCAGAATAGATTTGATAGATTAAACCTTAGATGCCCAAGTCGGGCCAAATTGACTCGAGGCTGGCTAAAAGCACGTGCCCCGCCGGTTGTATGGGATTGGCATAAGGTTTTAGATAAAGGTCTACCTACAAAAATATCTTAAAATAGAAATCAGACATCAAATTGAAATGAAAAGAAAAGGAACGAGTGTTAATTCAGTCGAAGATAGGATGGACGTATTCGGGCCTCGTTTTTCAACTCTTCTACCGAATCTGAGCGACACCTCATGAACAGCATTGTGAAGTGGAGCATTGAGAGTTCACGCCTCGCGCCATCGCGCCTTCAATCTTGCAGATGCAACACGGACATCCATCAAGCACGAATAGTTGTATCTCTACGCCGTCATCGTGAGTTCACGCTTACGCTTCGCGCTACTATCCCGCCGCTTTAAATGCAGATGCAATATACGGATATGCAGTAAGCACGAATAGTTGCATCTCTGCGCCGTCATTAAAGGGCGTTAAGGTGTCTCATTTTTGAAATCAGAGAAATTTGAAGGTTAGTTTGCTCAAAATCTGCTAAGACGTATCCAAATCAAGAATTGTTTTGAAGAAGAAGAAGAGAAAAAAAAGTTTAAAGGTCACCCTTAAGTGGCTTAAAGGGCGCATGGCTAAAAATTTGTATTTTTGCGAGTTATGTCGTAATGGGGGATTTTTATTTGGGACGATCATAATCCCTGGAAATCTGTCGCCGGGACAGACTGACCCGACTATCTTTTCAGCGGCGGGAGAGTTATATATGGTGCAAAGGAGGGGGGGGGGGGGGTTAAGAAAGCGCTAGAATATCACCAATAAGATGAAAATTTCAAATTACCCTCTGAAACATGGAAACAACGTAGATTATATTCCCATAACTATCAAAATAAATGCATTTAAGCACGGGTCAATCAGACTCGACTTGGGAATTGGCGTATAAAAAAAGTCTTGGGCACCCTAGATTCAACAGATTTTAACAGAATTAACAGATTGCTTCTGATTGAGAGCTCGTAAGTCGCCTGAAGTTTCTGTCTGACGTTGCGCTGAATTCAATTGGTGCAGAATTAACTCGAATAGAAGTGAATAATTTAGTGGGTTCCGTCAGGGAGGCGCGGTGCGCTGTCGCTGTCGCTCCCTGGAAAAAAGCCCGCAAATTTAAATTTCGCGGTTGAAAATCGAAAAAAACGCGGGAATCCAATCAACGATTACTTGACATCAAACTTGGCCGGTGGTTGGTGTTTCTCGTGTGGCTGTCAGATAAAAAGTGTATTTCGTAATAAACTTCGGAAAATTACAGAATCAATTTTATTCGTAAATATAATAAAATAAGTGAAAGTGTCTGGCTCAGCTGTGCACTGTTAATGACAGTATTATCTCATCATTTTCAATCACTTTCATTTGCTACACAATCTGCATCTACTAAAAAATCATAACCGAATTCATGATTGTGTTTGTGAAGTGTGTTTTTTCCTGACAGAAAGCAACTTCAGTGGTATGTGCTCTCCAGTTAACCTTCTCCCTAATTTATCTCAGTATCCCACCTCTTATTCTTGGTTTTGTCCATCCGTGAATCCAGTCATCAAATTAATGATCGTTCAGGCAGATTATCATCCTTTTATCATCTTTTAACCTCACCATAAGTATTGGTCCCTTCTTGTCATTGTACATTTCAATCCAAATGTATCCACCCTCTTCGGGCCAGTAACATTCCATTTATCATGGGAATAGCACATGCCTGGTACTAGGTGCAGATAAAACATCATGCAGATTTTTACAGGCAATTCCTTTCTGTTTCTCGGTCACCAAATTGAATCAGTGACTTATCAACCTAGATTCAGGGACTGTTAGATGATGAAACAATCTTTTTCACCGAGTCATGGGCAATGTAAATGCACCCTCATTCAATTACATTGTTTACATTCATGAGAAAACTTCAGAAGTGAAGATGTCATTCTTTGCCACTGATTTCTCAGTTTCATAAGTTGGTTACTTCAAGAACCGAACTTTTTTCATGTTGGATTATTCAGTCAGTTCAGAGTAGTCTGAGGTTTGTTGATATTTTTGCCGAGTTCCATGTTCGGAACATATGGATGTCTCAATTTCTTGAAAGCATATCTGTAGAATTTTTAAAAAATCTAGGGAAGAAGCTGAGTTTAATCCTGACACCCAAAGTGTGAGGAGCAAACAAAGGTTGTCCTAATATTTGTCATGATATTACTGTTAGAGCTTGCGCATCACACTTATGTTGAGAGACAAACATCAAAAGTATTGTTTATTCACCAGTGGTGCCAGCTGACTGCATGTATTAACCTGTTAAGTGGTGCGAATTCAGAGCTAATCGGAGCGGAGATTGATGTTTGTCTCAACATATGATGCGCGAGCTCTAACAGTAATATGCATGACAAATATTAGGACAATCGTTGCTCCTTACACTTTTGGCGTCAGGATTAAACTCAGCTTCTTCCCTTGATTTTTTATAAATTCTACAGATATGTTTTCAAGTAGAAAGTACAAGCTGTCTAATTTTGTTCTTTTATTTTTTCCTTTTTCCAGAAAAGAATGACTATACCAACGCATGCTGTTTAGAAGTTATGTGAGCTGGCTGGCAAGAAATCAGGAATTGTTTTTCACATCTGTATGCGGTTTCTGAAGTTCTTCACAAAATGACGTCGGATAATGGTAGCAAAGAACTCTTTAAGCGACAGAATTATGGTCGGCAGTCTTTGGATGGCTCAAAAATGAGTATGGAGCAGAGGAGGCAAATTTGCCGTCTACGGAAATCAGAAATTGCCTCCAAGTCAGAGGAAAACTTAACAGATAGCAATCATAAAATAAACCAGACAAATGAAAATATCATCAAATGCTCTCAATTCAGGAATAGTTTTGAAAACATTGATAATATGAAAAGATTCGTGCCTCAGTCTTGTGACACTTTCTCTCACACCAAAAGTGATTCTTGCGATAATATGAATAGGGAGCGAACGTGTATAAAGGCTGTGTCTTACCCTGGACCCCCTCCAGCGGTGGATCAACATTCAGAAATAGCGAACTATCATTCTTACATTCCTGTGTCTGTAGACATTACTACTGAACGATCAGCTCCTAATATCCAAAAGACTGCTTTAACAATGGAACCAGTTACTCCTGGCCATCACTTACATCCTAACAAAGCTCTTCGCCCTTTTACCTCTGTTAACTTCATATTAAGACCACCCAGCTCTGAGCCACAATCACCTATCGATATTGTCATGCACGGCTCTAGTATTACATATTCAACGTTTTCAAATGACCCCAAACTTGGCTATGAGTCTCAATTGGAAATAAATTTTAGACCAGCAGGACCAACATCACAAGTAGCTTCTCGTTTAAAATCCTTATCTTTGTCAAATGAAAATGCCAATCCATCAACACAACGTAAGTTTGAATTTTTTTCCCTCTCTTTTTTTAAATTTTTTCTGAAGCTGTTGAGAAATAGAATGAATATCATTCCGAAATAAATATTTTGTAGTCTACACCATGAAAATAGTTGAGGAACGCTAGGTGAATGGCCTAGTCTGTTGTTTCAAGGTTGCATAGCTTTACCGAGCCTGAGGAGCGAATGTACCTCCTTTTCAACCTATAAACAATACCTTAATTCAGCTTCTGACATCCCCTCATCTGCCTGTTTTTGCGGTGCAGAATATAGTGTTATAAAATTACTATACCTTTTTGTAATATAGTATCACAAATTTTCTGAGTGAAAGATGTGAATCATTATTTTTAACTTAGACTGAAAGTAGAAAACATTGGAAAACCCGTTTGAAATTATGCTGTCAATGATAAAAAACTCATCTCACTTCTCTGAAACATCTGCAGGCAATCAAGATGAAGTAACAGGCGGTAACCTTTCAGTGAGCACTCTTTTGGAGAGCGTTCAATATCATTCTGTCGAACTATTAGGACATTTTTTATTGGAATAGATGTTTAAAGTTTTTCTAAAGTAATTCTTTTTGACATAAAGTGCGAACAAATGGAAGAAAAATAATATAATTTATTTGTTAGTCCAGTATCCACAAAGGTGGTATTTCGTTTAATTTAAAACGAATTGCATTTTCAGTTGTCATCAGTGAACAAATTAAACGGAAACAGATGTTGGAAGAAGTTTTAGAATCAGATGTGGAGCGATTGCAAAATCTTGAAGAAGAGATAAATAGACTGAAAAAGTACCTGTTTTTAAGGCAGTCCATCCCAAAGAAGGTAAGAAAATTGTTTTCTGTGCTCTTTCTATTCAATTCCAATTTCTGTGAAGTATCATAGTCGTGATTGAAATAGATTTTAATAGTTATATTATAGCCAATATCAATTATTAGGTTTCATTCCAGAACGGGAAACAGCTAATAAGTCTAGAGTTAAGTTTATTAGAAAAAAGAGAGAGTTGTTTCTCTGTTAAGTTTATTGAAAATTTTCCCAATATTTTACTGTTCCTTACACAATTCTCATTTGTTCCAGCTGGTCCAGGTGAAAGAAGATATAATTTTTCTCAGGGGCGAATGTGCAAAGTGGACTTCTCAAGTAGATTTAGCATCTAATGAACAAGGTAATTTTAGTTGCAGTCTAATTCTTAAGCATGAGAAGGTTGGATAAAAATAAGAGAATTAGTTTCCTCTCAAATGTTTTATTTTTTTATTTTATACATCAAAGACCTAAAGTCTTTTTTCCTCATGTGTATCAATAAATTTTATCTGATGAAAAGAAGTAAAAGTAAACGCGCCTTTAAGTTGCTTTCACCAAGATCTCATTTTTCGTGAGAAACACATAATCATGACGCCAAAATATAAGTTTTGAAAGTGCCTCTTGAGCAGTGTAGACGCTATTAGTTTTATGTCATAGAAAAGGGATATGTACCAACCTATTCCCATTAGATGTACTGACAGATATTATGTCATTGTTATCATTCAGATATGATTCAATATAGCAGAGAATCCCTATGTTACCACTATTAGCGTCTATTTTTCAAATTAAAACATTTTCTCCACTCTTTTTTCTCTTGATTTTGCTCATTTTTCTCATTTTTTTTTTCAATGTTCCCAACTTGCTGTCTATAATGAAATGTTTCAAGTTTATTTTCGACTTTCAGTTCCTCTAGGAGAGACAAACGAAGATTATTACAAGGAAATCTATCATGAATCAGATTCATCTCTAGTTTGGAGAAACCAAAATGTATCAGGTATGCATATTGTATTCCTAATTCTTTCAGTTAACTGTTCAGTTATTTCCTAACGTCCACTTTTCTTCTATTCATTCCTCAGTTTTGATTCTCATCCCCTTTTCCTGATTTTAATATGCAGCCTACAATAATTTGTGTAACACAATATGTTCTTAATCCAACCATGAATTAAAGCCTGTAGACGGGAATTCTGAAAACTGGACAGGGTGTCTGCAGGTCTAGAAAACCTTGAAAACGGAATTTTATTAGGTCAGGGAAATCAGGGAAAAGCCAGGGAATTTTTTGAAAAAGACTTAACTTAAAATTGTTTAAAATATCAGCGCTGTCCTTACAAGGAAACTATGTCTGGTATTGTCTGGTTCTTGGTTCATTGCCCTGAGTCACATTCTGAATAGTGAATAGAGAAAGAATCTCCATTCAGGAATTGCAATTTTAGTCAATTGAATGAATAATACCTGAAAAAAAAAGGTTCATATGCTTCTGTCATTTGCAGGGAAATTAATGCCTTAACATGCATGAGCGCTACTTATTTTAAGGACAGCCCCTAAAAAAGTTATATGAAATAGTAATGCACAACTTATTTACTAACATGTTTCGTCGAAATACCAACCATCAAAAATGTATGAGTAAAAATGTGGCAACACAAAATTAAATTAAATTTCAAAAAAAATTTTTAAAAAAAAGCTAGGTAAGTTAAATTTGTTATCTGTTCGCTCTTTTATGTTTCAGCTCAATCACACAACTCGGAAGAGGTTGGATGGCAATGCAATATGTGCACTTTCATAAACTACCCTGCATTGCCAAAATGTGAGCAATGTGAAATGCCACGCTTGGATTTTGAGTCCAGTATTATTGCTTCATCAAGCACCCACCCCCATCAATCTCACACTCCAGTTATGAAATCTAATGTCATATCCTCAAAATGTTTTCTTTAAGGTAAAATTTTAACTTAAGTACCTTCAGTTTATGGCCAGCAGCAGTACAAGTAGTGTTTTCAAGTTGAATTGCAGCCCTCATTTATGAAAACCATCGCTTCCCTTTTTGTATGTAGGGTTTCACAGGGATTTTGATCCAAATGGAATGCCTGATTCATTACAGGTGATTTCAAGTGATTTAGGGACGAGATCCACCAATATGTTGCGCTGCTACACGGCCTGTGTTTTTGAGAAGCAATAAGTATCATAATGCACAAATTAATGGTTGATAATGTGAAGCAGCATCAATACTGAGTAGTGTGACATCGAATTTGCAAGGATTCATTGAATATAACTCACGATTCAATGTGTAAGAGAGAGATATCATTATAATCTCTCTCTCTTACTCATTGAGCCCAATAACGACATCCGTCATGGTAGGTTTCGATATAAATTTTCAGTAAATCATCACAAATATGATGTCATGTTACTCAGTTTTAGTGCTGCTACGCATTATGGATCAAGTTTTTTAAGTAACTTATACATTGCGATAATTATTGCTACTCAAAGACACTAATCGTGGAGCAGTGCAACGTAGAGGCGGTTCTTGTCTCCAAATAATCTTAATCCTCGAAAAGAGTTCATGGGATACCAGATGTTTTATTAGACATTGAAAGATTGTGAATGTTTGATAATAGTTTTAATACAGACGATGACTCTACGATAACGTGAGATATCATTTTTGGGACGTTTGCATTCATGTAATGTTTAGAATTTTGTATTGACTTTTGATTGAGCCATTGAACCCAGAGCTATAACTCCTAAAATTCTATCCCTCCAGGATTTGTGCTTTTGCTGATTCACGGAATAGTAAAACGCATCTGATTGCCCCTGCACAAGCTAGCAAAAAAGAGCAGCTGGTAACTTGAAAACTTATTTTACCTCTGACCTAAATGTTGACTCCTTTTAAAATTTAAAAAAAATAACTTTACCATGTAATATTAAGGTGACAAGTTCTTAAAACGTAGGAAAATTATGGCAGATGTGCAGGAACATTTCGACATTTTTTCAAAATGGAAAGGTTGTAGAAAAAGTTTTGAAAAGAGAAGGTGGTTCGCATGAAAATCGTGAACATTTTTTAGCAACAGTAGAAGTAAGACTGCCACATGAGGAAGATTAAAGAGTTTTCAAAAAGAGAAGCTAAAAAATGTTCTCCTTTCTAAGTAAATGGCTGTGAAATCATGCAATTTGATTGCCTTGCAAAGGTGAAGGTAGTTGCTTTAACTACACCGAAGAGTTCATAAGACTTTGTCACAAATCTTTGAGAAATTTAAGAAAACTTGTCACCTCGATTTTAGAAAATCTGACATTTTTTTTTGTATAATTCAGACCCTTCTACAAATAAAAAGAGTTACATACATATGGATGAAAAAGTTTGTGAGTAGAAAAAAGAAGACATGGATGGATGTTACACTAAATGTATAGTGAAGAAACCCTGGAGGTTAAAATGTTCTTTGGAAAACTTCACAATTTCGTGAGATACACCTCTTAATTGCAATATTTCTCCTTTTAGAGGCTTGGCACCTGTTACCTGTTATATTTAACATCAATAATATTGTTTTATGTGTTATTTTGTACTTATTCAAATGTATACATATCTTATCTACCATTTGTTGGAAATCTCATGTTAGAATGTTGAAAAATCTCTTGTATGCCTTTATTATTTCAAGTAAAAGAATTTTATCAAATACTTTGTTTTATCTGAGTTGTCAATTTTTCCTTCAAATAATGAAAGCTTCCCTTGTATTTGATGATGAAAGTCTAACCTTACAAATTGAATTTGACTCCTGATGGTAAGATAAGGCGGAAATGAGTGCCTTGCATTTTAAATTTTCTCATGTATGAGGATTGAGGATGTGTGTAAAAGGGGCTCAAATGCGAGTATTTTAAATATTTTTTTTTAAAAACCACCCACAGTTTCTGCAAGCAATGACTTGCCCTGAGTAAAATAATATTATGACAGCCACCGGACAGTATAGTCGGTAGTCAGACTCCTGACCGCTGAAAAGCAGCTTTCGCTGTTTAGTAGTTACAAGTGGGGCTCCAAGGGGTCTAGTATTCTTGACCCTTAAAATTTCAACTGAAGTAAGAGTTAAAAGGATGGGTATTCAAATAATTATCACATATTTTTAAAACAATAAAAAAACAATACATGTATTTTTCAATTAAACCAATTCTGAATGCTTAACAACCAAAACATTGGCAGCAAGTGGTAGGTACATAAACGATAAGTAAAAACATGTGAATCCAGATTTTGGGTTAGAAAATTTCTCCACCATTGACAATGTGATATTCATACAATTACATGATTCATGCTAACGCCAAGACAACAGATTGTCTCAGCGCATGCGCTTACAGAAATCAGTGACACTTTTTTTAATCACTTTGCTCACAATCAGTTCAAATTCACGATCAGTGGACTTTAAGACAAGGCATAAATTGAAGCACTTTGTAATGTGTTTTTTTCTTCAAGATTTGACAAGGAAATTGAATGGCGCGACGAGCAGTCTGAAAATCACCTCCTAAACAGTGTAATAGGGGTTTACAATTAGCATTGCTTGAATGGCAAAAATACCAATGAGCTCATCGATACCATCCAACTCCCATCTGATCTGTATTAAAAATACTTGTTTATACCTCGTGCAGGAGTTGATTTCCTAACTTCCTGTTCTGTGAATCATTTTTATTTGTAAGATTTCGAGGAAAGACCAAGTGACTTCTTTTTTAAATTGAACCTTGTCTGGTGGATATATCAAACAACTACCTGGTGCATTTTTCAAAATTTGCAAGTGTAGAATCAGTTTTATACACCACTGGTAGTCTCACAAAGAATTTCTAACATTTTCCTGAACCACCTACCACTTTCTTGCATAAATGTTTATACAAATCAATACTTAGTAATTACGGATGTACGTAAATGACAATACAAAGTGTTTTTCGACCAGCCAGTTGGCTTTGAGTGCACTGATGATTAGGAACTTGATCAAACAATTCAATTGTCCTTTACAAATGATATCATGATTTCTCACTAGTCAATCATGTGTACTTCCTATGGCTAAAGGCTCACAAGTCCTTGGGTTAACTTAAATACTGAAACGCAAATTTGCGAGGAAGATAATTGAAAAAAGAAGGAACAGAAGTAGTTCTTCAAAAACGAAAACAAGAAATCCAACAGAAAAATATGAGTTATGGAGTATTTTCATCTTCAAAAACAGTGGTAGGAAGATGGAGAGCAATGTAGTCATGTTAAGGAACATCTGTCAGAGGCACTCTTTTTTCATCAAAAATTGAAATCAAATGAAATCGAAATTTTTTATGTTTTATTAAAGTCATAGTAAAGATATTTTAAATAAATAATATGATTATCATCGATTGTTCTACTTTGTTTCTTCCCTAACCCTTACTTAACAGGAATTTTTTTTTTATTCACAGAGTGCATTACACATTACGAGAGAGTGTAATGTGCCATTACATCGCCCCTCTGATGTAAGGGCGTACCTCAATTTTCATATGAGCCCTGTTCTCCTTATGACTCAATGCTTTCCGGCTCATACGGAAATTAAGGTACCCTCTTACATCAGAGGGGTGATGATTTTCAGTACCAATTTACAGTTATCAATTTACAGAAGGTAAGACACAATCAGCAGTATGACACATCGTCTTGAAGGAACTCGTTCGAATTCATTAAAGCATTGTAAGTAGAGAAACGTGCAAAAAGCAGACAAAAACAAGGTACATTTAACCACAAGGAGCATTTTGAAATGGCATATCAAATTATCATCAAGACCAGAAGTATGGCAAAAGACATAGGTATTGACAAAAATATTCTTCAAGCCCTATGCATTCTTCCTTTATGAACAGCACAAAAATCCATGAAGCCAGCACTCCTGCCTTTGAGCGTCTTGTATCACTTTCTCAGAGAACTTTGTTTAATCAGGGAAGGTGCGTGAAGTGATAGCTTTCTCTCGCTGACATTAGTTTAGCCTTACCCAATGAAGCTGTTAGAATTTGAAACTGCTGAGATCTCCTATGAGCAGGATACGGCCTCATTTAAAATGAAACAGATGGGGCTAGTACCTACATTTGCATGATAGAGGAGGTTAGCTGCTTAGAGAGTCCACTGAACATTATTGCGAGGGAGGGCTTTTTAGATTTTCATGAAGGTATGCTCATTTAATGAGGAAGACATTTATAGATTTTTACCTTCATATAGGTATTCTTGAATTTTTTCCATTCTTGGTAAAATCACCAAACTCACACATTTTTCTCTGAAATATGGAATTTTAAGATTTTAGAAAATTTTGGATGGTCGATGCCTTAATTAATGAGGCTTTGGAGTTAAATGTAATTACAAATCCAAACAAATTGACAGTGATGTTACAAATAAAAAAAAGGAGAAATAACCATCACCTTTAGAAATTATAGTTAGTTTTTAGCCACAAAAACTAATCAGATTCCATTCTTTGAGTTTGGCGGCAGGAAAAAGGATCTTCTGCAGACATATGAAAAAAAGAAATAAGAAAGAAAAAAAAACCTTGTAATACATTTGATAGATATCTGATACTATCAGTCTTTAAATCAATGAATTCTTTTCATTTTCCTTTCGAGCTTTTTCTTCTTCTTCAGATCTTGTTCTTCTTCGGCAGGACTTGGTTGTTGGAAGAACCATGGTCCAAGGAATTTGGTCCACAACATCCATAAAGCTCTTGCAGGAGCCTAAAAAGTAAACAAAACAGATTAATTTGGACTTGAGAGGAAGAAATACTTCTTGGCTTCCCAATCTAAAAGAGTGTTATCACAATACTCCAAAAGAAGATAAACTCGATGAATTGGGTCTGTTGGCGTGGCTGACCTGAGTCAAGCAGAACTAGACCATCCCTCATCAACTTCATTCAGTTGAACCTGAGAGAGGCAGGTTCGAAGTATTTTCCATTCTTTTGCCTCAACGTAAGATATACATTTTTGAAAACTTTTTTCTTTGGTCATAATTCCACAAACTAGTATTTTTTCTGCACTTAAAATTTTTAAAACGAGAAAATATATCACTTTTTGAGTTTCAAACTCGTCCTAGGTCATTCCCCTTATTCTCTATGTAAACCTTATCCAAAATCCTCTAAGATTTAAAGGTAAAGTATGGTCATTTACAAATAGAACGGCTATCTTTTCTCTCTAGGAGCTGAGTCTGAGCCAATAAATTACCAAACGACCTTTCTTCTGTATGTTCTTGGTAGTTATATTAATTTGAAAGTTTAAAAAAAATATGAAAATCTAAATTTAAATTTAGTTAGCTTGGGATAAAAACCCACAATACTTATAATTTTTATTTATTACTGAGTTCAATAACTATTAATTAATAATGTTAAGAATTTGCCACTAGCAAGGACTTACCAAAATCCACAGCATCCAGAAATACCTGGAAATCACAGACAGACCTTGGCATCCAGCAGTTAGGATGATCAAATCTTTCACATGCCTGAAAAAATCATTAAGAACACATGAAAATTTAGTCAGAGGAAAGGAAAATGAGTGGGCAATTCAAAATAATAAGAGGCTTAATGTCCGGTGGGGGGGGGGGGGGAAGTTAATGATTATCATCCTTCCAGAACGTTAGACTATTATCTACACAAAATGTAAAATTGAGAACTACCTTAAATTTACAGTAGAGGGAGATGAAATTTTGCAAACATACAGCTTTGCCTTGAAAAAAGAAAAATGAAATTTTTTTTTGGAGAACCTATGACAGTGAAACTTTAAACTAAAAAAAAAAAAAAAAAACACTGCAGATTGCAAGACACTTACTCAGCTAAACCACCTTCCATATTGAGATCAACACCACTGTCTATCAATTGTCCTGAGTCCGAATAAGTTGGATGAGCCATTTTTTCCATGAATTTGTAGCTACCTAAATATGCAGCATTGGCAAGTAGAAGCAAAACCTGAAAACAGAAGAAAAGATAGTGAAAGGATTAATAATTTTCCTCTGCAGCCACTGTATCACAAGATAGCAATTTAAAGCACTTTTTAAATGTAATTACTTGGATAACTTCTCTGTATTCCTAAAATTGAGGTCTCTTTAGGTTGTGTTTCTCTCAAATTAGGGATGTGACTCAGAATGCATCATACCATAGTCCACTATCGTAAGGACTTTCAAAAAATAATTTCTAACGCGTACAGAAAGAATGTGAAACTTATTACCAATTATTCGTTTCGGAAAATTCTCGAGACTTGGTTTTTGAAGTTTCTGAAAAGTACCTGATATAAAATTATTGTGTTATTTCATTGCAAAAAAAAAAAAAAAAAAAAAAAAAAAAAAAAAAACTCTCCAATGTTATTTTCCATGAAGGTTAAAATTTTTTCCATCAATCAATCTAAAAATTGGCTGGAACTGTCAGCTAGCTAGAGTTGAGTTGCCTCTTCTTCTAAAAGTAGGAAGTGCCATGAAACAAATGATTCAAATTAAAGCTCTTGTTTTATCTTTGGCCATTACCATATAAAAAAAAGTTACAATCTGCAAAAATATAATATAATGAAAACTGCAATGATTACCTTATAATCATGTTTTCAAAAAGCAATTGAATTTGTAGTGGTTACCTACTGATGCAAATAACTAAGGAGGTAGGTACTTAGTTGCATCATTGTCAGTATGTCTACATTAGTTTTCGACAAGTATGATAGTGTGAATGTTACTCTTGTCAACTATTAATGTTCATTAAAGAAAGAAAAAAAAAGGAATACGTACAAAAAACTTAAATAATGCAACTTGAGCATTTGAATACAATTTAGTGGATGCCATTGAATAGATGCACAGGACGAACAAAAAAAATTGAAGATGTGCAAAATACATAGCAAAACTGTCCTTGATTGGCTATTCAGTAATGACTACAAAAAATGAGTGCATACTTACAATGCTCCAAAAACTAAACAGATTGGATAAAAAGTATGTGCCCACAAGAAACACAGCATTTGCTCCAAGGATCATCCTTTTGTAGAACTCAAGAGTCAGTGAGTTTTCAGATACAATGAGTTTAGCGCCTTTAGTTGCCTGTTTACCTTTTTGAGGCTGGAAAAAAGAATATATGAGTCTTTAATTATTGATAAAAAGAGACTGGTAAAAAGGAAGTACGTTACCTCAAATATACAATTAAATACCCTATTTCATCTCATTCTTTGCCTCCTCTCCATTTCCCATCCAAAGATTCCGACACAATCTCTCAGATTTGATTTTCGTGGCTTGCCATGAGAATGGAATTTGCATGCAGACAGGAGGTTCGACAAAAACAAAATAAATTGGATTAGTTAATAGCCTTCTACTTACATAACAGTATCCCTTGAGATAACTACTTAATGTCAAAGAAAAATTCTCCTCCACGTCTTAAATAAGGTTCGGATAGGACCATATGTTATGAAATTATAACTCCACGATCATAAGAAACCTGAAGCCAGTTCGTCACCTTCCAGGCAAAGTATCACAAGCGCCATGCGACGTTTAAAAATTTCCGCCGCCATTTTATTTCTTTACTGAGAAATTGTTGGTTGAATCTGTTTGGAAATTTCACTAAATTTTATCGGCAGCACAAAGAAAATTCAGTGAAATTTTCGGACAGTTTCGTCGAACAATTTCTCTGTAAAAAAATAAAATGGCGGCGGAAATTTTTAAACGTCGCATGGCGCTTGTGATACTTTGCCTGGAAGGTGACGAGTTGTTCTTATTAGGTATAATTATCTTTAACATGTTTTAAATATTCTAAGAATGTTGCAGTTGACATACCTTTAACCATGGAGGAGTGTGCAACTATGATGAATTGGACAAGTGTCTACTTCTATTTTTGAAAATTGAGAATGGATTTTCACTGAGCAGATTGTCTATGCTGTTTTATACTGATGGAAAATTGTTCTATGCTGACTAACTTTCTGAATTGAACTGCATTAGACACAAAAGTTGCTGTTTAGTTCTGCAGTTAATAAATAAGTCTATATAGCTACAAAATCTGTAGCAAAATGTCCTTTCATTTTGGGGTTTTTTTCATAAAAAATCATAGATCACTATTGGTGACATAAGTATGAGATTCTAAGATTTCAGCATCAGGATTCGAGCTACAGGATCATCTCTTCTTCTTTATTTTAACTTAAAGCAAGAAGGATGAAGATTGATGGAAGCAATATAAAATGAGGAAATGGTTGACCTCAAATAAATTTTAATTGAGTCATAGTAAATTAAATTATTCCAGTTTTAGAATTTAAACTTATGTTTCAAAGGAAGATACAGGAAGTACCTCAATAGAGTCTGTGAGAAATTTCTTAACTTAGTAAGTAACTAAGAATACAAACCGCCATGGTCAAGCGATGGTTCAGTCAAGTACAGGTGGAAGAATATTATTCGAT
Organism: Bemisia tabaci; assembly: GCF_918797505.1. Lineage (NCBI taxonomy): Eukaryota > Metazoa > Arthropoda > Insecta > Hemiptera > Aleyrodidae > Bemisia > Bemisia tabaci. The sequence continues at coordinate 18,217,422 of NC_092798.1, forward strand.
TCAATGATATTTTATGACACTATATTAATAAAAATCTTTGCACGAAATACTGTGCCACAATCGGTGATAAGCCATGTAAACAAATCGAATTTGGAGGTTAGGACTACACATCAGCAGGCATGGATGTTATCAACCAATGAGCTGGCAGCTGGCGTTGGCACATTGCGATGACAGCGCTGCGCCAACGAATACCGGCTAATTATGGTACTATTTCTGGGGTAGTAGAGTTCCCAGTGCTTGTGATTTCAAAGGGGGGGGGGGGGGGGGGGGCACGCTGTCATCAACAATGTAGCTAAAATAATTTATGTGTAGTATTGTAATTATTCTGTACACATTTTTTGGAGGTAAAAAAGGAAAGCATATTCAGCAAAACGTTTTAAGTATATAAAGGTTATTTTTACAATAAGGAGGCGAGAATAAAAGAAATAGCTGAATATACACTGAAATTATTCAGGATACATCCTGAAAATCCGGACATTGAACCAATCTTCAAAAAGGTACTCGTCAGCATTTTAAGAACATTTTGAAAATATTTACATGATGCAGTGCCCAAGAGATGGTCGAGAAGCTAAGATTTTCCTTCATTTTCGCGGGATACAACACCGCGTACCTACCCTGGAGTTCGAACAGTGTTACACTCTTGGCCGCTTTGAGGCTTTGACCTATCCTTATACATAAAATGTTTTTATGAAAATTGCCGTAAACATTGAAAAATTTCTAATTTTCTCAGCGCTTCTCATAAACTTTGGAAATAATGAGATTTCCGCGGTAAATACGCAACTTTTTCGGAAGTGTAGTCGAAAAGCGCAAAATTAGGCGATTTTCATCTCAATATCGCGGGAACATTTCCAGTGGTTTTGTGAAAAAAATTATTAGAAATTACGTGTTTCATCTCAGTGGCGCGGGAAACACGTGAAGGGTCCAGCGGTTTTGTATAAATATCTACGAAATTATGTTTTTTCATCTCAACATAGCGCCAGACACTTGTAGCAGTTTTGTAAAAAAGTGAGAAATCATTACACGATTTTTACGTAAACATCGAGGCAAATACCCGACTTTTTCGGCGATTTTGAAAATTCATAAAAATAAAACGACCTCCGCCTCAATATTGCGGAAAATACCCCTGGTAAAAATTGGCAGTAGAATATGTGTTCCAAAATACCATACACCTACAGCCGGCTGTAAGATTTCCAATAGCTTCTATAGCCGGCAACACAATTTCTTATAGTCTTTTATAGCCGATGGCCATTAAGCAACAGCCTGGCGATAAAGTGTATGCTAAACGTTACTAATTACGGATGCTAGGACCTAATGAGTTTTTGGACTACCGCTCTCTTTTTGGGCCGCAGTATCTTGATTTAATTTGCGAGGAAAGCTCCGTTCTTTTGAAGGATGCCTGACATTCCTAATAGGTTGGCGCGCCTTCAATTTCGTATGATACTGTGCAATACCTCTGGGGTGAAATAGTTGCTTCAAGCGCCGCGGGCGGGCAGCCAGCGCTGAACGCGCATTGGCGCCTGCAAACCTAACAGGGATACTTCACGCATTGCGCAATGCGTGAAGTATCCCTGTTAGGTTTGTAGGCGCCGGTGCGCCGCCGCTCCGCCGCCGCTCCGCTTTGTGTTAGGCTCTAATATTTAATCTCGCAGAGTCAGCGTTTTCCGACTCATGACTTTGAAATGTTTGCACACTCTGTATGGATTATTCTCATTTTAATTGATGAAAAAAAATATGTAGTAAAGGAAAATATAATGTGCGTTTTGTAAATATTAAGGTGATTCCGTACAAACTTAAGGATTTACAAAGCACAAGAATTTCTACTCAATTTCTTATAGCCTTTTATAGCCGATGGCGAAAAAGCAACAGCCAGGCGATAAAGTGTAAAGCCCGACGATAGGAACTATAGCCCGGCTGTATAATTTTTTATCGCTTCGTGTAGCCCGGCCGTATGATTGTTTCCACTTTCTACAGCCAGCTACATGATTTTCTATCGCCCTCTTCAGTCGGCTATAAGAACTCCTATGGTATTTTGAAACGCAGCTCTTATCGCCAATTTTTACCAGGGACGCGATTTGGATATTGATGCGAGCATAGTATTAATAGACTTCGGTATTTAGAGGCAGGCAAATGCTAAGATTTTCCTTCATTTTCGCATGATACCGTAGACCTACTCCGGAGTTCGAATAGTTGCGCGTTTGGTTTCCGCTTACGTACACCTACATTCTGAACGTCAGTTTGAGTCAAGCAAAGGGATTTTCCTTCAATTTCACGTGATACCTTACCACATACCTATTCCTCGGCCCGAATTGCTGCGCGCTTGGTGTCCGCTTTGAGGCTTTGACCCGTGCTGATACATAAGGGTGGTTTCACGATAGCTAGAATAGTTTTGTCGCCGTAACAGACAATACACACTCTCCGGTCATATTTTTAGTAGAAATGATAATCACTCGAATTTTTTCGCATCAATCTTCAGAGGGTTACGTATTATAACGCTTTCTAATGATTTATTGCTCTACTTCTCAATTACCCAATATTGTGTAAAGTCCGAAAATGTGCTGTCTGCTCGGTCATGTATAAATTAAGATTGAAAAGTAGAGCGATAAATCTTTGGAAAGCGTTAAAACTTGTAAATCTCTGTAGATAAATGCAAAAAAATTCTTTTTAAAAATTATCACCACTACTAAAAATATGACCGAAAAATGTGTTGTCTGTTACGGCGAAAAGACTATTCCAGTTATCGTGAAATCACCCATAAAACCTTTTTATGATAATTGTTGAGAACATTAAAAAATTCGTGATTTTTCCAGTAATGTATAGTAACATAAGAAATACATACCGTGATTTTCATCTTTGTAGCGCTAAAAATACGCGGTTTTCCTGCAGTTTTGTAAAAAAAAAAAAAGAAAAAAGAAAAAAACATAAGTAATTACGCGTTATCATTTCAGTAGCGCGAGAGATACGTGTTTCCAGCGGTTTTGTAAAAAATTGAAAAATTACTGTGTGATTTTCACGTCAATGTAGCGCGGCAAATAGGCACGTGATTTTTCCCAGCTGCTCTGTTTAATTATAAAAAAAATCACGCGTCCATATTCTGATTTTTCCACATTCATAACCTGAAAATACGCGAATTTGATAACGATGCAAGAATATTACCTAAATTCATCAGCGTCAGTAAAAGACAGGATAAAAGCTAAGATTTTCCTTCATTATCGCGTGATACCACATACCTACTCCGGAGTTTGAATAGTTGCGCGCTTGGTGTCCGCTTTGACCTGTGTTTTTTTCTCACTTGGTAGTATTTAACCGACAAGCGTGTCGGAGTTAAAGTTCTATCTTTGGAGGTTTTTAGCTTAGCGAACTTTCAGCGAATTAGCCGAAAACGGGTGAAGATGAAGCGTTGAGCTTCGAAACTTGTGCTGGTCAAAGCGTCAAGTGCAGGGGCGGGCTGGCAGTCAAAAAGTTAGGAGGCGACCTACATTTGGGGGCCCCTCCCCTGGAAAATTTTGAACATTTCACACTTTTTAAACGCGATTTTAAGCATTTTTGGAGTCCAATTCGAGAGTAATTGAATTTCAAAATAACCCACTCTCAGGTTTCTTCGGGGGCCCCTTCATCACGTCTGGGGCCCCAGGAGCCCACTACATTTCCCTGCAGGTATGTTATGTATGATAAGCTTCAGACGACCTATTATGTCTGATAGAGACACATTTTCAAAAAATTTGGAGTTTTGTAGTGACTGAAAAGGGTTGGAAAATTACGACATTACGGGGGAAAAACGATTACTCGAAAAACAAATCGCTGCGGGGGCTCTGCAGGGGCCCCCGGGGCGTGTTGTTAGGAGGCGATCGCCTCCCCACCCCCATGGCCAGTCCGCCCCGGGTCAAGTGCAAGTGAATGTGAAAATGTTTCATAACATAGCTCACAAAAAGGAAGTAAAATGCCAATATCCTGAACTACACATTTTTTCTTTCGGGGATTTTTTCTGCATCGTACATCAAACTATTATACTCTAAATAAAACAACTAGGAGACATTATGGAAATTTCTTCATGGAGAAGTATCGATAAAGGCCGTTTTTTGGCCCACCCTCCGACTGAATTTCTTCAATTCTACGAGTTTTTGCTCATTGAGAGTCTATGGAATGCATCACGATTTGATTATTTTCGGTCTCTTTCTGGCCTAAACATGAGTTTGCAGGCCGATTAGGTAAGGCAAAAAATGCGGGGTTTTCGGTCGAATGGCAAAAATCCGCCTCTATTGCCATCGGCCTTCAGACCCATATTAAGGCCAGTAGTAAAACCAAAAAGAAACCGAAAATGATCAAATCGTGATGCATTCCATAGACCCTCAATGAGCAAAAACTCGTAGAGTTGAAGAAATTCAGCCAGGGTGAGCCCAAAAACTGCCTTTATCGACTCCTCCTTCGCAGCACATCCACGGTCATGAAACGCCCCCAGTTATTTACCCCGTCCACCACTGTCATGATAAATGTTCACAAAGGCGGGAATTTCAACACTGTTCATGAGATTTGGATTAGCTGGCCGTGGCAGTTTAATCGATTCCAACCAACGGTTCTGAAGCGGTTATGAAAAACTTGCAAAGATTCTATAAATAACCAGTTCGAGGAATCCGATACTTCCCAAGATTTAACACGAAATCTTGACGCGTGCGATCTTGGAATCATCAGAATCCTCATACCCAGTGGCACGCGCTCCACTGATCGATTGAATCCATGACTCACGAGTTAGTCTCGATTCTCAGTGTCTGTCGTGAGTGCGCATTCACGTATCGTTCATTGACCAACATCCACAGAGCGGGAATCGTTGCTCTTGACGACGGAAAATATCCGGTATTTATGGATCATTGCTCGCTTGCCTCCGAGGAACTTTTGAATATCGTCTCTCACTAGGCAACTTGGTTTAAAGAGGAACTGATGAACAAAGATCGGTTGCATCTGTGACAAAACATTCTTATGTAAAATCCAGGCATTTATAGCTGCACCGACTACACCGAGGTACATGCCTTGCATTCGAAGCAGAGTGCAAGTTGCAATGTTGCCAACGCAAACTCTATAGGATAACCGTTCGACAAATACTTGAGTACATCACTTGGATTACATTTTGCAATAAGGAACCACTATTTCTGGCCCATTTTAGAAACAACATACATGCCATTGGTTTTCCTATGCAGATATGTGCTTTTATGAAAGAGCCAGAGATAGTGGTTCCTTATTGCAAAATGCAATCCACTTAGGCAACCGACAAAATTATGGTAGCCAAGACTTAGGCAAAGGAACCGACCCACATTAAGTTGAAACTGAGAAAAAGAGGTTTGAAGTTTTATTCCTGCGTAAGGCTCAGTGTAGAAAATAAAATTTAACCCCCGTTTTTCACAAACTAATTTCTGTTTTTCGACTTTCAGTTTTTGGCAGGAGAAAATATACGGCTATTGGAACTCAAAAAAATTCTTAACTCAATTATTTCGGAAACATGGGTTGGTTCCTTTCTGATAATCTTGGTCTAGGTAATTAAGAATGACTGGGTTTCTCTGTGAGTGAAATAACCCCTTGCGTCCGCTAGGGAATTAAAATACTCATAATAACATGAAATTAATAAGAATCAAAACTTTGTTTTCTGTTTGAAATAAGAAATAATGGTTGATTATCATCTCAAATTGTAACATGTTATCCTTCTTAATCCTATACATCTTAAAAGGTTGGTAAATTAGGAAAATATGTAACGCAATTTGGATGTCCATACGTATCTCATTTTTCCCGGAATATGTAGAATTTTTTTTATTTTAAACCTCTGGAGAATATTCCTGAGGCGAATGAAAATAAGTCGGAAAATCGTGCAATATTATGATGATCTATCGTCCTCCAAGAAAATAAAATATGAATGATTACCCGCACAACATCGCAGAGATACATGACCCTGTAAATTCATCGACGATCCATCCCTTGTATGCACAACCAAGGTACCAGTGGCGTGGCGTGTTTTGCGATATATCGATTGATGTACCTTTTAAACATGTGGAAAAGGATCGATTATCAGGGTGTTCGCAACGAACACCTTAATAATCGATTCTTTATCATAGCTTCGAATGGGGAAATATCGATATATATCTCGAAGCACGCCACGAACATGAACACTCCGCCCTTTGTTTCTTCTGTCAACTTTCACTTGGAAAATTATACACACTACGGAGATTTCAGAATAAAACCCTTAAAGTAGATACAAGTATTTTTCGTTAACATTAGTAACATGCAAAAAATACATTATGATTCATTTCATCAGCGTCATGTGAACACGTTAATATCTTGCTCAAGGGTCGATTCCTACCCTTCCCGTTGTGTGAATAGCTTTCTACGTAGAATTTTAAAGATCATTTGAACTACATTTCGCAATGAGTAAACAACAATTGCCGGCTCATCTCAGAAACAACGCATGTGACATTCCTTTCCATATGCGAATAAGTGCTTCAATGGATGAGTCAGTGATAATCGTAAAGAGTAGTCGAGTTGATAAAATGAGATGCTTAAATTCATACCTAATGTAGTGGCCCATTCTTCAGTAGAAAAAGAGGATTGGCGGGTGACTTGAACGCAGACTAAGAAAAACAGATCGGCTGCTCAAAAACCCGATCCCTTGCGACTGTGACCAAGTGCATGGTTCCGATACTTGTAATAAGTGCCGTGTGCATAGAACCTCCGTTCTCAACACATTTATAATTAACTTTTAAAAAAAAATGCGTCTTTTAAGGGAATGTTTCAATATAAACTCAAAAGTACGCTCCGAGGAAAATATCGAAAATATCCACTAGAGACGACATTTTTTTTTAATTAATTCAAAATAGTCCTCGGTTAAATATTTTTTAACTCACATGACGCACTACAGCGTAATGAGGTTGACCATAATTTTTTATAAATATTTCTATAATCAAGCAATTATCAACTGGTTGATTGGCTATTGAATCGTGATTGAAAGCGCTGAAAGTAAACCCAACTTAGCCGATGAGCATTGGTGGAAAGGGGACAAGGAGCCTAACTTGTCTTTGTTCATTTGCATGGGATAAACACTCTGGGACGAAAAAATTGTCTATTTCAATAAAACAAAATTGTCGTGAAATATGTCCCGCAGGAATAAATCAGTTGCTCTAGTTGTTTCGAAGAGAAATGCTCATTTATCAATTTATACTCAATTACAGTTTATTCAAGAGGAATTTTTTTGTTGAATAGACTGCAGATCTTTTGTTAGAGGTATTCAATGGGAATGAGTTCCTTTCGATTCAAGTATTTTATATTAGTGTGAAATGTTTTGACGATAATAGTGTAAAAATGTAAACGTGTTTTCCTGATTCCAACATTACCTACTGAGCAATGGATCAGTCGCTCTTGTAATTTGATTCTTGAGACTTACAGATAAGAAAAAAGGGGGAAAAATCTTGGCGACTTTCAAAACAACGAAAAATTTTGAACAAGTCATTTGTCCGCCTTTGATTCATCGATCAAATTACAGCAGAATCTCAATCTTCCTTGATATTTTTGCCCAGAAGGGCGCAGAATATTCGAATTTACATAAACGCAGCTTGAAAAAGAGAACCATGTTTTTGAGAAGGCCATGCTCTCGACCACGTCCATGTAACTTGTATGCTAGAGAGGTAAAAAATTTTCCAAAGAAATAATGAATTTTAGTTTTTTTGGATGAATCCCGAAAAATAAAAGCTAGGAGAGGTATTTCCAATATTTTATGTTAAAAAAGGAGATGGGCCTTTGTTAGCGGAACGCTGACTTCCCAAAATGTAGATGTTTGACAGCGAGTAATTGAGGGGCTTGGAGGATAAGGGCAGCATAAGTCCAGTTTTTGAAAAACTCAAAATATCAATGATTTCGAGTAAAACTAGTCTTATAATGCATATTCTGCGAAAAATTCGCTCCCAAATTCCAATTTTTCAGCATCATAAAGTCAGTTTGAACTTCCTGTACGCCGTAAGGATCCACGTAATTTTAAATCTTCAAGCACGTATTTCTCGAAATGTCAAAAACTGCTCTTATGCGCCCACCAAGCCCCTCAGTTCGTCGCCTACCTGACATAAGGACGTAACTACACTCTGAAATGAACCTTGCCCTCTATACAATTCAATGCTTTTCCGGGCTCATCTCAATATGTAGTTACGCCCTTATGTCAGCCAAGCAACGAATTGAGACTTAATAGAGTAATCAAAGCTGGTATTTTTTTAGGGTGGGTTGTAAACAGTGTTCGAAACTCACAGGCGCCAACACGCCAAATGCGCCTGAAAAATGAAGGCTCTGCGCCAACGTGGCCCCTAAAAATTTCCCACTAAAAATCTGGATTTTCACAGGAAGTCACATAAAGAAAGAAAAAAAAATCTATTTCAATTGAAAAAACTCAGAATTCTCAGCACTACAAGTGAAAGCTTGCTTTTTCTATTCTTCACGATTTCATTCGTAGTGCTTTTGTCTTCCCCAAGTTACATGCTACTTACTAATTCTGTTACGAAAACATTTGCATCTAACTTTTCACTAAATGCGCCGTAATATTATAGGCAAAAAGTAAATTTGGCCCTAAAAAATCTTCAGTGGCGCTTAAAAATCGGGCTTGATGCGCCACATGGCTCCTAAAACTCAAAGGTGAGTTTCAAACACTGGTTGTAAAACCCAAAAAAAGTACAGGTCGATTGATTGTATTGATAGAAGAATGTTTGATACTGTCGTAGATTCACTTTCAACTACAGTTAAACACGAGTTGAAACCGGTGGAAATAGTGAAACCTTACCGAGTGTGGCAACATCGAAGAGTCAAGATCTGGATCCGTCCTTTTCGCGCGAGCCATGCGCTTGACCGTGGCCATTATGGATGACTAAAGCTATTTGTATTTCCCAATTTTGATTGCGATCATTTTCCCTGTCACCGAGTACGCACTGCAAGTAATTGAAGTATTATATGTCGACTGCCATCAGTTCCTCATCTCAGTCGCGAACGAAACATCGCATCGAAAAATGTTTATTCCCGGGGGGAATACATTTATCGGTCTGTTGAGTGTGTGTGTCGCTGTGGGCGCTGCTTCCAATTATGTGCACGAAAAAGGTACGTCTCTGAATTTAATCCGGTGATACGAAATCCTAAAAGTCTCTAAAGTGTTACGGCCCAAGGGCCCGTGAGATGTTTTCTCCACGAAAATTAACAAAATTTTAAGTTGCTTTCTTTGGGAAACGTTTTTCTCGTGAGATTCTTGTTATCAAAGCCTCAATAACATGTTCGGACTCTTCGGAACTGAAGCTAACAAAAAAACTTATCCCAGAGGTTTTAATCGGGGTCAACTCTATAAATTTAGGGCGATAGAGGGCTATAAGTTGGTTTGAAATCGGAAAATTTGTCTTTAAACTTCAATACACAAATTCTTCGAGAGGGAGGGAAGGAGCTGATCGTTTCAAATTTGATTCCGTCACTAAATTCCCACTTTTTCCCGACCGGTCCTTTACATTCGATTGACTACGCACAGAGGAACCACTCTATTTTTCGTCTCTCAGGGACACAATTTTTAAATTACCAATTTTAAGAATTCGCCTGACCCCAAGAAAAGAGTAAAAAGAGGAAACAAATTAAAATATCCTGTTAAAAGTTGCAGCACAGACCTTTAGTATGTAATCAAAATAAATTTTAATTTTATCTTATAAGTAATTTTAACTTAATTTCGTTTTCAGAATGTAGCCTTTGAGACCGTCTATAAATTACGTTACCCATTTTCCCTAACTTTTTGACCCCTCCCTCCCCCTTTGTCACCTACACATTACTCATTTCCAGACCCACTCCCCTAAAAAATTTAATAATTTAAAGCGTACCCTCCCTTTTTGTGTAGGTCTGGGGTTTGATTCAAAAATTACGCTGAGCAAATGGGAAAAGTCAAAAATCATCCCCTTATATCACCATGCATTTTGAAAGTTTCACTGTTTTCCACAGGAAGCATACAATATGGTAGTAAATCATGTTAACTCATAATTATTATAAAGTTGTAGTGGATTATATTTAAATACAATTACTTAATTAATTAAATAAAATATTCCATGAGAAAGGATTTAGAAGTAAATAAGAATTTACTATTCAATTAAATATAAAATAAAGTAGTGTACAAACCGCCTGTCATTCTTCAACAAGTTAAGATAAGTCATAATCGTAACAAAGTAAAATTATGTTTCTTTTTCCTCCTTCATCGGGTTGTATCAGCATAGTACTCACTTTTCCTTTTTCGCCCGATGTGAAATTTCGGTTGTCAACCTAAAACTTAAAACACGATGACCAATCGACTCCATCATCAGGTGATGGCTGATAAAGCTGAAAGGGCCACCGTATGTTTTAAGTTTTAGGTTGACAACCGAAATTTCACATCGGGCGAAAAAGAAAAAGTGAGGACTATAAAGTAAAATTACTTTTTAGTACATTCCTAACCGATCGTTTAAGTCTCTGAAGTAAAGGTTTCTTCACTGACCCAAAGCCGAACCGTTGCGCTTAATCATTTGTTCTTTTCTCATAAAATATGCAAGTAAGGGACTATTCTACTTTTCTAACCGATCGTTTAAGTCACCGAAATAGAGGCTATTTTTTTCTTCAGACATGCTACGCTTTTGAGTTCTCGTGATTATACTGTGTCAGGATTTTGACCGTTTGTCACTTACATGTCACTTATCTCTTTACTTTTCCTTAAAAGCGAGTAACGTAATTAATGGACCGCCCCTTTCCACTGACGATGAATAAGATTTGATCGAACAATTATAAATTGATTGCAAGAGAGGATTTTTTTTATGAAACATCAGTTAAACTAGGAGCTTTAATTGGAAATTTGATGTCAATCAGCTCAAACTTTTCAGATAAATTATCATGATACGAGTATCCCATAAAATAATTACAATCTGATTTAACGCTACATTTAGATCCTTCTGGAATGCGTTTGAAAGAATGAAGCTTGCAATTTTGAGCTCGAATAGAACTATGCCGGAACTAACCGTACTGAACCCTGCCAATACACGCAACCATGCGAGAGCTCGAGTCCTTTCTAAAAAATTCCATGAAATTTTCGAATATATAGAGTGTCCCGGACCACCCGCACCAGGCTTCTTTCTCGGTTATTTTGAGGCGAGCGAAGTCGAGGACAGACAGGGGCCGACCTCAAGGAATCCAAATCCACCACCCTGTTAGGCCTCTCGGACTCCTTTTGGAGCTAAAAGGAAAGTCCTGTCTTTGAAAATCGGGATTCCTGTCAAAATGCGGTAACTGCTTCAAAGCGAACATCCGCTTCCTTCCCCAGTAATCTCTATAGGAGCACCGTTCGATAAATACTTGAGTTCATCATTTAGGCAACCGACAAAATTATAGTGACCAAGACTCAGGCAAAGGAACCAACCCACATTAAGTTGAAACTGAGAAAAAGAGGTTTGAAGTTTTATTCCTGCATAAGGCTCAATGTAGAAAATAAAATTTAACCCCAATTTTCACAAACTAATTCTGTTTTTACGACTTTTAGTTTTGGCAGGAGAAAATATACGGCTATTGGAACTCAAAAAAATTCTTAACTTATTTTTTCGGAAACATGGGTTGGTTCCTTCCAGTAATCTGCTACCTCTCCCAATAAGCGCTGCTACCTTTCCACTTTATTGTAAAAATATTAATTTCTGCTTTAAAAAATTTTGAAAAAAAAAAAAAAAATCCGCACAATGCTCTTCACGGGCGTACTGTGTGCTTCCGTCCGGGAGCAAGGATGGCAAAATTTTTTCGGGTCCTGCCAGGAGTCGAACCTGGATCTTAATCATAGTAAGATTATACGTTATCCGTTGCGCCACAGGACCTCCACGAAAAACATCCCTTCTGCTACAGTTTATAACGCGACCCGCGGTTCACTGACTCCATGCCGCCTGGAAGCTCTTCATCCCCCTTCCCCTTTCCCCGCCCCTCGACATTCTCGACTTCAGAGACCCTCTATGCACCCTGCTTTACTGCGGAAGGAGGGGGGGGGGGGTTAAATACTATGGTCCCGCGAATGGCAACACAGCAACCCCTGATAACGGGATTCGGCACCCCTCGCGATCGGTGCTTTATTGCCTCGCGCCTACCCGCATCGGAAATCGCCGATCGCCCTCGAAATTTCAACCGGGGAATAGACGGCAAGAGGGCGATTTTTCATTTTTATTTTTCAAAGAATGCATTTACAACTTGCGTATTTGGATTCGTGGCGAAATTAAGAGCAAAATGATGATCAAGTTAATGGGAATACATTTTTCTACAGTATATGGGAACAACACCACTACTGCTACATTTACAACTTGCTAAGTGCCGTCGCCGTTATGTATCAACATATCATGAAGAAATTTAGTTCATCCTAATCTGCCTTTTTAGCAATATGAAATGTTAAAAAAGTTGGGATCGAACCGGATATGAAAAATTTCTTTCTTTCGACTTAATCAGCCATCATCAGGTGATGGCTGATGAAGCTTAAATGGCCACCGTGTTTTAAGTTTTAGGTTGACAACCGAAATTTCACATCGGGCGAAAAAGAAAAAGTGAGGACTATAAAGTAAAATTACTTTTTTAGTACATTCCTAACCGATCGTTTAAGTCTCTGAAGTAAAGGTTTCTTCACTGACCCAGAGCCGAATCGTTGCGCACAATCATTGTTCTCTTCTCATAAAATATGCAAGTAAGGGACTATTCTAGTTTTCTAACCGATCGTTTAAGTCACTGAAGTAGAGGCTATTTTTTTTCTTCAGACATGCTACGCTTTTGCTTAATAGCAATACATTTTCCTACAGTATATGGGAACAACACCACTACTGCTACATTTACAACTTGCTAAGTGCCGTCGCCGTTATGTATAAACACATCATGAAGTTAGTTCCAATCTGCCTTTTTATCAATATGAAATATTGAAAAAGTTGAAATCGAACCGGATATGAAAAATTTCATCAACATTTTTTGGAGCTCAAGCAGAGGGGGGGGGGGGGGGGGGGAGATTACGGATTGAGATTTATTGATGTCGCGCGATCTGTTATTTAATTGAGACCTGCGTCGACTGAGAAGAATTTGCGCTGGTGTCAGCATGTGCTGGGAAAATCTTAGATCCAGACATTATCGTATCCCGCCTTTTTCCTCCTTCCATTTATCCCTTCCTAATTTTTTTCTCTTTCCTACCTCCTTTAAGGCCCCAGGAGGATCTGGGGATCTCTGAAAAGAGGGTTCTATCCGTGAAAATCGAGGTTCCCGTCAAGTTTTGGAATTATTTCTGGATTCAAAAAGTACTAAAAATTTCGAACTAAGTCTTTACAAAAAGTCCAAAATTGGTTCATCCCTTTCCAAAATATTGACCTCTGAAGCTGGAGGACAGAGCCTCCCTCGATAAAATGCCAGATCATAAAAGCGACACGTGCAGGCTCAGTAAAAAAACGTTTTCCTACAAGTAATCGACCCTGCAGATCCGAATTCGACGGTCCCGAGGCACCGCGGGACTGCAATGATGTGGTGAAAGGGGGGCTTTTAACTTATAAATTTCACAAGTTCAGGGCTTTTCCAGTGCCCTATCTATGAGGTCCTAGGGGACTTTGGTACCGTCGGATTTATCAGGATCGACCTAGGAGAAAATCTTTCTCCACATCACTTACTTTTTGATCTGGCATTTCGATCTCGTTTCGATTTTCCGTGCGATCACATAATATGGATTGAAATGTATTAAATATTGGGGGTGGGGGGTACACCCCCTGGCCGTTACGCGGCTCGCGCCTGGAGGATGCTTCGCACCCTCTAAGGTCCGCTCAAGGGTCCTCGCGAGTTAATTTTCCAAAATATGAAAATAGCGGGCTCATCAAAGGACTATCGCCTGTCGGTAGTCGTAATAATCATGAAAATCGGCTAAGTAGAACGATAGCGAACGAATTGTGACAATAAACGAAAATTTAGGTGGTCAGAAAGTTTATAGTAATGATTATGTATATTTATCAATTTATATCTGATGTACTAACAAAAATTATTTTTGAAAAGCAGCCCTGAATTTCTTGGTTGTGTACCTTAAAAATTGTTGACTTCTTTTGCGGTCAAATAAGGGTAGTTTTTGAAAGCCTCCTTTTCTTAAATGTTTTTAACTTAAGCTATTGATACGCGTAGATGGTATACTTTAATCAAAACGAGTCTCCAATCGTTAAAATAAACACCTCGTTTGGCTAAAAGACAAGCATGCCATTTATTTACGGATAGAATTGGAGCTGAAAACTAATTAAATTTAGACTTAAAGTTGATTCTAAACTGACGTGTGTGTATAGGGGTTTTGGACGGGTACATCTGACTAATAAAAATGTATATAAATGTATAAAATTAACTAAAAATTGTATAGTATCTAATAGCAGTCGATATGTTATGTTCTAGGAGCTGCTCGACCACTTCTACTGGGTAGAAATGGCTGGAGACCCATAAAACGAGAAAACAACCACGAACACACGCTCAAACTAAATGAACACGAAGAAGATTTCACACTTGCAGGATGGTCGGAGCAATCATCGGCCTCACAACTCGCAGGTCAATCAAAACCGAAAAGATCTGCACACAGAAGAAGGAAACACCCTCATCACGCTGGACATAATGACTTCTCATTAAATCTAGCGGCGTCTAAAGATAACATTCAAGAGGATTATGATTACAACATCGAGGAAGAAGTCCAGGATATACCGACAGGTGACGATCGATTCGATTCCTTCCACAGCCATGATAACGATAATGTCCATGGATCCTCAGTACCGGAGGGAGACGCAGGTCATGACGTAACCGAGGAATCTGATCCAAAACCAAGTAATGGGTTCAGATCAGACAAAGCTGGTTCCTTCGGTGCCAGTTTGGTTCCCCATCGCTCAGGGCCTAATGTGATTCAACCTCCAATAATATATTTCGAGGAGCCGAAGCCTGGACCGGAACAAAATGCAGGGACACCTTTATCACAAGATACAAATGGAACACTTGTTCCAGTTGATCCAACTATTTCTTTACCGACCAGTCCTAGTGATGACATTAAACCAGAGGGCCCGAAAACAGCCACCGAAGAAAACACGTTTGATTTGGCTGCGCAAAGCACGGTTCAAACTCCTGTTGCTGCGAGTACTAATCGACCCGATATTGAACAAAAAACGGTTACGTCTCAACCCTCATCAAGTGCAAATGGACAGTTCACAGTTCCATACTTCAATTCTCAAGCAACACTCGGACATACGGATCTTGTATCGAGTATTCCCGATAAGTTGACAACGCCCGGTGGTTTGACGGAACCTGTACCAGCCTTTACGAGTGTGTCCGCGGATGATGTAGTGAATATCACACCGGCAACGTCTTACACAACTCGTGGTGATACGGGTACAACATTTGTGCAGTCAGAATCCTCAACAACTGCACGTTCCACGGATGAGGATTTACACCAAAAAACCGAAAATCCATTTTATAGTAGTACTGCGAGGAGTTTTCGATGATAAAGATTTGTCTCAACAGACTGAAAAAGTTTCGAATTTTCCAGTTACAACACCTGCGTTGGAAAGAGATTTAGGTCAACAAACGGAGAAAATTTCCACAATTCCAGTGACTACAGAAAATTACAAGACGACATATGCTCATGAGGCAGCAGATGTTGGGCAACAAACTGAAAAGATCTCAATAGTGCCAATTACAACACCTGCATTGGAAGAAGATTTAGGTCAACAAACCGAAAAAATATCTGTCATTCCAGTTACAACAGAAGGTATCTTCACGACAATCGCTCATGAAGAAGATGTTGGGCAGCAAACTGAAAAAATTTCGATAGTACCAGTTACAACAGAAAAGTTTATTACAACTCCTGCGTTGGAGAGAGATTTAGGTCAACAAACCGAGAAAATCTCTATTATTCCAGTTACTACAGAAAATTACATGACGACATTTGCTCATGAGACGGCAGATGCTGGGCAACAAACTGAAAAGATCTCAATAGTACCAATTACAACACCTGCATTGGAGGAAGATTTAGGTCAACAAACCGAAAAAATATCTGTCATTCCAGTTACAACAGAAAGGCTCTTCACGACAATCGCTCATGAAGCAGATGTTGGGCAGCAAACTGAAAAAATTTCAGTAGTACCAGTTACAACTGAAAAGTTCATTACAACAGTCGCATCGGAGGGAGACTCAGTCCAACGGACCGAGAGACTCCCAATTCTCCCGGTCACTATAAATGAAGGCATTACAACGGTGGCTCAGGAAAGAGATGAGGTTCAACAGACTGAGAAAATATCAGTATTCCCGGTTACAACAGAAAAGTTTTTCACCACGGTCGGGTTGGAGGGAGATGATGTCCAACGGACCGAAAAAATTCCAATCATTCCCGTTTCGTCGACAGAGCACGTCACAGAACAAACAAAAGTAGAGGATACATTCCAACAGACTGAAAAAGCCACAACTTTTTCAGTTACAACGGAAAAATATAGTCCTAGACAAGAGCCTGATTTAGTGCAACAAACCGAGAGGAATTTATTTCCTTCGACCGAAGAAAACTCTTTCCAAACAACAATTTCGTCGATTTCGAATGATTCACCACAAGTAACCCAGGGCGATAGTCAAATAACCATCTCTCAAAGTACCACCCAAGGGCGTCCATCATATGATCCATCTGGGGAGTCGCAGAACACCGTGACGATAATTCCTACTGCCTCGTTGAATGTCAAAGGTCACCCTATCTTTTCTCCTACAGAGGAGTCTCAAACAACAGATCGTCAAACAACATACCCCTTCAGCGTGAAAGGAGACCCCACCTACCATCCTACCGAACTTCCTCAAACAACGTTCCAGCCGACTACTTCCCTCCGAATGTTAAAGGACAACCTCAAGCCGATGTAAATGATGTACAACAGACAACCGAGTACCTTCAAACTACCACTCCGGAGATCAAAGGTCATCCCACTGAAGTGCCGCAAACCACACAATACATCATTCCAACGACTTTCCCTCCAAATGTTAAGGGTCATCGTTCATTCGTCCCAACAGAAGGTCCGCACTCAACAGACTTCCCGACAACAATGCCCTCTGATGTAAAAGGGAATCCCTCTCAAGTCCCTTCTGAGGTGCCGCCAACAACTCAACAGCCAACAACGTTCCCGCCAAGTATCAAGGGCCAACCACCTACTACAGTGACGGATGAACAACAAACAACTTTCCCGCCAGAAATCAAAGGATACCCTCCGACCACACCCGCTGAAGTGCCACAAACTACAGAACGCATAATCCGACTACTTTTCCTCCGAATGTGAAGGGTCATCGTGCGTTTGTCCCCTCTGAAGGGCCATTGACAACAACTGTTTCCAGCGTAAAAGGTCATCCTACGACTGATTTTCCTACTGAGGTACCACAAACAACACTACCTCCTACAACTTTCCCGCCGAATATCAAAGGACAACAGCCGTCTGTTGTCAACGATGTGCAACAAACAACGCAATACCCTGAGACTGCCCCACCTGAAGTCAAAGGTCATCCCGAGAGCACGCCCACCGAAGTGCCACAAACGACGGAATATTTAATTCCGACAACTTTTCCTCCGAATGTAAAGGGACACCGGGACTTTGTCCCAACTGAAGGGCCAAGGACAACAATCCCTTCCAGCGTAAAAGGTCACGATACGACGGGCATTCCCACAGAGGTGCCTCAAACACCATTCCCTCTAGGGACATTCCCTCCGAGCGTAAAAGGTCAACCACCGACTGATATAAGCGATGTGCAACAAACAACGCAGTACCCCGAGACGGCGCCGCCGGAGGTCAAAGGTCATCCCACTGAAGTGCCGCCAACTACCGAAAACGTAATTCCTACCACTTTTCCTCCAAATGTGAAAGGTCATCGTACCTTTGTCCCAACTGAGGTGCCGCAGACCACAGAACACATAATTCCCACCACTTTTCCTCCAAATGTGAAAGGTCATCGCACCTTTGTACCAACTGAGGTTCCGCAGACCACAGAACACATAATTCCCACCACTTTTCCTCCAAATGTGAAAGGTCATCGTACCTTTGTCCCAACCGAGGTGCCGCAGACCACAGAACACATAATTCCCACCACTTTTCCTCCAAATGTGAAAGGTCATCGTACCTTTGTACCAACTGAGGTTCCGCAGACCACAGAGCACATAATTCCGACTACTTTCCCTCCAAATGTGAAGGGCCATCGTACTTTTGTTCCAACTGAAGGGCCTCAAACTACAGAGCACGTAATTCCAACTACATTTCCTCCAAGTGTTAAGGGCCAACATCCCTTCGTGCCTACTGAGGGACCGCAGACAACAGAGCCTTCGACACCAGTACCACCTAGCGTAAAAGGTCATCCCACGTATATCACGCCAGAGGTGCCTGTCACGACACAGCAACCGGTAGTTTTCCCACCGAGTGTAAAGGGTCATCGACACTTACCTTATCCAGCATTTCCTCCCAGTATAAAAGGCTACCGCGCATATAATCACACTGTAAAATCGTACTTCCCGGCTTTATCATCCGATTCATCTCAAAATGTTCCTTTTCTGAACATTCATCCATCTAGCGTTAAGGGTCATTACAGTGAAGAGCCTGTTAGTTATAGTCAGTTCTTTATGAATAATTTTAGACGAGCGGGTAGCAATTTAAAATCTGCAAGAAAGCCCCGTTTTGAAGAAAACGTTAGAGGGAGAGATAATGCAGATTACGTTCCTTTTTCCATCAAAGGGACCATAGAACCAGTACCTCATCCCCAAATTTTTACCGATTTTTCAAAAGGAGGTCCCGGTATGATGGAGCCAAGAATTATCCCCTTAATTCCCGAAATTCCTCTGGTTCCTAATCATATAACACCATTGAATGATGGTGATGATGAAAATAATACGCAAGAGGATATTATGGGACAGCCAGTGTATGATTTGAAAGTCGGTCCCAATGTCAAAGGTAGAGGATAAATTTCTACCATGAAATTCTGTAATAATTTTCGTTCCCAATCTGTAATTTGTAATGAGAGGAGGTAAGGGCAACTTTTTTCTACAAGCTCGGACTTTCCTAAAAATATTTCGTTACCATCCAAGAAGTGTAGCGTAGCCCCTTCTCGCAGATCAGTTTCTCGTTTTATTTCATTGTCTAAATGTTTATAGTTGTGGTAAAAAAATGTGTCTTCCTTTAGATCTAAAGAAGTACCATGTGTTTGCATGGCATGTAAGTAGGTAATCGTTTGAGTTGTGATTTTCAAGTTGTGGAATGCTGAATATTTATTGTATGAAATAAATTATTTGTTTTTTATACGTTTTGTAAATAGTTGTTTTACTAAGATCAATGCTTAAAAAGCTTCAGGATTTACAGCAAAATATTTCTAAGACTGATCATCCAAATTTAAAGGTTTCTGAAACATTTTGACGGTAATAAAATTAAGAAATTCTACATTCGTTCATTAGAATGTACTCACTAGGCAATTGAGGAGCTTTTCGGAAAAAAGGCACATAGAAAAAAATCGCATTTGAGAAAAATGCATTTGAAGTTCCCATCATTACTCTATGGACACTGACTGTGACTCACGTTCGAGATCGGGAGTCCATGCTGCGATGAAAGTTACAATCAGTGGCCAGAAAGTAATGATGGAAACTTAAAATGCATTTTTCTCAAACGCGATTTTTGCTAAGTGCCCTTTTTCCGGAAAGCTCCTCAATTTTGAAATATTTTGTACATTTTTCAATCTATATACCTACTGTACTGACGGAAATTTAATGAATACGTGAAAGTACCCAAGCCTTTTTGAGCTTTCAAAGTAAAATTTTTGTTCAGGTAACAGTTTAGACAAGATCTCCTACAGGCAAAGAGCCAAATCAGGTTTCCTATTTTTTCCCTCGTAAAGAACTAAAAAATATTAATTTTAGAAAAATAATGTAGTCTTATCGTACTATGAAAAGAGTTCAGTATCAGTACTATATAGTGATGCACGGAATAATGAATTTAAAATTTCGACTCGACTTCATTTTCTGGTAAAAAAAAGAGGAATTTCTCAATTCAGCCATCTAATCTGCTAAGCAGCATTATAAAGAACTGTATACGCACAAGATAATGGACCAGAAAAATGAGATGAAAAGATAAATTTTTATTCGCTGATTGAAAAATTTGAAAAGCAGCGATAAAAAATTTCCTCGAGAGGAAGAATCCGGAACAGATAAATCTTTCTAGTTGGAATAGATTATACAATTTGAATGCAGTTTCATGAATTTTAAACTAATGTGATATGCTTTGGGTACAGTAGATATTATGGAAAGGAAAATAGATGAAAAAAATGTTTAAAGGAAAATTCACTCACAGAAAAAATATGAAGATGGATTTCAAGAATTACTAAGGCCACAAAGACAAGAATAAGGAAAATGTCTTTGAGCATATCTATGGATCAACACACAATAATACGACACCAACAAAGCTGAGATGACAATTTGGTCATGAAAATTCAATTATTATCACAGATTTAAGAAAAGTTTGCCTGTAATAATTCAATTGATTCTTTGAGCCGTAAATTTATAGGTAATCATATGCATGAAATGAAATACATTTTTAAATACAGGAATATCACATATAATACTACTTATGGGTCTACAAAATTTAAATAACACTAGTATTTGGAATGGCAGTGGAGGAGGGGGGGGGGGGGGCGGCGGCTTGTGATCACAGTTGAAGACCGTGGTTAATCCGTCGCACACTGGATCGAGTCAATCGGAGAGGTCGGACATGTAATTTTTTACTAAAACTGCAAAATTTTATGTTTATTTCGTCAAATTTAAAACTTTAAGGGATGCCTCTACAAGAAACTTTCACGAGGAGACCAATGGAACCACTTTCAAGACCTCAACTTACTGTATGATCAGAGTTATGAGCTTTTTAAGTTTCCATATTTTGTCCGACCTCTCTCATTGACTCGACCCTCTGTGCGTCGCTTGGTTGACAAAAGGCCATAACCACACCAGCTTAGAGATGAGCCCGGGAAAGAATTGAGTTTTATGGACGACAGGGTTCATTGCTCAGTGTAATCTGTGGCAACACTTGCAAGTTGGCAACACTGTTTTTCCTCCAATTAAATGTATGTGAAACAATCGATTGTTTGCGAGGCAACTTGCCTCACCTAAAATCGATATTTTCAATGGATTCAAATGAAGGAATTATAGTATTGCCAACTTGCAAAATCGCTACTAAGTGTAGTTACGTCCCTATGTCAGGAGGGAAATGGATTGAACCCTAGCAACAAAGACCAGTGGGTCGAGTTCGAGATCAACAGTTCGTACGCGTCATACTGTCGGAGTATCTAAGCAACGTTATAAACACTCAAAAAGAGGTTAAAAGTAAACTTTTGACCCACCGTTTCGTCATCCGTTCCTATGATATTTTGAATATATTTGTCGCTCATCTCTTGCTCCTGTCTTTCGGAAAACCTAAAAAATCCTCAGGCTTTCAGAGCAATACCATTGGGATAGTGTGTGATGAAATCACAATGATAAAATCAGGGAGTTAAGAAGCAAATGGCCGAATCATCGGATGATGTAGAGCAAAGAGATAGGTAAGCGCCAAGGTGTCACATTTTTAGAAGTTGGTTAAGTTCAATTTGGATTCATATTTCGTAAAAAAAAAAAAAAAAAAAAAAAAAAAAAAAAAAAAAAAAAAAAAAAAAAAAGCGCATTTTAAAGGAAGTTGTTGAAATATAGCCAAGTTTTTATTTATCTATTATGTAATAAAATTGGGTATTTTTTTTTTTGAGTGTGAACTTGTAAACTTTTTCAGTTTTTTTAAAGATAATAAATTACATTTTCTCAGCAGTATTGTAGTGCTCTTAAAACCTTTGCTTGATTTCAATAAGTATCTTTCAGGTGGCGTTTAATCTTTGAGAGAGGAAAAAATCAAATTTCATGTATTGCTGATACACAAACTGTAGGTCATGTCGAGCTGCGGTAAATCACCTGGTTAAATAAGTAAACTCAATTTGTGCGTTTTTTCCTTAGTAGTAAAATTGTAAACTCTTTATGAAGTTTACAGACATTTTAAGTATGTTTCTACAAACCTAGTCACTTCAATTTTTGACGATGAGGTTAAAAATAATTAGAGAAGAAACTTCACTGAAAAAAAAGTAGCCTGGATCAAGCATGATGATTCTTGAATTTGCCGCCATAAAAAATTTTTTTTCTCGCTTTAAGCTGACTTTTTCTTGATACAAGAAAAATAATGCTTGGGTTAAGCAAGAAAGTAGCTTATATTAACCAGAAAAATTCTTGATTCAAGAGGAAATACTTCTTGGCGGCAAATTTAAGATTCTTTTTTTTCCGCAGTGTTTACGAAAGAAAATCCGGGCTCAAATTAGTTCTTAAATAATTACAAAATGGCAAGACTTTGCATCAAGAAGCAAGAATAAAAGGGAAAAGAGAAACGTCAGAGTACTTTATTTTTAATGATAACTCTACAGGCGATCACTGAGCGAAGGTGACGAGATCAGAGGGGCATCTACCTCTACAAAGGGGAGTCATTTTTTAGCACCAGCCGCAGCTGTCACGCCTGTTAGGCAGAGCGTTGAATTCAGTGTGAAAGGACCAATATCACTTTATCTAGAAGAGGACCAACCAACCTCACCAGGATGCGCAGTTCTCGACATCATTTTTTCGTTTCCTGCGACGGTAATTAGACAATTTTCAACATTTTTTTTTCACTAATACCTATGATACATGAAAAACGGTCCGGCTTTCTCAGCCCGATAATGAACTCGTCACAGGGCATGAGGGGCTTGGAGGACAAGGCACATAAGTGCAGTTTTTGAAAAAAATGAGATATTCATGAACTCAACTAAACCTAGTTTGCGGGTATATGATGTGAAACATTATGGGCGCTAGTAAATTCCGCCGAAAATGGGTAAATTCCGCCGATTTTCCATCCACCGAAAGTGTAAATTCCGCCGATAGGTGCCACCAAGCGAGTGTAAATTCCGCCGATGGAGGAAAAGGAAAATGTTTTTGGAACGGCACTCATATTCGGCAAGAGCATCAAGTTAAGATGTTATCTGTTTGAAGGTAGATCTGCGCTCGAAGCCGAGGAGTTGCACTTTGATGATATCAGTAGTGTCGTGCGTTTGCTGATTATCTGTGCGAAAATTACATTGCTAGCGACAGTTTGTTTCCGCCTCAAATGTGGGCATTTCACACCTCCGACACAACGCTAACGATCAACGCTTGTGAATCTTTTCATAGCAAATTCAGGGAGTTCTTTTATTCCGGCCACCCTAATATAAAAATGTTCGTTGAAGCTTTACTCGCCTACCAATTGGAAGTGTACGTCCGGATTCAAAGTGTCGGGTCTCCAGCCAAGCTTCGGTCAGACGTCAAAAGGCAAAAAGCACACGTAGACAATGCAATTATGAAATTTAAAATTCACCAAGACCGTTTCAAATTTGTTAAAACAGTTTCATACCGTTTCAGCACAGTGAAAAAGTGAAAAACTGTTGGTCTTCTTACGACATGGGTCTCTTTTTTGTTTTATTTTTTGACGTGGGGCTCTCTACACCCTAAATGTTTATTCTCTACGCTCTCCTCTCCGACTTCAACTCATAGACATAGAGGTAAGCAAATTTGCACTACTTACAAATCCTGTTTCAAAAACATTGACCGGCGGAATTTACATTTTGGGTGGACGTCATATCGGCGGAATTCACAAATCGGGGGAATGATAAATCGGCGGAATTTACACTCCAGAAAAATAAAATCGGCGGAATTTACAACCTCCCGAAACATTCACAGTTAAAATCCAACTTCATAAAGCATCAAAATGTGAGTTTAAACTTCCTTTTCGCCGTAAGGCTCCATGTAATTTTGAAACTTTGAACACGTATTTCTCGAAATTCAGCTGTGAATGATTGTCATGGGCCGAGTAATCTTACTGAAATGATTAATATCCACTATTTCTCTCAAAGTTACTGAGGAGAAGGGGCAGGGTAGTTAAATTATGAATTCTAGGAGTAATGTAGCTCACAGGTTGTCCAACAAGATTGGTCTCTTCGTTTTCGCAGGTCGGAGAGCTGACATTAAGGAACTACTATACGCAGTCTCTATCGCTGTTCGTCCGTTACAGTGACGAGAGTGTTGCAGGGAAGTCTAGCGAGCCAGGATTTTCGAGTTTCCACGAAAGCGGACCGAGATTTGCTAAGAAAAAATGGGTCGTCTCGATAGAAAGGAAGGAGCTAATGAAACATGTACATTATGAGCAAGGCAGTCAAGACTTCATATCCATTCCAGCCACAGAAGTAAGTGAGTCTCAGTAAACGAATTGATATTGCATGCATGGATCTGGAATAAACAGTAGTTTCTTTTCACAAAATATGGTGCAATTCTGGTTAAATCCGTCGAATTATTGTGAACAAACCACCAGATTTGACCTCAGGAATTAAAAAAGCTGCGCACTCATAACTGGATTACGTTTTGCAAGCAGGACCAAGAGCATTCTAGTGTTGCTAGGATGATTATGCAACAGGGCCGGATTAAGGGGGTGGCCACATGGGCCGCGGCCCATGGCGGCAAATCTAAGGGGCGGCAAAAATTTGCAATTTTTTAAAGTGTAGGTATAAAAAAAAAATCGGATTTAGAAAAAAAAATTACAAACGAGAAAAGGCGACAAAATCTCTCATTTCCTGAGAGTATGGTAATTTCTAATTTTGTCGTCTCTTAGTGATACAAGAGACAGCACCCTCAATAAATCGAGTTACAAGAGAAACCAAACACGCAATTTGGTCCAGAACGGCGCGACTTAGAGAGAAATGACAACGAGGACTTGAGATGAAAAGGAGAAGCCCTCGGCGCGGCAATCGGCATGTAACACATATTAGCGCCTACATGACTGCATGAATACTTCACGCATTGCATCAAACACAGTGCGGTCATTGCGGTTAGCGTGAAACGGATAGCGCCTACAAGAATGCATGAATACTTCACGCATTGCGCCAAACACAGTGCGGTCAGCGTGAAAGGCGTAGCGCCTACAAGACTGCGTGAATACTTCACGCATCGCGTCCAACACGGTGCGGTCTGCGCGGCGCGGCGGCGGAAGTTAAAATCATTGAACCACATTTATGTTTGTTCTTTCATAATTGAGGAGCATTCCGGAAAAGGGGCACATACGCGTATGTGCCCTTTTTCCAGAAATGGCAGGAACGGATTCCTCGCATCCTAATGTACCAATGTCCCGAGTTTCAGCTTAATTGATCAATTTTTGGAGCTAAGAGACCAAGTTTTGTGAGGACTAAGTCAGGCGTATTTCATCTTTTCGCCCCTGGGTACGGTCGCCGCGACGCGACGTTGAGGAGATAGCGCGCAGGGCGCAGGCAGGCAGGTGATGGGTACTGATATAAGTAAGGATCCCTCATTACAGATGCATCGCACTGATTCTACTAATCAATGCAATATAATCGGGTTGCAGTGATTCTCTATGCGTTTTACCGGTGACACGTGAAATTCTGTAATTATTAATAATTCAATTTTTAATGGTCTCTTGTGCGTTTTAATTTTTCGATTTTTTCGCGTGTTTTGCTGTCTTTTTATTAACGATGATCGAAAATGATCCACCCGCACGTTCGCGATCGAAATTATGATTTATTTTCGTTTAGAAACTCGTTAAAGTCTTGAAAATTTAGCTTTGAAAGCCAAAACCTATAACCACCGGTCCATTTCCGGAAAAAGGGCACATAACGGAAAATTTTAAAAAATTCCTCCCACAACACTGAAAGAAGTGTAAGTTTTACCAATGGTCGTTATTCATTCTAGGGTGTATGAACGTTGATATGAGTGCCCCAGTTCCGATGTATGTCATCATCAGTAACCAGAAAGTAGGAATGAAAACTTCAAATGCGTTTTTCTCACAACTTGTTTTTTCGGTATGCGCCCTTTTTCCGGAAAGCTCCTCAATTGTATTTAGCAAATGGGTGGTTTTTATACGAGGATTAAAAATAAACAAGTGGTACGGAATATAACAAAATAATATGAACTATGCAAAACGATAATCCGGGTATCGGAACTTGGCTGTTTTGAAAACGCCTTCAAATGCGGCGTGATACCTCACGCATTCCGGAGAGTTCAAATAGTTGTATCATTGCGCCGTAAGAATGTGACGGAAGATTACAATTGAAATAGCCTTCATGCACGCTGGCCTTTTCGATTTCCGTTGACATTTTTGCAGTGGTGATTGCAAAGCTGAATTGCGCTCCAGCTAGAATTGTATTTAGCAAATGGGTGGTTTTTATACAGAGGATTAAGAAGAAACAAGTGGTTAGAAATGATAACAAAATAATATGAACTATGCAAAACGATAATCTGGGTATCGGAACTTGGCTGGCGTCATGGCACACATGTCGCCTCGATAAATCGCAATAATGCGTATGATTGAACCTTGAGGTATGATGGTATTGGACTTCAACTTCGGAGGCACGATCCCAGCTTGAAGCGCCTTCATTTTTTGTGATAGTCTACGCATTGTCTCGCAGTTAGTTTAGTTGCCTATTCGTCCAAACTCTAAAAATGGTAACTGATTTCACTGGCACTGAGTTTGCAAGTGGCTGCTATGCTTTTAAACAGAAAAAATTGGCTGTTTCGAATGAAGGCACAATCACAGTATTCCCTGCTTGTTCCTTTGTTTTTGAGTTTTACGTCTTTCAATATATATGATTTGAGAAGTGCCGGCGCTTGCTACATATATAATTGCCCACGACATATCGATGAACGAAGTGCGAGACCACGTATCTCAATTTGCGACGTTGAAGACGTCTTGTCATATTTTATTTTTTTTCTTTCGAAAACCAACCAACTTAATTTATTGGAAACTTCCTTAATTCTTCTGCCCTGTTAGCAGAGTATTCCACATAGTTTACTCGTTTCTCCTATAAAAATTAAAATAAGAGTAGAGATTTTGAAGCACCGCAATGGGGATGCGTATGGTTTCGCATTTTAGTCATCGATATGTTGAACGTGTCTTTGTGATGTCCATTTATATGCTTGAAAATTCAAGGGAGATTTATTTTCAGAGCAGCGTAGAGTGGAAAGATTTGTCGGCCATCCGGCTGATTTTGAAGCAGCCCTCATCCGTTTGGCACACTTTCCATGTCGAGGAGCTGAATGTTTACAGAGATCTTCCAAGATTTGTTTCCAGATCTCACTCGCATGCCAGCTCCGAGCAGTGTCAGGTACAATTATAAGGACATTAATTCATTTTTCAGGCTCACAGGTTTCAAAAGGACAAAATTTAATTGACCCCACTCGATCCCTTCTTTTTGCGAATTTAAATGAAGCTTTTTATTTTACTCACTGAAAACTCACCATGAGTGCCCACGCCAAAAAAAAGCAGATAAAATTGCCTCACCTAGATTTTGACAAATATTTCTAACCGCGCACCGCTGTGCCATAAACCGTTCAAGGGTGGCCCCTTCGAAAACTGGGTGGATTAATTTTAATCAGTTAATCAAGCTCAGGCACTAAACAATGTTTTCCAGATCCGGAAGTTGAAATTCGTGAAGTCTACATTCCTATGAATGAACAATTGTTCACTCTGAATGAAGCCCTTTCGATATTCAGTGATGCGTATTGAAATGGATAATGTTCATGATATTGCACATTTGCGAGTGTTATCTTGATGGAAATTTCGTATTTTGATGAAATCTTGTAGAAAATTAAAAGAAGTATGAGCCGGTTGAGGATTGCTTAACCTATTCAGACGTAAACATACGGAACCCTGATTAACATTCTGCAAGTGAGAACTATTTCAACCATGCTGCTGAAAAAGGTTGCATAATAAAATATTTCGAGAAAATGTTTACTCACTCGCTAATATACTCCTCAAATAAAACTCAAATGAACTTCAACAAAGTGATATCAAATGAACTTCACTTAAACTTCAAATGAAATTCAAATAAAACTCTTTAAACAAGTGAAATGAACCTTCTGAAACTTTAATTTTGATGAGATGCGCGTGGCACAAAGAGCCAAGATAATTTCGGTTGCATGTAGCGGAGTTTGAGGCACAACCTTGCTTAACCCAAATGTTCAAGCTTAATTCAGGTCTGAAGTTTTCTCTTAATTAGTGGGTGCACGATTTTTAACTTTCAGCAAATAAATAAACTAATGGCCATGTTGCGGAATCAAACCTACGAGGCTCTAACCTGGAGTCCAAAACAAGATTCAGGAAACGCTGCATCTAAATCTTCACCACGGCTGAGCTTAAGAGATCACCAAAAGGTTCGTCCCTTTGTTTAGAATCAGCTTTTGCTATTTTAGTGCATAGGCACTCTTGTTCCAATTAAAATCAAAAGTTAGGAGGTGAAGAATTCGCATTTTTTACCGCACTAATATATTGTACATTCTGGCAGAATTACGTAATAATTTATTGCCAGAGCCAGGGCCGGATTTACCTACTTGCCGCCCATGGGCCGCCTGTATTTTGCCGGCCCCCTCTCATTAGTTTTGAAACATCAATAAAAACCATCAAATGAACGTGCCAGCGGGGAGGGGTGCATAAGACGCGTTTACTCGTGTTGGACACATTTTTTGCGAAAGCCCTGTCAACACTACTAGCAAAAGTTCACGGAACTTTGTGCGAAAGTTAAGTTTCGTAGACCTATCTCTGTGTGAATAAGGCCTTCCATTCATAAGAAATGAACGAAAAAATTATGAAAGAACAAACATAAATGTGGATTAATGATTTTAACTTCCGCCGCCGTGCCGCGCTGACCGCACCGTGTTTGGTGCAATGCGTGAAGTATTCTGACAGTCTTGTAGGCGCTGTGAGTTTCACGCCGACCGCTGCTGAACGCACTGTGTTTGACGCAGTCTTGTAGGCGCTATCCGTTTTACGCTGACCGCAATGGCCGCACTCTGTTTGATGCAATGCGTGAAGTATTCGTGCAGTCTTGTAGGCGCTAATATGTGTTACATGCCGATCGCCGCGCCGAAGGCTTCTCCTTTCTATCTTGTCGCCTTCTCTCGTTTGTATTTTTTTTTGTAAATCCGATTTCTTTTTATACCTACATTTAAAAAAAATTCAAAATTTGCCGCCCCCTATAGATTTGCCGCCATGGGCCGCGGCCCATGTGGCCACCCCCTTAATCCGGCCCTGGCCAGAGCACAATGTCAAGGCAAGGGGACCTTTTTAAAAAAGTGTTTTTAATGTACTGGTTCTTTTAAGAGTGTTGATTTCATTATTGCAAATTAATTAACTTTAAACATTTCATAATGTTCACTTACATAGCTAACATTTTCGTATTAATAAGCTAGCTATTAAGAGGACACCAAAAAGTTCGTCCCTATGTCTTGGATCAGTTTTTGATATTTTAGTGCATATACACACTTGCTCCATTTATTATCAATTTTTAGAGGAGTTTTTAAAAAAACATGTTTTATCAATGGGTTGGATATCAAGAACTTCGACGCAAATGAGTAGACTACATATGACAAAGATAGATTAAAGGATGGGAAAATAAATAAATATAGCTCAGCAATAAAGTAATTTCTTATATTACAGAATTTTAAATATAAATTAACTTTGGTCCATATTATTATTTTTGTTTTTTGATTTCATGACTATCAGACAGGAGGCTACGAAGTGGTGCTTATGCCGCCTTATAACAACTGAGTACTACACCACTATCGCAATGCAAGGAGTATACATTCTCGATGCTGTTCAAGTGACTAATCCAGTTCAGAGACGTTTTCGGCAAGAATTCATACAGTTTGTGTATGTGTTTAAACTAAGAAGCTCTTACATAGACTACAGGAGCAAACGCAAAGTAAATTTTACTCAGTAAGAACTCAATCGAACCTATAAACTTAGATACTTAGAGGATGAAAATAATAATAATTTATATACCTACGGAATTGGACGATTTAACCACTACTAGCCCAATACATTATACGTTGCTTTCCGACTCCCCATAGATTGTATTTTTCTCACCAAAAAGTAAGCAACACCCTGATCAGAAACTTAATACAAATATGATTATGTAAGGGACATCTCTAAAACATCTGGACGCATTATATCGTATAATGTTTGATTACTATTGTCAAATAAGTACAGAGCAAATCAGACATAGTGCAGTTAGGCCGGATCTAGTTAAATCGTCTACATGCAGATCCAATTTACTTATTACGTGCAATTCTGCTTCAGTATCCTCCAATTCTGAGTAATTAAGTACAAATTTTTGATTTTTAACTTCCATTGGTTTTATGATTTTCACTATTCCTGTGAGAAATATTAGAATTCTCATCGAGTGCGGGGAAATTGCTTGTGCTTCTTGGACACCTCCCTACCCCAAAAACCCCACGTGTAATTTTGCATATAGTGTGATTTTAAGACTAGTTCTGCACAAACGAGATTCATGATAGATACCTTGAAAGAACCGCGAATTGCTCATTTCGAAGCCAATCATATTCTTGAATTTGACGAGCATATCATTCTCCATTTGCGCTCAATGAGTGTGAATCTATGGTATTTAATATGAATTTCCGTTCCTTTAGGAAAAGCCTTTAGCCAAACAATATGTACTTATTTGATTTCACTTTCCAATAAAATACAAATGCAGACTGTTGCCATCTGATAGAAAGTTATTTTGCTACTATAATGATAAACACATTCATAAAATGTGATTTTGTCTCCAAAGATTTCTCTGTATTGAGTAAGGAACAGGATAAGAGTTTTCAGGAACTTTTTGATTGATATTTTGGTTGCTTCAAGCTCATTTTTGAAAGGCTCGTCTCTGTTGGATCCATTATCAGCTGTTGTTGAAGTCTGTTGAGAAAAAACAGAAATAATATGTTAGTTGGATACATTCACAATTAATTGTGGAGAGGCTGTACCTTCTTTTAGTAACAGAGGGGTGAAATGAAGGGGGGGGGGGCTAACTGAACTGAAAGATTATCCAATTGACTGATATTGATGAAAAAAGTGCAAGACCATTACTAGTTACTTAAGATCTCTCGGATGAAATACAGCATACATTCAAGTGCCTTCGTTGTCAAAATGTTCTAAAAATGTGGCTCGTTAATTTCTTTCGGTAGATGCAATAGAGGCCAAGATGCATAAATAACATTGCACGTAGAAAATTTCGTGGATGTTTCTCTCCTATAAAAGTCATTTCAATTCAAATAGCATTTTTGATGAAGTTTATTATTTTTCCTCTAAAAACAAAAAAAAAATGCATGCTTCCAACTGTGATAGTTTTTAAAACATTTGCTCAAACTATGCATACATTAGGACCGCTTTCACAGCGCTCTCTAACGCTCTACGATACCTAATCGCCTCAGTACTCTGTCCTTCCACAGCCCTTCAGGGAGTTGGCACCTATTACAAATCATACCTGCAGGCTGATTATTGAAATCGATAGACAAAGCGATAGCCAAAGAAGACATAGGGAGAATGGAGCGGTCATATCAGTTGAAACTTGTCGTTCCTATAGACTAAGAGAGAAAATGCTGGACTAACTAATCTCTCGTGGATTGCCGTTAGTTCATAGTTGGTCTCTTACCTACCTCCTTTGTCGATTGCAACCACCTGCTTCCACCAATAGGATCCCTCCATATCCCTTTTATCTTCTTTGTCTATAACTTTTTATATCAGTTTTAAATTTTTAAATTTTATACAATACAAAATCCAAATTTTGAATTTTTGTAAAATACGCAAATCGGTTTATCGTCAACTGTCGATTGCATCTCAGCCATCCAGCAAAACAGAGGATACCCACGATCTACTCTCAACCTACTCTCTTTATGTCAAGGTACGTAAAACTATAAAAGAATTGGCTCTTTTCTGTCGTTTTTACCCAATTTCAGGGGAAAAAATCGGACATTTCTCTTTGTCTAAACCGGCTTTGGTTACGGGTCAAAATTTCGAAATTTCGTCACATCCGTATTTTTTTTACATTGACTCTTATGGAAGTGTCAAGGGACCGAAAAAAATTTCGTCTTAGGCGGATTTTCGTCTTAACCGTATTTCGTCTTAACGAGCTTTTAGTGTAATCGGCTCGCCCTGATCACCACAAATACCTTAACTCAACTTTGCAATTTGAAAAGAGTGAAGAAAAATCTTACCTGAGCTACTAGGGTCGGATGCATGGTT
Organism: Bemisia tabaci; assembly: GCF_918797505.1. Taxonomy (NCBI): domain Eukaryota; kingdom Metazoa; phylum Arthropoda; class Insecta; order Hemiptera; family Aleyrodidae; genus Bemisia; species Bemisia tabaci. Next base: position 18,249,581 of record NC_092798.1, read on the forward strand.
TTGTTGCTTTCTTTGCAAGAAACTCCTAAGACTATTTATCGTTGACGGGCTGACACCAGCTACCCGACGAGCATTTTCGCCGCCTGAAATGGGTCTTAAGGCCGATTCATGCGCGTACCGATAACTTTCAGAGCTCGATAATCTACCTAGTCTCTCTTCGTCCTCCATGCCGAGTCCCTAGAATTGTAGAAACAAAAAATATGTAACAAGATCAATTTAATTCATTTATATTTCTAATAGAAAACAAAAAATAAAAATCTCGATAGAAATCTCAATACAAAAGATTTCTTACAAGAATTGTAGTGAGATTTCCAGTTTTCTGGATTTTAACGCACGTTGGCTACATTTGGACGTATTTCTGCCAAACGGAACTAAGCGCCGATTTTAGTTCCTTTTGAGGAATTTAGAATCCCGGATAGCGCGTTCTGTCAAACGGAACCAAGCGCCATGGAAAAGCATTGCGAGTATAGGAACGAATGAGCCCGACGCCCGGTTCCGCCATCAATCCAAACCCCCCTCTACACTCATCCCCTATGACGCTTAGTTCCGTTTGACAGAAATACGTCCATTTCTAACTTACTGTCAACAAGGAGATAGGTCAACATTTGAATGATGCAGTCTCAGAAGTAAATGTTTTCATCATTCTGCCGTGCAAGGGAAAAACGTCAACAGCCAATATCTGAGCTCAGATTTGGATTCCCCGTCGAAAATCAGGGGGAAAACATGTTAACAACGCCATAATCGCTTAAGGGGAAGGGTATAAATGGGTTCCTCATCTACATCGACTTGGGTGGTCACTGGGTCAGGAGTGGAAGAAACAAATAAGAGACATCAGTTCTCGGAACCGAAATCAAATGCTCTAGTTCCCGACGCTTCCGCAAATTCCTGAGATTGCGGCGTGGCACAAAGGGTTTGAGGTAGCGCCAGACAGAGTGGCGACAGGTGCCGCGCGAGGGGGCTTCGATGAAGGATGCGGGGGGGAAGGGAAAGCTTGTTGCGCCTTGCGGTTCACTGTTGCGCCACCAGAGAGCGTTGATCGTAAGATATTCAGTGCAAGCGCAAGATCTCACGTTCTCTGTTTGATACTAAATGAGCTTTAGCTTATAATTGATTGTAATTAACTTCTGCAATGTTTTTATGCTTCGTGATTTACTGACTCTTATTTTCCGGCGGGTGAAAAGAGGTCGCTAAAAACTGATCTTTACTACTCTAATAATCAGCGTTGGTTCATCGTTGAGCACTGTGAACAGTTTTCTTTGATCCCCAGATTCCGTATTTATCGAACAGCGTCAATCATTAGGAGTGGTCTTATGTATCGTTTGCGATACGTGTACCTCAGCGAATGCAATGTTAAATCTCCGCGCCTTGTTCTTACTCCGCTTCAGCCAATAAGGGATGAGGGCAAGATGCACTGCTCCCAGTGGATTGGTATTAACCTCTACCGCCGAAGTAGCCAATCACAGTTACTCGTGCGATCATGTCTCATTGGCTCATTGGCTACCCCGCCAAAAGTAGCAATGGCTGCCTTCCCCCTCCCCACCGTTCACAAAAATTGCGCATTGAGTTTACTCTTCTGGCCGCAATGAGTAGTGGGGTCTCAAAACTTGTGCACGGGAATGACTGACCTGTACGGGTTGGTCTTGGTCGTTGGTGTAGAGCATTGAGTATCAAAATCTGCAATCTTAAAATGACTATGAGCTGAGGAGGCCTGTACTTGGACATCAAATACTTTAAGACTTTACTACTTATTAAATTAAGTTCCGTAAACCTATCTCTGTGTGGACCAGGCCTTTCATTTATGAGAAAAGAACGAACAAATTATGAAAGAATAAACATGAATGTGGTTTAATATTTTAATTTCCGCCACCGCGCCAAGCGCACTGTGTTTGGCGCAATGCGTGAAGTATCTCTACAGTCTTGTAGGCGCTACGCGTTTCACGCGCCGATCGCTTCTGACCGCACTACGTTTGACGCAATGCGTGAAGTATTCATGGAGTCTTGTAGGCGCTAATATGTGTTTCATGCTGACCGGCGCGCCGAAGGCTTCTCCTTTCCATCTCAAGTCCTCGTCATCATTGCTCTCTGCGCCTCGCCGCTCCGGACCAAATTGCGTGTTTGGATTCTCTCTCAACCTCTGCCTCTTGTATTACCGAAAGACAAACAAATTAGAAATTACTATACTTTAACTCTCAGGAAATGAGAGCTTTTTTCGCCTTTTCTCGTTTGTAATTTTTTTTCTGAATCAGATTTTTTTCTTGATACCTACATTTGAAAAAATTACAACATTTGCCGCCCCCTAAATTTGCCGCCATTGGCTGCGGCCCATGTGGCCAACCCTTTAATCCGGTCCTGCCCTTCACTCATATCTCGGCTATTGTGAAAGCTTTTACTTTCAGGACTTTAACAATTAACTGTTGACTTACCTACATGGTTGATGTTTAACAACGTGTTGGCAGTTTCGTTTTAGCCAAAACAAGCCGAGGTTTGGGAAACTTGTCTAGCTCATGATGTTACCCGAAGCTCATCATCCACCATGTAGGTAGGTCAACAGCCGAAAAAAGAGTGATGACTGTTGCTCCCTTATAATTGTCCATAAGGGAGTGTTGAATCCCCGAAAGTAAAAGCTTCCAACTGTCGCGAAGAGGCCAGTGGAGGGTCGTCGGTCTCTGACCCAACTACGTCACGAGGTCAAGATGCTACACGGAGAAAAAAACCTTGTGCGTGGGACCCGAAGTTTAGGTCCTATGGATCTCTGAAGTTTCCGGATTGAGCATCTGAACACTTTAGGTCTAGCTGTCGAGGTTCGGATCACACACCTGAAACTTCAGTTCTTACATCTGAAGTACTTCAGATGTGAGAACCGAAGTTTTTCGGATGTGAAAACTGAAGTACTTCAGATGTAAGAACTGAAGTTTCAGATGTGTGATCCAAACCTCAGCTGCTGGACCTAAAGTGTTCAGATGCTCAATCCGAAAACTTCAGAGATCCATACGACCTAAACTTCGGGTCCCACGCACGAAGTTTTTTTCCGTGTACCGCTTCCTTTTTTTATCCACGCCACATACCTGATCTGAGGGGCGACTGTCAGCGCTAATGAAGAGTCTGCTTAATCTATCACTACTGGTGCTCACGGCGCAAGTCGTGGCCTGCGTCGAGCTGGAGACGGACAACACCGACGGCGGTGACGATATACTGGACGTCAGCGAGATCCGCGAATCGCTCTTCGATTTCTGCGACGCCGAAAGCCTCCGCATCCGCTTCTGGTAGAGGTACGGGCAACTCTTCACCCTGGCTAGTCTGCTCTTGCTCCGAGCGGAGTGGACGCTCATCTCTCCTTTGCTCGGATGTTCGGATCGCGCGAGACCCGGGCGTTCGGGATCCTTGTGAGCCCCGCGCGGCTGCCGCTGCAGGGACAGGGATGGCAGGAGGCTCAAAGGGATCAGCTGAGGGACCGGACGATGGTTCTCCCTCCGGATCCGCTCCTGGAACAAGGCTCTCGAGCTCTTGCTCAAGTCGATCGGCTGAGCGTCGTCCAAGTTCACTGTTTTGTCTGAGGTCAATTCCTCCGTCATCTGAAATCAGCAGTTAATGGGTCGGGTTTCAATTAAACAATACGAAAGATATCCTACGGATGGGATCCTACAGATCCCAAAGTATAGGGGGTTTTAGAGGAAATGAGGGAGCGCCAACGCCCTGAAAGGATCTGTGAAGACAGCGGGCTGATTATTAAAATTGATAGACAAAGCGATAGACAAAGAAGATCTCGGGAGTAAGGAGCGATCGTATTGGTTGAAATGAGTGGTTTCTATAGACTAAAGGATAAAATGAGACCAAGAAACCAAGAAAAAACCAAGCTATCAATTTTTAACTATATCCAATCATTGTATTATTATTCAACTTTTTGCAGAAACAAGAAATAGGCAAGATTAGATACTTTTTGTGAGGAGACGAACTATCATTTTGAACCTAACTTTCGGGTCTCTCGTGGGTTGCCGTTAGTTTATACTCTATCACCTACCTCCTTTGTCTATTGCAACCAATAAAATCTCTCCATATCTCTTTTGTTTGTCTATAGCTTTGTCTATCGATTTCAATAATCGGCCTGCAGGGGACTTTGGCGGCTAGGTGTCGCAGAGCGCCAGGTGGGCGCTTTAAAAGCGGCTTTTACATACGTCCAACAGATTTCGAACTGATAGCTTACCTAAGAGGTGAGTGTATAAATAATGAAAGATGGGCCTAGGCGGCCTGCGGGCTGATTATTGAAATTGATAGGCAAAGCTATAGACAAAGAAGACATAGGGAGTATGAATCGTTCCTATTGGTAAAAATGGGCGATCCCTACAAACTAAAGGAGCAAATGATGGACTAACTATGGAGCTTCCTGTGGGTTGATTATAATCTATTGCAAACCTCCTTTATTCTTTGGAACCATGAGCTCCCATCAATAGGATACCCCCGCATCCCTTTTGTCTTTTTTGCGTATGGTTTTGTCTATCAATTTCAATAATCAGCCCGCTGGCCCCCCGTAGAGATCTACTCGACCCTCTCGCTAAATGCGTGGAGGATTGTGCTGAGAAAGTGCGGGATGGATCTGCTATCTTTGAAATTGTAATTTGATCGATTTTTCAGTCAGAACAACTCAAAATTGCTCCTGAGACGGCTAAATTTTTCAATTTTTTCATGGAGAGGGCCCTTCCCCCCTCCCCCCCGGAATTCCCTTTGAAACAAGGGAAATTCCCCAAACCCTCCCCTAGAACTGGGGAAGTCCCACAGACCACCCTTCGTGGGGTGTCTTTAAGTGCCCCCCTCACACACACACGCGCGCACCCTCACATCCACACGGGTGGACTAAGTCCTTACTCCACTCATGTGGGAGAACTAGCTCTGATATACTCAGCCATCTGGGTTTTAAGTGGCTGCCTCATACCCTAAAAAAATGGCGGAAATCGCAATTCTGTGACTTGAAATGAATAAACATGAGTTCTCGTTTTCATGTGGCATCCTGACACTTTGAATATTATGGCTAGACCTGCTTGATAAGTTTTTGAATCGATTTTGCTCATTACACTCGAAGAAAATATTTTCAGCGTAGCTCTCTATTATAGCGATTCGGGAAGAAGTTCAGCAGGCGATATCAATCTCTAAAGTTGGCAACGATCCCCGTTTATTTAAATTCATGGTGATTTTTTGTCCGTCTACATACATGGAAAGCGTGGAAAATTCGCAGCGATTGGATTTACTTCTGGTTGGAGGAATTTTTCTAATAAGAACATTAGAGAACAAGAATATTTTGGATGTATAAATTGTAAAAATTCGGATGTAATTATGTCGTTTAGGCGATTTTTTTATTTACTTCACCATGAAAGCAAAATTTTTGGCCGCAATTTCAATATTGTGTGAATGAGATAGATGAGACTAGCTTCAAATCATCAGAATAAGTACACCAAAAACTCATACTTTAAATTAAGAAGTGTGTTGCGTTTTCCCGCTATATCAGATTCAATTTTTTTATTGCTGACTCCGAGTTAAAAATATACAGCGCATAAAAAAGAAAAAGGGAAGAGGAAAGTAACCTTGTAATTCAGAACGGCTTTGTCAAGTGCATTTGTTTAAAAATAAATATATATATACGGTGGCTCAAAGGGGAGAGTAAGTATAAATAAAGCAGTACAAAACTAAAGATATACTAACCGAAATGCTGTATCAAGTTAGCAGGATTTTCAGAGACAGTTCGAATCAGACGTAATGAAGGCAGTTGAAACCAGCGTCCCCTTCATTTTTGAAAGAGCTCTTTTTCCTTAAAACTTCGAAACAGTTTAAATTATTTCTTCGACAGGTTCGAAGGCTATAATCTACAGCGTGATCATCTCGTAATAAGAAATCAACCTGTGAACCAGAAAAAAAAAAAAAACATGTTTAAATTGTTTTGTTTAACACGTACAGATATACGTAATACATTACAAACGAATATGATTTGAAGCACCGTTGCTAAAAACTAACTTGTATTTAATGCACCAACTTTCCGTGCCTTCTAAACTTTCCCTCCGCTCACTTAACGAGAGAGAGTTTTATTTCTTTATTGAAGGAGAAGCCACTCATGTGACTGCAAGTGAATCCGTTGATTAGGTCTTGGTTGCCTTTCCAAGAACTGATGTAATTGAAGAACAGTAACATCTAACTAACCCCACTTAGCAGTGATTACGATTAGTTGCGATTTGATCGGAGAATGTATCGCGATTTTATCGATGTCGATTTATTGCAATATTATTAATAAAAAAGTCGTTACGAAATCAAATTTTGATTTTATCTGACGCGATTTTTTAAAGATAAAATTACGACAGGATTGAGGATAATCGATCAAATTTGATTATCTTAGCGATTTTATCGCGACAAAATCGTGAACCAATCCCAACTTAATTTCAAAATATCGCCATTTCTCCATTGAAAAATGCTACTTGGGACTAGCAAGTAACATCTGAAACAACAAGTGACTGCTAAAAAGAAACATCAGAATCAATTTAAATGGTTAAGTGTAAAACCAAATTAATATTGAGTCAGTAATTGAAGACATTTTCAATTACAGTCATCAAGTATCTACTAGTACCTGTAGGTAAGTGGATAAAGCTTACCCAAGGAAAATTTTACGTCTGAAAAGACCTAATCGTACGACGAGCCCTGAATGTGGAGTGTATAATATTTCATTGATCAAACTCAATCAATGTATCAAATTTCTGAGCACCGAGTTAGACGTCTATTCTGCCGTTTCATTATAGCTTAAAGCAGTACCTAACTCCCAAATTCTCGAAATCGCGAGGCTCCTCCAAAATTACACTGATCTAACAATAAGTCGAATGAGCAGGCTCGAGCTTTTTCAAAGGAATCAGTAAAATTCATCTTACGATAAACGAAAATTGAGAAAAAGCAGAGACTGCGCAAAATTGACGGCATTTTAGACAAAACAGCGGTTAGTGCACCTTACTCCGCAAGACTTTCGCATACTTTCTGCTGTCTTGTTTAAAATGGTGCCATTTTATGCGAGTTTCCACCTTAAAATTCATTAGAGGCATGTGTTCAAAATGCAAGCACGCTAGCATCCAGAATATAACAAGTACTGATGTCTTGCCTAGCATAAAACGAAATAGGCCCTTTTCAAATGGTTTGAGATAAACGCATCAATTTTAAGCATTTAAACAATTTCTAAAAGTTTTTTTGATATTTATTGACAATTTTACGTAGAGCAGGGAATTCGTTTAATAATCTTTTCCGTTTGGACGCTACTTGGTCCATTTTCTTATAACTTTATTTTTGCACTTACTGCTCTCCAGTGGCAGTTCTTAAAAGTTGTCAACACTGTTTTTACATATGAGTCGCTTTTATATCGCTCTTTGGCGCTTTACGAAGCCTAATCGCCACAAAGCTCGGTCTTCCCACAGGTCATCAGGGAGTTCAACACTGTTTTTCCACTATTTAAATGAATGTAAAATAATCGACTCTTGGAGGGGCAAGTTATCTCATCTAAAATCGATATTTTCAATGGATTTAAATAGGAAAACCCGTGTTGCCAATTTGCGAAAATCGCCCCTGATATAGCATGGTAGGGCTCTGAATGATTGAGAACGCACCGTTTGAATAAAATAAAAGAGGACATCTTGAGACGTCTTTGGAGAGATACGCGATTTTGGCGGGGAGTCATCGATATGTAGATCAGTGCGTTATGGTAACGGCACCTTACCTCTTCTAAATCGATATTTTTAATGGATTTAAAGAGGAAAAACAGTGTTACCAACTTGCAGGAATCACCACCGGTAACATGGGAGGGTTCCGAATGATTGGGAACGCACTGTACACTGAAAAAAAAAATCTCGGTGTATTTAATAAGAAAAGGGTAAAATTACCAAGAATTTAGGGTTCTATTTATTCCCAGTTTCTTCTCGGTAAAATTATCATTTATGGAATTGGTAATTTTACGGAGAAATCTCGGTAAAATTTTTGAACTTTTTCGGTAATTTTACTGGACCCCGGTAAAAACGCCAATATTTTTTATCGACTGTGGTAGAATTACCGAGATAAAATGGCAGAGTTACCGGGAATTGATTACCAATAAAAGTGGTATTCTTACCTGAAAAAAAAAACAGTAAAAATACCGGTTTTTAGGTGAGCTTACCAGTCTGTCTTTGTAAAATTATACCAATAGTTGGTAAAAAAAGTGAGATGGTAAAGGTACCAACGGACCTTGGTAAAAACGCCGAGAATTTTTTTTCAGTGTGTATGAATAAAATAAAAGCGGAAATCTTGAGACATCTTCGAAGAGATACGCGATTTTGGCAGGGAGTCATCGATATGTAGATCAGTGCGTCATGGTAACGGCGCAATCCCGATTAAGAGGGTATTCACCTGTCCACGGATGTTGCCTCCGTTGAGTAAGCGGCACCGGCGACGTAGGCACCCGCACTGCAATCTGCAAGCTGTCAGACCGTGAGAACCTCCGCTTGCGCCAGGAAAAGAAAGCACCGCTCCGAATTCCTCTCACAACCGCAGGGAACACACACAAACCTCCAAGTGCAGCACGAAAGCCACTCTTCGTTGAGGAACACAATCCAAAACAAAGTATGCGCAGAGGTCAGTGGCGTGGCGTGAATTGCGATATATCGATTGTAATGCCATTTAAACCTATGGTAAAGAATCGATTATTAAGGTGTCCGCTGCGAACACCCTGTTTATCGATCCTTTTCCATAGGTTTAAATGGCATAACAATCTATATATCGCAATTCACTCTGCGCCACTGGCAGAGGTGAAGTATTTTGATGACCCCGCTCTGGCTACCAAGCTACACCTATACGGTCTACGGAGAGACAAAGTTCGGTTCAATGATGAACACCAAAGTTTTTCGGTTTGGATAATAGAAGTTTGCGTTTACAGAACTGCAAAGGAAAACTTCGTTTCACTATTAATTGGTACCAAAATTTAGTCTCTGACAGAAGGTTTTTTTTTTTAAATATTTTTTTATTGTAAAGTGAACGATTAAAGTAAAAGTTATTCTCGGGCATTTACCACTTATGAAGACAGCAACATCTCCGTTTAATGATGCTGACTCTGCCCTCTCTGCCGGAGAGAATAATAAGTACACTTAGGTAAAAATGAAGTTTTGAGAGTAAGTGGACCCTGTGTTCTATCCATGTGGAAAAATTTATTGAACGAATCCTCCGTTGAACTAGTTTAAAGTTACCTCTCTGTGACTCACCAATTATTCAGTCCAAATTTTCTGGAAATTTATCCTCCGATAGGTTCTCCGAATCCTTTGTTCTTCGGAAAGTGTTAATAATCATTAAAAAGACTGTAAAACTGCTCGGGTGATTGAAAATCGATGAATTTAACCTTCAACGATTTAAAAAGGCTTTAGAGTTTTCCATTTCATGTAGGCAAGATAAGCAATATACGCTGTTCTTTCCATGCTTGCGTACATGGTGAACTGTTTATGAAACCGCGTGAAGTATCGATTCCAAAATCTAAAATAAGCGTCATTTCTTGAAAAGAAAAAATAAAATACGAATGCCATCTATTAAGGTATCCTTTTTTCTCTCGACTCAATAATGCTACAGAAAAAAAACTAATCGTACCGTTTAAGTCAGTATACTCACAACTTTAATTTAAACCCAAGTTTCTTTTCAAATTGGATCAAAATGAAGGAGTAACTGCAGCGACTTTAACACGGCGTAGAAAAGTAGGCGCTTCGACAAACGAGTGTCATTTGACGCACAAAGAAAATATTGATTGTTTCAAACTTTGATCATGCTGAACCACACGGGGAATCGCCAAGACTGTAAAATGCAGAGATCATTTCAGAGACTTTAACGCATGCGCAAAAGTGGGCGCACCGACAAACTCGAGGTGCTGGACGCATCCTGGGGAGATCTTATGATTTATAAAATTCCTCATACTGAACCACACAAGAGATTTTAAGATCTTTAGTGGCACACATTTGAACCGAGTTTATCAAAAAGGAACCTACCCACATTTTCGGTAAAATTGAGCTAAGAACGCTTTAGAGTTCCACTAGTTGTTTACTTTCTCGCGCCAAAATCTGAAAGTTGAAAAAAAGAAATTATATAGTTTGTGAGAAGAGGGTTAAAGTTGATTTTCTATATTGAGCCTCATGCAGGAATAAAACTTAAAACTTTATTTGCTCACAATCAGTTTAAACTTATTGTGGGTTTACACAAACTGATAGAGGTGAACGCACGGGTTGTAAGACGGGATGTTGGAGTTTTTTAGTCAACGTGAGTTAAAAATTCAGTTTAAAGCTGATATCTCATTACAGAAGGAAAAAACTCACACATATAAGGACAATTTTCCCTCAAAGAGATACGCTTTTTGGAGCAACACTAGTTACGTCCATTCAGGAAGGCAACAGCTTTAAGCTGAACTTTTAACACACGTTGGCTAAAAAAACTCCAACAACTCGTCTTAAACTCTTAATGTGGGTTGGTTCCTTTCTGATGAACTCGGTCCATTTGATCTTTGCCTGTGATTTTCGATCGGCAGAAAGCGCGATTATCTACGGTGCGACTCGTACAGCTGCTAATGGGGCAATGTTGCAACGAGAGAAGGGTTTGTAAGTACATTTTGAGAGAAAACCAGCCGGCCACGTTAAATAACGCAAAAAATTGAGTCCGTAGACAAATTTTCAGCTATTTAAAGGCATAAATTTGCGCCTCGCGTGCTACTTTGATCGTCGAAAAACGCGATTTGCGATGAGTATGACTGATTAAAGTTATGCGAATATGGCTACATCGAAGCATATAATTGAGTATTTGGCACTATTTGGAACATTTTTGGAGGACAACTAGGTTGACCTCGTAGAATTGTGCTAAAATTTGTGACAAATTTTCAGACTCTTAGCCGCACGCCGACCTAATGATGACTCGTCGCTAATTTGTGTGGAATTATACGTGCACTTACTACTGTCTCCCAGTGGCAAATTTGAAATTTGGCAACCCTGTTTTTCATCCATTCAAATTCATTAAAAAGTATCGATCAATGCGAGGCAAGCGGCCTCACCAAGAGTCGATTGTTTTGTCTACGTATACACTGAAAAAAAAAAAAAAATCTCGGTGTATTTACTAAGAAAAGGGTAAAATTACCAAGAATTCAGGGTTCTATTTGATACCAGGTTTTTTCTCGGTAAAATTACCATTTATGGAATTGGTAATTTTACTGAACCGCGGTAAAAACGCCAATATTTTTCATCGACTGTGGTAGAATTACCGAGATAAAATGGCAAAGTTACCGGGAATTGATTAACAATAAAGGGGTATTATAACCTGAGAAAAACGTTGAAAATACCGGTTTTTAGGTAAGCTTACCAGTCTGTCTTGGTAAAATTACCAATAATTGGTGAAAAAAAGCGAGATGGTAAAGGTACCAACGGACTTTGGTAAAAACGCCGAGAATTTTTTTTCAGTGTATTTAAATGAAGAATAAACAGCGTTGCCAACTGTCAAGAATAGCCACTGCCCTCTCATAACTTTCGTTTCTTTCGAGAAAGACGAAGTTTTAGCTAAACCAATCAACTGACTAATATGGTTTATAATGACTGGCTAATTTAAAATAGATTAATCGAATTTTAGGGAGACTCGATTTCGAAAATTCGGGCGTTGCGTTGCTACTCCCTCGATAACATGACATAACTGTATTATTATACGTTGATTGAGTTAAAATTTTGCCAGGTAAGTTTGTCACTGTGAGTAATCCTGCTAAAAACGTCCATGTTGGTACCATGTTTGTTAGTGATAGATGTTACCACGTCAACGTCAACATGGTATCAACGCACCAACCCAGTTCCGCATTGTTCCATGGTTGGTGCCATGTTGACAGCTGTTGGGCGATTTGATCAATCCCATGTTGGTACCATGTTGATACAATGAGAATACAATTTTGGCGTCAACATGGTACCGTGTCTTACACATTAACGTGGTCGTTTTTAGCAAGGTATACTTGGCGGCTTACTTAGCAAAGCTTTACTCAGTAGCTTCACCTAGTGATACTTAACAGTAAACGGTTGTGAGTTTTATGTTATGTTTTTTAGCGTGTAGTTCATGTTAGTCGGTCGCTTGGTATTATAAGTGTTCTTGATGAAACACATTATCCAGCAAACACAACTCCAGAAACATCCTTGATACCTGTTAAGTTTAGTTGATGGTGAGTCGAATAAATTTCCAAGTACAAGTTTGTGACTGTACCTACGCAACAAATCTCCTTAAAATCAGCAGCACCTTCATTCAGCAGCTTACTTAGCTGATTTACTTTATTTCTTGGCTTTAACGGTTTGCCGCTGTTAGTCTAGTCATATCAAGTTTGCTGTCGAGTGAAAGTTTGTTGCTTGACGTCGCTCGTCAAACACATTAGTTTATCGCATAGAACAATTAGTCCAGTCAATCTAGCCAAAAAAAGGGTCTAACCTCGGACAAATTAGCACAAACTTCTCTTGTGTTTTAAAGCGCTCCAAAACATGTCTAGAGCCCCCAAAAAAAAGTTTACCATTAGCCCCCCTCGGGAACACAGTCAAAATTGCGTATGACAAAATGGCGGCCGTCTGAAATAACGGATAAATTGATTGTTGACTTCGTCACCGTTTTCCCGATTTTGCGTGATTCTAGTGCATCCAGTGAAAAAAATCATTCCTGTCGTTTTTTTAGAGTATAAAATTCTGCTCACGAATATATATTAGTTTTTTTAATTTTGACTTGTTGGTGCCGAGCTACGAGGTCAGACACCGAAAAAAAAGACTAGAATTTTCTTGAAATTTCAAGTTTGGTTTGTAACTTTTAAGATACAGCAATGAAAGAATTTTTTCTCTCAAAACTGTTGGTACCATTGGAAAGAGCATGAAATTTTCTTTTGAAAACACATATTACATCAAAATTTAACTGAAGGTTAAAGACCTTTATAGGGCCTTTATGGAATGGTGTCAAATTTGACATTTTTTACTTTTTGTAAATTTTGGCTGGAATTTCGATCAGTGTGAACCTTTTTCCCGAATATTCGACTATTTTTGAAATAAATGTTGTTATTAATTTGATAGCCATGGTACATAGTAAAGGGAGAAGCACTTAGAGGGATGGTGGACCCGGGGGGGGGGGGGGGGGGCTTATCTGATTCGTTCACCGTTTAGACTATCGCAGTTAAAGATTCTAAGAAAAAAACTGCAAAACACCTATTTGTCGGCAGATTTTCATGAAATTTGGTGTATCCCAGTATATCGACCTAGGAAATTCGAATTTGACGTTACTTTCAGTCTGAATCAAAATTCAAGATGGCGGAAAAGAAGATGGCGGCAGTAATTTGTTAGATACCTGTTTATCGACTGATTTGCATGAAACTTAGTAAAACCCTATATTTTGACCTAGAGAATTTGAATTCGGTGTTGGTTCTAACCAGAATTGAAATCAAAGATGGCGGGAAGAAGGTGGTGGCCATAATTTTTAAAAATTAAAGATGGCGCCCATAATTTGGAAACTACTTGTTTATCGCCGGATTTTCATGAAACTCAGTATACCCTGGTATTTTGACCTGTACATTTTGAATTTGATATTAATTGTAGTCAAAATCAAAATTCAAGATGTCGGCAAGAAGATGGTGGAAAAAAGATGGCGGCCTTAATTTGTAACATACCTGTTTATCGACTTATTTTTAAAAGTAAGGAAGAAGTTGCACAATTTTGAAAACGCTGTAATCGCGCTGGTTTCTTTTTGCTACACGCGTAAACGCAAGCGAGAGTAGCCAAATGCAACTCATATGGAGGAGAACGAGTGCGATGTCAGTCTCTTGACAATTGAGCTGTTTCGTAAATAAACCGTTTAATTTAATATTAGAAGTGCAGTTATTACAGTGTAGATAGCAGGAATACTTAAAAAATTCGTAGGAATGAGAAAAATATGCTTGAGGCGTATTAAAAAATTGCCGCTGGCGGGAGGTGATCTCGGGTCTCCCAAATAGGAGACGAGCGCACTGACCGACACTCCAACGAGCTCGATAAAGACTAAGGCGTAAGATTGTTCATTATACATCCGGGATATGAAATGCGCGCGTCAAGCAGCAGTGAGTGGCAAGCAAAATTTGTCATTCCAAATATGTTCGAACAGTTTAAAATGATTTGGGTTCTTACAAATCACATTACCGCGAAAATTCTTTTAAAAATGCTCTCATAAGCTGAGGATGACACGCACTATTTTACCTCATCGAAGAATACCTACTCTCTAAGATGCAACAAAATTATAAAGGCAATTCCAGAGAAAACGGCCTTTTAAACTTTCATACCCAAGTTGTTTTGAAAATTTACTTCCTCACAATATGTCATTACTTTAAGTTCTTAGTTGAGATTCAAAGCCAACGAGTTCTCGAAAACCCTTACCTATTCTCTTTTACTAAGCATCAGAATCGATTCATTGTTTCCCTGTTGCATTGATAGATTGATTGATAATCCGGTGGAGGAAAGAGAGGGGAATTTTTCATTCTTACATCAGTTAAGCAATTTCGGAAAGGACTATTTGAATTACTAATTATCTTCATTTTCCGCTTCCTTTTTGCTATCATGTTTCATTGATTTACAATTGGCTTTAGCAACAGGTTTCCTGATCTCGGTGAACCAGATCTCACATCTTATTTAGTAAACAACACAGGCAAGCAGGCCCGCATACTTATTGAATATATTGAAGGTTCATTCTGGACTTATTATAACACAATACAGATTTTAGAAAAATGTAGAAGTAGATTCAATACTTTGATTTTACTCACCCGTTGAATTAAGATTGAGTTCGATTCCTTTCTCGTAGCGATCGAAAAGCAGACGACAGGAGGCAGGTCGGTAAACTTTCAATTAATGAACTTTTCATTCTAAAGAAAAGCCGGGCATAAAGTGACACAAGCCTGTGTTACGTCACCTAAAGCACAGGTGCTACCAGGCCCGCCACATCCCATCTCGGGCCCTGGTACCAGTTTTCTGGCCCGGGCCCCTAGCACAGAGGGGGGTCCGGGGGGCCTCTCCCGGGAAATTTTTGAAAATTTAAATCTATTTGGACGCATTTTGAAGCTCTTATGATGGAGATTTTCCATCAATTTCTGCAGAATAATTACCTTTTTTTTTTTTACTTTCATCACCAAATACTTTCAAATTGTTCCATTCAAAACATCTATAATTTTTTTTTTTGAGGGGGGCAGATGATACTTTTCAATTCTAGGGGGAGCTGGGCCCCCTTGAACTCCCCTTTCGTACGGTCTATGGCAAGGGAGTTGAGCCATTGAAGTCGAGGATGCCCAGACGAGAGCCTCTTAGCATCCGACAACGAAAGAAAATGAAACGCAGTTACTAAATATATCATTCTACATATACTCAAAATCTTGAAAATAGATAGAAATCTCTAAAAAGTAAGAAAAATTTTATAGTGCCCTAGCGTGTTTTTGAAACTTTATTCACCTTTTGCGGAATTTTTAGGGTAATTTTTTCACTTTTCCCTATATACGAGACAAGGGTTACACATGAATTCGTAGTGGTTTGTCACCTGCGTCACGGGCCCCTCCAGGGCCCGGGCCCCGGTACCAAGGACCCAGTATCCCCCCCCTTGTGGCGGGCCTGGGTGCTACCCGTCTCCCCTGTTGACATCCCCTTCCCGTGTACCTGTACTCGCGTTTTAATCCTTATTTGCGCTTTCGCTAGAGTTGACCGCCCAAAGGTTCCAAACTTTCAATGTTGTATTGAATTTATTATAATTATTAGTTTTAGTATTGATTCCTCCAACGCAAAAAGACCCGCTCCCCGAGCTGCCTTCATTATACAATCCAATCCAATAAAGGGATGGTGCTTAGCATAGAAAATCAACTTTCTGTAAATATTGCCATTTTTGACAATTTTAAATAAAGCCGTGTCAAACACAAAAAATATCGAAATTTTTGAAACAAGGTACCTAATCTTATTGTAAATTTTATGTACTTTCACGTGGTTACAGTGATTTTTTGATCAGACCCCTCTAAAATGCTTAAAAATTAGAAAAATGGAGCTAAAAATGGACTTTTTTCAGAAAAGCGTCAGTTTTGATCCCAGAAGAAATTATCCTACCGGCAAATATAATTACTTGAAAGGATGTTGAACACACTTTTCTAGACCGAAATTTAACGTACTTTTCAGTTACATCATTCATTTTAACTTTAAAGCTCATTTTAAAGCGATAAAATCTCAAAAATAACTAAAAAATTAAATTTCATCAATTTTTTTTTAACTTTTTTTAAACCAAAATTCAGTGCTAGGACCCCTCAAAAAGACTTTACGGCAAACTTCACTAGCCCTATGTTATAGAAAATTTTATGAACTTTTCATTTCTTACCTTGTTTTTTTTCTTAAACTCCTTTTAACACGTAAAAAATAAGAAAAATCGCGGGAAAATTTTTTTCGGGCAAATTGCAATTTTTTTCAACATTGCCTCCGCATTTTCACGAGAGACGCCAAAATTCAAATAAAGGTACATTTCTTACATAAAATTTTATCAGCTTTTTGATGATTACCATGGTTTGATGAAAAAAATTGTTTGCAGCCATGAAAAACCACAAAAACCTGAGAAAAAGCCTTATTATTCAATAATTTGTAAATTTTCACCGTCTCAAAAATTGGCTTCTAAGTACACTTAAATACCTTAAAAAATTTATTCATGGACATTTTTTTAACTTCCATGTGCTATTACATTGGTACCATAAAATTTACTTCAAACAAAAATTACTAAACTTAAAAATTTTGAGTATATGTTAAGAAAGTGGTTCGTAACCGAGCAGCCGGATTTTCCAATAGACAACTTTAACGCCATATCTAACCCTCTTTAAAAAATTCAAACCAGTAATTTCAGGTATGCAATTTGTTGGAAATTTTATGTTCTAAACGATGATTACCGTCGTTGAATCAGATCCTCAGTTTCCAGCTGTCAAAAAGCCGAAAATCGTTGAAATTCTGAAATTTCTAGAGAAATCAGTTTTTAGCGTAATTCCCTTAAATACGCTTTTCAGGTACATGTTGTAAAATTTAAATGAAAACCAGGGTGTTATTTGTCTTGCAAATTTCATTACCTTTCTAAAAAGTATATATAAGTTATACTTTTGTCGAAAAATAATTGATCAAAAGCGCTGGAAACGGAAAAAAACAGCTGAATTTGTAGTTGAATATTGACTTCATGCTTTTGAATGATTCGTCTCACAATGAGGTCATATAAGATGAAAAGGTAAAATGAATGGGTATACTTATGTAAAATTTAGCGTACTTTTCAGTGGTGCCGTTGTTTTTAACCTTAAATTAATTATTTTGACCTAAAATTGGTCAAGAACGCGAGAAATCGTGAATTTTCAGCAGATTTTGCCGGTTGTTGTTTTTAAATATTAAAATTCGGAAAGAAAAAAATAAGAAAAGCCTAAGTTTTGTATATGATTCTTAATCAAAATTTTATGATCTTTCAAACTAATGCCAAATTTTTTTGGTTTGACGCATTATTTTTGAGTTATAAAGGGAAATCCGTATGTACGTCCTCTTTGAAAATTGCCGTAAGCCGCCATTTTGAAAAACTGCGATTTGACCACTTTCCCGGTGGAATTTTTTGGTAAACTTTTTTTTCTGTCTTATTGGGTACCTAGAGACCCTATATACCAAAGGAAAAGTTTGTGCTAATTTGTCCGAGGTAAAAAGCTAGATTGACTGGACTAAATAGCAACAAACGTGATAGCCGCTGAGTTAAACGTTGAGTGCAGTAGTTTGTCAAACACAGCGATCACCAAGAGCATTCCAATGTCGCTAAGATTGTGCAACATTTTTTACCTTGCGAATATAAACTGATCATCTAAATAAGTTTCATCTTTACTCCCGATAAACCATCAATTCGAGACGAAACTTACCTTTGTAAATCTAATTTTCTGCATGATTCCAGTAATTTTTCGCAAAAAGCGTTGTAAATTGCAAAATCCTAGAGCAACATTGGAATGCTCTTGGTTCCCTCTCGCAAAATGCAATCCAAGTAAGTTTATGGCTGTAAGTATGACAAACTTGCTCAGTATATTTAAAGTTTTACTAGGTGGCTCACGCAACACTTATCGGATTTGTTAAGCAGCTTGCTCGGCCGTTTTACTCAGCAGAAACAGTTTGTAACTGTAAGTTTCAATATCGACAGTGTAAATCGACAATCACATAACTCGTTTGCGGTATCTGAAAATCTCCGCCTCTATGTTATTTTTTTAGAGGAGAACAAATTGACATGATTCCTTGAAGTTTTTGCAGAATTTTCTTCGCATAGAGAAGAAAAATCACTGGAGTTTTAAAGAATAGCCGTTGAGTAGTTTTCCGTTTAAAAAATGAAGTGTGACAGGAAGTCTGCGACGTCGCAAATCGAGTTATGTGATTGTCGACTTACACCGTCGATATGCTTTTCTAGTCCGCGTACCTAAGTCTGTTGTTTCTTGCCGTAAAAGTTCGTAAGTTTGCCAGGTGTTTACTCGTCAAAAAAATCGTTCATCACACCACTCACCAGTCATCAATCGATGAGGATCGCCGTTGACCCGCAAGAGTAAATTCCACACCGCTGCCGATCGTGCGTGGCCTTTCACCGTTCCCAGGCGGTTTTTTTTTTCAAAAACTAAAACAGTTCCTCACAAAAACACACGTCGTCGCGCACTCGAGTAGCTGGCCGCGGGTCGGACGGGACGACTCCAGAATCCGTAGCGATCCTGGCGAATCCTGGCACAGCGTTTCCGGGGAGGAGACAGGTAAACACGGACAAGAGAAAGCGCGGTTTGAGGCGGACGGACGGCGCGTAGCGGAGGCAGACACTGAGCGATGCACGCCGAGTCTCCAGTCAACGAACGGTGAGGCAGGTGAGTGGAAAGAGGAAGGAGGAGGAAGAAGGAGGAAGGAGGAGGAAGGAGGAAGAGGAAGGAGAGGCCAGGGACGAAGCGGGAAGCGGCGAGTGGCCAACTCCGTTAGGTGCTAGGCGCGGAGCGCGGACGTTGGGAGACCAGGGCGAGGGGCACAGGTAAAAAAGGAGGGGGCACATCCTCACCAGATAGTGCCGAAACCGGTTCTACCTCGATTAGTTTAATGTAAAATACGTGGACGATGTGGCAGCCTCGAGGGGGCAACAGCTCCGAAATCGGGGGCGCGGGTGGCGGCGCGAAGGAGCGGGGCGAACGGGACCGGTTGTCCCCCTCGCGCTCACCTGAGCACGGCGCTAAGTCGAAAGCGCGTAAGTCCTTATGGCACCGCGCGTGAGTTCGCAGTTTTAGCGCGGTGGAGTATAACCGGCACACGGTGGATCGAGTCAATAGGAGAGGTTAGAGTCCCTTTATCCTGAGAGTCAAGACAATGCGAATCCATTTCTGATTGGTTAACCGGATTTTAGGCCTTCACAGTGTCACAAACGGGAATAAAGATTACATTTTCACCGATTGCAAAGATTATAATCTGGAATGGACCGGGTAATTACGGGTTCGGCAAGGAACAAACGGAATGAGGGAAGGAACGAAGAAAGGAATTCGAGAATGGGCCGATCAAAGATTACGAAAAACGTTCAATTTCTGTAATCTTTATTCCCGTTTGTGACTCCATGAGGGGTGTTGCCTTGACTCTCAGTATAAAGGGACTCTAGGTGGATCGAGTCAATAGGAGAGCTCGGACAAAATTTGGAAACTTTAAAGGCTTATAACTCCGTTTACGCGAAACTTTGAGGTTCCAGAAGCGGTTTCATTGGTTTCCTCGTAAAATTTTCTTGAAATAGCACTCCTTGAAACATAAAATACGACGAAATAAACATCAAAATCTACAGTTTTAGTCAAAAATTTCATGTCCGAACTCTCTAATTGGCTCGATCCACTGTGCGACCGACCGAAACGCGGCGCGGCGTGGAGGTTGGAGGGAGCCGCGTGTGGAAGAATGACGGGGTTTCCGTTTGGAATGCGTGGCAGTTGCGTTGTTTTGCACACGTGCGGCTTCTTAGGTGGCTCCGGCCGGGAGGACTTCTGGTTGCATCCTTGCAGAGACACGACGCCGGCGCCCGCCGACCCTCTGGAACTGGAGCGATCCCTAGTATCCTTGTGAGGGATTCCGATTTTTTCGGGTGTGATTTTTCAGGATGATAATACGTATAGAAAGGTACTAGATTGATACCTCCCGGGAGGAGACGTAAGGAGCGTCCAGCAAAATCGTGGATAGGTGGGATTCCAGAGGAAATTAAAAGATGTCATTTACCAGATGACCTCTGATCGATAGACAATAATGGCGATTATGTGTCGCAGAGCGCCCGGGCGCACTGTAAAAACGACTTGAATGTACGTATGTAATACTATTCTATCGTACTAAGTAAGAGCGCCATGTGAGTCATCAAGCGTTACCAAATTTCCTTTGGCAAATCATCAATTTTTAGCTAACTTTGTGATTTGCCGGAAAATTTGTGAATATTTCTTCTCCGATTTTTCAGAGGATTCAGTTCGTAATTTGATCTTAAAAATCTTAAAATTTCAAGGAAAAACATTCATAACTCTCTTCAAAAATAAATATTTACAAGGAAGAAATTTGGCTACATTCGAATGCTTTTACGCGTTTTTTTAATTAACACGGCTGTATTCGACCAGATGGGAGCTCGTGTTGCCTACGCAAAAAATTGAAGGCAAACTGCATGGCATTGAAGTGACTTCTTCCCGTTTGGTAAAAAGCTCCGATTCATGTCCATCTCGAGTAGACATGTCATTTCAGGATGATACCACTATTCGACCACATGAGAGCTCGTTTTGCCTACACTAAAAATTGAAGGCACACTGATGTGGCATTTAAGTAACCTCTTTCGGTTTTGATAGGAAGCTCTTTTTTGTGTATGTTCCTAGTGATCATGCCATTTCATGACGATGACACGATCGTAATTGATATTGAAGGCGAACTGGCACGGCGTTAATGCAATCTTTTTCCATTTTGTAAACATACCATTTTCATAGCTGTTATAATACAGATATATTTTTATAAAGCACTCTTCTAACACCTTGTAGTGGGTTTACCTGTTGTTTCTGGATCGTGTCCGTGTTCATTCACATAAATAGGAATCTGGTAATTGTAATTATTATATTCATTTTGTCCCTGCCCACACTCAATTTATTCTATAAAGCGTAGCCGTAGTGTTGTAATGTCTGTAACAAAATACAGAATCATTCTTGGCGCAAAACTTTGTTGTTTCGAGATTGCACGAATATCGCATGCATAGTGTATATTTTTGACAATGGTATCAGAAATTTTCAAGACCTCGGATTTTTTCAGAGCGCCTTTGACAAAAAAAAAAGAATTGAAATGCTACGAATCCAATTCAAAATCAAACTGTTTAATACGGGTGACTTAATTTCATCGATACAGTGCATGAAACGTTCAATAAAAATGGACGGCACAAATTCTGTGAGCCACCACACCAGCAACATTGAAGATTGCGCAACCTCATCTGTAGAAGGGATGTAATTGGAATAAACCAGTTTTCTTTTGTATCAGTTGGTGTTGAAACAAAGCATGCTCGAAAAGTCAAATTTACCAGGAAAGGAGTGAGGTTTAAATGACAAAGTAAAGTAATACTGTATCCAACGATGTAGCATCGTTAGGGTCATTCAATGTTCTGAAGCGTAAATTGAGCTCGCTGGGTTCTAGCAGCGATTAATACATTTACGGTGTGGAACCCCTCCTTTCCTCTCTCTAGAATTCTGCAGAATTTTCAGGAACGATGGACAAAGCTTCAATAGTCGAGTAGTCTAGAAAATGGGCCAGTTGCGCCAGTCACAGAATCGTGTTTTGATGCTTGATTATTGTAGATTAGCTATAAATAAGATCTGCCCAAACCGCAACTATTTACATTCAATATTAAACGAGATATCGCCCTTTGAAAAGTTGGATTTTTGACGTCATCCACCGCAGTAGTGACACCCGTGGTTCCTACCAACTTGTTTTCATCCACGTTTCACGTTAAGTAACTAGTGCGTCACTGGCTGATGAAGGCAAGGTAGAAAAAACCGGGTATGTCACTACCCCGGTGGATAACGTCAAAAATTCATCTTTTCAAAGGGCGATATCTCGGTTAATATTCAACGTAGAAAGTTCCGGTTTAGACAGATCTCATTATGTTTAGCTAATCTGCAAGAATCAAGCATCAGAACACGATTCTGCAACCAGCGCAACTGCCTTATCGATATTTTCAGCTGTTCCTTACAGCTTCAAATTGCCGAAGCAGAGATATTTGATGTAGACGTATTCTTCGATTCCGTGCGAAGAACCCTCTCTTCCAAGCCCGGACTCCTTGATTCCCCCGAAGGCAGCCTCCGCTGAAGTAATTAGACTCTCGTTAATGCCAACCATACCAACTTCCAGGTCTCGAGCCACTCTCCACGCTTGACTGATGTCCGATGTGTAGAAATAGCCTGCCAAACCACGCCTCGTACTATTCGCTATCGTAACGGCTTCATCCTCGGTTTTAAACCTTAAATAAAAATAAGAAAACCACATCAGCAGAGCGGCATGCATAAGAGGTAACGCTGCAGAGAAAAGTGTACCTGAAGAAGGAAACTCTTGCATGTCTAAGGAATTTGAACTATGAGTATGCTTTCCCACATAAAATTTTGCGATAGGCATGATGACATCATTGGTTTCCCCTGAGAAGAACTTCCAAGCTTAAAAAAAGTTCTCAGAGTTGAGGCCGTCATGGAAGGGATTCCCTAGGATACGAGAGAGTCCATTTTTATATCCATTAAAACTCTCAATCATGCAGGTAGGAAGAATTAGGTATGTAGCATCGCATCTAGGATATTGGACTCCATGCTCATTGCTCATCCGTGGTGTACTTGCCTGCTCCTCTCGTCTAAGATCTTAGACTCCATACTCATCGCTAAATTTTCACTTCGTCGCTTGAGGATGGAGTCCAATATCAAGGGGACCTCCCTCAGTTTTAATTTCCTCAGAAAAACGTATACAGTTTTTTCGTCATTATTTCACAAAAATTGTCTTTGATACATTTTTAGATCCTATGCTCATCTTATGTCAGAGGATATCTAAATCCCACAATAAAAAATTATTCCTCATTAAAGTGAGCATGTAGTTTAAGATCTGGACGTGATGAGCAACTGAGCATTGTATAGATGAGCATGGAGTTCAATATCATGGACGCAATGCTATTCATTACCGTAGGAAGCTAACCCATTGACAAGGTTGCCACTTAATGTGGGGACTCTAAGGCTACAGCCATGGCTACCCTGTGCATGCATATGTTTGCTCTTTATCTATGAATGGTAAGTTTGACTGAATATAGAAGTGGACTCTAATAACATAGGGAATATCCTCTCCAACGCGCTTACAACTTTGATAACTTTTTCGGAGCTTGGGAATGTGTTTCAGAGAAAACCAGAGCCATTCTCGTGTTTCTTGCGACATTTTACGTTTTTGATCGGAAACTATGGCAAAAATCTCCGGTTGGGAAAAAAAATTTGCCGTTTTTTTCTTCCGGTGCTTTATTCGCTTTCTAATGAATCTGTAATAAGCCTGAGTCATAATATTTAAGTTTCATCAATATCATACTCTATAATTTGAAATCATAGGACTATGCTTAACGAACGCCTCCTTAGGCGCGATGCGCTTCGGTGGGTTGGAAGCAGTCAGGGGGCGTAACCCTAATTCTATTCAAAACATAATGCTTAACTAATGATGAAACACACAATATAGCTAGTTTTTCCGTTTGTGCATTTAAATCTTCCGTCACATTCATACGGCGCAATGATTCAACTATTTGAACTCTCCGGAATGCGTGAGGTATCACGCCGCATTTGAAGGCGTTTTCAAAACAGCCAAGTTCCGATACCCGGATTATCGTTTTGCATAGTTTATATCATTTTGTTATATTCCGTACCACTCGTCTATTTTTAATCCTCGTAGAAAAACCACCCATTTGGAAATACAATTCTAGCTGGAGCGCACTTCAGCTATGCATTCACCACTGCAAAAATGTCAAAGGAAATCGACAAGCACAGCGTGCATGGGGGCTATCTACATTTAAATCTTCCGTCACATTCTTACGGCGCAATGATACAACTATTTGAACTCTCCGGAATGCGTGAGGTATCACGCCGCATTTGAAAGCGTTTTCAAAACAGCCAAGTTCCGATATCTAAATAATCGTTTTGCATAGTTCATAGTATTTTAAGCGCTCAGCCGATAGGCAGCGCTTTTTGATTTCGACTTGCCTCTGAGTACACTGGTAATGCGTTTAAATGGCGCACCAGCTCATCGACGTGTAGGCTTTTTTTTGGGGGGGGGGGTCCATTTTTAAAATAAATAAAGCTGTTTATTTATAATCCTCCTATAAAAATTACCCATTTGCTATATACAATTCTAGCTGTAGCGCACTTCAGCTATGCATTCACCACTGCAAAAATGTCAAAGGAAATCGGCAAGCCCAGCGTGCATGAGGGCAGGCCCGGCACAAGGCGGGGATACTGGGTACCTGGTACCGGGGTCCGGGCCCCGGAGGGGGCCCGTGTTACCCGGAAAAACCACTACGAATTCACATGCAACCCTTGTTTCGTAAGAAAAAGTGAAAAATTTACCCTAAAAATTTCCCAAAAGGTGAATAGATTTTCAGAAACACACTGGGGCACTGTAGAATTCTTCTTAAATTTTCAAAAAAGTATACTTCTTGGAAAATTTCTATCTATTTTCAAGATTTTCAGTACAGAGGGATATTTTTAGTAACTGCGTTTCATTTTCTTCCGTCGTCAGATGCTAAGAGTCTCCAGTCTGGGCATCCTCAACTTCAATGGCTCATGGCTCAACTCCCTTGCCATAGACAAACGAAAGGGGAGTCCAGGGGGCCTGGCCCTCATAAAGGGTGTCTCACGAAAAACGAGCCACCTTGAATATCTGCCGAACGCGTCGGAATTTCGAAAAACGGTAAAAGACGTGTTCCTTTAAATCGAGGGGGACACCTTTTGGCGTATTCGACATTTTCCCAAACCGCGGGAGGGGCGTGGGGCGGGGGGTGCCCCACCCGCAAGTCGAACTTTTCAAATGGCACTCCTACTTTTTTATTTCAGAAATCAATTCTACGCAAAAAAAAAACAAGCTACCCTGTCCAAACCGAATGTAAATCGGACAATTTTTCAGTGATTGACAGAGTTTGAAACCTTTTTTTTCATGCTCTTTTCAAAAATTTCCCACGCCCAATGGAATCGCTGTATCAAACCAAACTCTCCGCCAAAAAAATTCTTAAACATTGCACTTTCAATAAAAAAATAAAACAAGCAGTGAACTCAAACACAATGTGTTGATAAGGCGCGTCCCCTGATTAGTACATATAATACGCGTCTGTTGATAAGGCACATATCAACCCCTTTAGTTTTCATTTACAGAGATTAGTTTAGATTTAGTTTTCATTTAGAACTGAAAATAGTATCATATGCCCCCCCCTCCAAAAAAAAAAAAATAAAAATTTTCCAGATGTTTTGAATGCAACAATTCGCAAGTATTTTGTGCTGAAAGTAGATAAAAAAACATAATTATTCCGCAGAAATTGATGGAAAAATTCTTTATGGAAGCTTCAAAATGCGTCCGATTAGTCGTATAAATGCTAAAATTTCTCGGGGGATGCCCCTCGGGCCCCCCCCCTCCGTGCTTGGGGCCCGGACCTTAAAACTGGTACCAGGGCCCGAGATGGGATGTGGCGGGCCTGTTTCCGAGCGATTCACTGAAAAAAAGAACCTCAGAGACTTAAACGCAAAGATAGAAAAAACCCGCTTTTCTCACAAAATGAAAGAAAGGGGGCTATGGTTTGTTTCATCATTAGTTAGTCGTCAGGTCTAGAACAAAACTAGGGGGCTACGCCCCCCCCCCCCCGTACACGTATTTTTATGTATAAAGATTATCGTAAAATACTATAACTAACCCCCGCCCCGCCCGTGTAGAAATTCAAATAAAAAATACCAAGTAGAACAGTATTTTCAGTATGTGTGTTGACACTGCAGTAACTATTAATCGATACGAAGGGGGTAAGCTCCTTGACCGCTCGCAGTTCAACCCCCCGAAGCGCTTCGTGTCTCAGTCGTTATATGAGTTACGCGCGTTAGTATTAGGATTTTACATCGTAGCGTAACTAACCCAATACATTTTGCACTATATGCCAGGACGTTTTAAAATCATACTCTGTAATATGAATACATAAGATTAACGCATAACGCATAACGCCAAAGTCGTGAGGCGCTTCGGGGAGTTGGACCGCGAAGCGGTCAGTACATACTTTCCCCCTAGTATCGATTATAGTGACTGCAGTGTCAACACACACACTGAAAAAATAGTTTTCTATCTGGGATTTTTTATTTGAATTTTTAGATGAGGGCGGGCGGGTCTCCAATTATGGTATTTAATTTTTGGATCAGGAGTAATAAGAAGCTAAATGAACCGACACTCACGGTATACAAATAGCGAGAGGTCCAAATATCTCCTCTGAATAGCAGGCCATTCCGGGAGTGATGCCTGTGATGAGGGTGGGCTCAAAAAATAGTTCTCCCAGATGTGAGGCAGGCTTGCCGCCACATACTATCTTAGCTCCCTTCTCTTTGGCATCCGCTAAAATTCTGGAAACCTGAAAAGTAGATATAGGGTTAAATGATCCAGTTAATTTAGCCGACAGAAAGGTTGCACATAGCAAAAAATCTTTCCAAGTTTTCCAAGCTAGCATTCGCAAAGTTCAGGAGTGAATGACCATCCTTAGAAGGGGAAAGACGGCTTTAACGGTGTAAACGGGATAAATTAGTTAATCCCAAATTTTCATTCATAGATGAAGAAAATAAATAATTAAATCATTAACTTACATCAAGGCCACTGGACGTAGATGAATACGATCGGCAAAAAACCAGATTTTGTTTTCACAAACATTTCCCTTTTTCTCTGATATACGATATTTCTGAACTTGTAAAAAACTTCACCAAGTAAGTAATGTTTCATGGTAAAGGGCAAACTAAAATTATTTCTTGTGCTTAATTTGACTCGAGTGTACTCTGGTTTCTTCGGTTTGAAAAGACAAACACGGGTATTTGATCTTGGGGCAGTTCATAAATTACGTAACATTCTAGGGGGAGGGAAGTCGAGAACAGCATTACATCATTTTGTTTTTACATGCTCTACGTCAGAGAAGCGTTACACGAGGAGAGGCGGAGGAGGGTCAAAAATATAGAAAAAGCACGTTACTTAATTTCTGAATGCTCCTGCCATAATTTCCAAAGTGTTCCGTCGTATTCTACGTGCAATCTTAATGGGAAATTGTGCTCTGCCGCACATAATTTCTAACCCTGTCAAATGGTTCATTCAGCAGAAACTACTAACATTTATCCTTTAAAGGGGTAAATTTTGAAAGGAACTGTCCCCTTTCCAAATGATATCCCTGCATGCAGCTCGCAGATTGCTGCACCTAACAGCCGTAAAATCTCAATGTTGCACTTTTCCCCATGGTTTTTTTATATATTGGCCAAACTTTCATTTAAATTCTCTGAGAGTGAACATTATTGTAGATGAAAGATTTACGATGCTGGTATTGGAGTTTCGTCAACAATCTTGGTGTCTTACCTTCGTGAATTGAGCTTTGTTGGTAAGTGGTCCTACATTGACCCCAGGTTTGGATCCGTCCCCAACCACCAACTTTTTCATCTTGTCGGCAAACATATTGATAAATTTGTCGAAAACGGCTTCATGAATTAAAAATCTGTTCGCGCTGATGCATGTCTGGAAAGAAAAGACGAACATAGTTCTGCATCTTGAACATATTTTGATCGATTTTGGTCGTTGTATTTATGTATTCTTAGTGGTGTATTCTACTGCGATGTTTTAAAATCTCTCCTCCTATTTTATTTTTTAAGGAGAAAAAATCAACATCATTCCTTAGAGTTTTTATAGAATTTTCCTCGCACGAAAAAGAAAAATCACGGCAGTTTTTAAGAATTGCTATTGAGTACTTTCTTTCTTAAAATATAAAGTGCGATAGATTTGCGATATTGAAAACCGAGACATGTGGTTTGGGAGTTTCACGGTTGATATGTTATAGATGAGGGCGC
This sequence comes from Bemisia tabaci, assembly GCF_918797505.1. Taxonomy (NCBI): domain Eukaryota; kingdom Metazoa; phylum Arthropoda; class Insecta; order Hemiptera; family Aleyrodidae; genus Bemisia; species Bemisia tabaci. The sequence goes on from NC_092798.1 coordinate 18,277,710, forward strand.
ATAATGGAAATTAATTCGATGCGAGTTTTATACATGGGAAAGTTAGAAATAAAGAAGACTTGCATGTGAAAACCATCTAAGGCTTCATTATTAAACTACTTCATTTCTTGAATGTCTTCAAAATTTCTGTAGGTATGAGGTCAGTTCGCTTCATGCAATTTCCACTCGAACACGTTTTGGGCGATGAGTTTACATTTGCCAGAAAGTTAAACGAAAAAAGATGTACCTCCTCAAGGCTACCGTTAAGCCTATTTCAATTTCAATATTATTCCATTACCCGCGTCCCAAACCCCGGAAGCACTTTGCGCCGCAGTGTAACTAGTACGATATAAGATCTTAAAAGTTAAGAATATTTCTATTGATGATGTACCTGACCACAGTTTCTGAATTTTAAAGCTATGGCGCCGTCGGTAGCCATATTCAAATCAGCATTTTCAAAGACAATGAAAGGAGCATTGCCACCTAATTCCAATCCTATCCTCTTCACCCCGGTTGAGCATTGTTGATAGAGAAGTTTCCCAACTTCTGTCGATCCTGTAAAAAAAATAATGAGGTAAACACAAGATAAACGACGGTGTGTACATTTAAAAATTGAGAGAAAGCGTGATGAATGACAATGTGTTTCTGAGCATTCGGTGCTTTGATGACTCGCTAACGTATAACGATGGTTTAAATCGAAGTGCTGTAGATCGTGCTCAATAATGGTCAATACTGAATTAATTTAGGTTTTTGTTGAAAACATACCACCGGCCGAAATCTTAACCAGCTTAAAGAGTACCACCTCGCCTAAGTGTGTGTTACACGAGGGTCGTCCAGAAAATAAATTTACCTATCCAATATCTGCTGAGTTAAAATAGATAAAGAAAATCCGTAAGCAGCGTAAAAAAACACTACTCTCAACTTTTCAAGGTGCTGTAGATTTTCAAATTCGGTTCAATAGAGCTCTGAAAAGAGTTGCTTCTTCTGAACCTATCTCCTCACCGCGCGGGTTCAAAATTTCACGGAGCGTCATCAGCAAGTGAGCTGCTGTATTCAATAAAACAAATAGAAATAAACACAGTGTGTAGGGATAGAGCAAGGGAAAGGAGACGCATTGATGACGGCGCAGACATACAACTATTCGTACTTGATGGATGTCCGTATTGCGTATGCAAAATTGAAGGCGCGACGACACGAGGCGCGAGGCGTCGTCGGCGAACTCGGAATTCTTCGCTCCATATTGCTAGTGAGGTATCGTTCCTGTCCAGAAGAAAAGTTAGAAAAATGATGCCAGATTACATCTCTCCCATCTTTGGCTGTGTTGCTCACGTAGCTTTTGAAGCATCGCTACAAATAAAACGAATAGAAACAAACAAAATATGGAAGGAGAGCAAGGAAAAAGACGGGTCCATGACGGATTTTCTTTGCTTTCTTTCTTTTGTGGGATAATGTGAAGATTTAAGAACGATTCAGTTAGCAAGTAAAAGTTAACGCTTATGATTAACTTTGTTGCAGTGCAACAGATATTCAAGTAAAGACGGCCAACCCTGCAATTTATTGGCAAATAAACGTCCTCCCTTTATGTTTTAAATGAAATTCAAGAATCTCCAAGTAAAGTCACTTTCCTGCGATAAGCAATGGACTGTAACGGAGCTTTAAAAGCTACGTAAGCAACACAGCTACAGATGACGTGAGACGATGGGAGAGACGTGATCTTGCGTCGTTTTTTTTAACTTTGTGTTTATATTGTGTTTGTTTTCATTTGTGTTATTTTCAGCGAAGCTTCATAAGCTACGTTAGCAACGTAGCCAAAGATGGTAGAGATGTAATCTGGCATAGTTTTTCTAACTTTTCTCCTGAACAGGAACGATACCTGACTAGCAACACGGAGCGGAGCATTCGGAGATTCACGCACGCCTCGCGTCGTCGCGCCTTCAATTTTGCATACGCAATACGAACATCCATCAAGTACGGATAGTTGTATGTCTGCGCCGTCATCAACGCGCTTTCTTTCCCTTGTTCTATCTCTACATATACTGTGTTTCTTTCCATTCGTTTTATCGAATACAGCAGCTCCTTTGCTGCTGACGCTCCGTGAAATTTTAGACACGCGCGGAGAGGAGATAGGTTCAGATAAAGCCACTCTTTTTAGAGTTCTGTTGAACCGAATATGAAAATCTATCAGCGCCTTGAAAATCTGAGAGTAGCGGTTTTTTCACGCTGCTTGCGGATTTTTTGTATCCATGTTAACTTGGTATTAAATAGGTAAACTTACTTTCTGAGCGACCCTCGTACATCGTCATAATTCATGCTGCCCTGGGTGAATGAAAGAGAAGGCATTTTTGAAACATAAAATTAATATTTGAGCGAAACGAGCGAAAGTAAACTTAGCAAAAGATAGATCAAAAAATTCCAATATTTCAGCTGCAAAGTATCAATTAAAATTTCAATGAGCCTTCGTATCCTATGCAATTTTGGAATTTTTAACCCTTCACCATCAAAACCACTAAAATGCACCTCCTAAATTTACTGTAGACTTTAACTAATATAACAGAGAAAAGAAAGCAATTGAGGAAAATAGACTGAAAAAATATGAGTACCTGTAAATGAAAGTCCTGCCACGATGGGGCTGGTCGACAATGTCTTTCCGATCTGGGGTGCGTTAGATCTATCACATGTGACGACATTTAAGACGCCTTTGGGGATGCCTGAGAAAAGTGAAATAGCTCTCAGTAATTTCTTGGTGATAAATGTTGATGCGTAAATAATTATTCGGTAAATTGGAAGGCGGTTTGTAAAAAAAACGAACAAAGATAACCTTCAAGCAATTTATATAAGTACTGACAAACGAGAAAAAATCGTAAAAGTATAAACCATCATTATTGCACTGTGAAAAAAATCTCAGTAATTCGACGTTCATCGTTGAGCAACATCACTATTTTTACTTCACTAAATTTCTGCATCTACATTTTTTATGATTTGTGGCTCATCTATCCTCTCGCCCAAGTCATGGTTATGAGGTGTTATTCATCATGAGCAATAACACTATCCGAACACAAGCGTCGTGAAGTTGCAGACCCATCATTTGAAGGCGATTTATGCACGCTTGTTATTAAAAAACCAACAAGAGACGTTCAGCCTTTTTTCTACGCTTTGAGGGGGTTGTTGACGATTGAATTCACAAAACATGCATCGAATAATGTAGTCACTAGACGGGTCTGTAGTGAAATTACTACAGATAAGTCTTCTTTTCGTTATTCCTCATGGGAATAGGCACAGTACGTACATTTTGCAAGAATACACTTTTTTATAAGTAACGAGTGCGCCACTTCGGACATGGCTCTGTGTTGGTAGCTTCATTTTCCAGCAGTAATGTAGTGAAAAATTATAATACAGTAGACTCTCGATAATTCGAACCTCGATAATTCGAAAACCTCGTTAGTTCGAAGGAAAGTCTGGTTCCCTTGAAAATCTCTCGATAATTCGAAGAAAATCAATGTATTTTTCTCCCCTCGTTATTTCGAAATTTTTAAGCCGGCGCCGGCCCTCTATAATTCGAAATTGCGACGAAAATTCTCTCTGTAATTCGAAGTGTGGGAAGTAAATATGGTCTTCCCTCTATAATTCGAAATAAGACGGTACATTCCCTCTACAATTCGAAGTCAACTGTTCATATACCTGGGTGTCTGAAAGAGCTGATAGGATTGTCAACATTTAAGCAAGTCCCGTTAGTCTTCCCGCGAAAAATTGATCAGCTGATTGGTAAGCAGCTGATTAAATATAAATAATTAATAATAACTTAGTGTAATTTTTACTTCCATAAAGAAATAAACTGATATTTTTGGTTATTTTTTGGCGTAAATCCGTCCATTTGCCCCTCTATATTCGAACCTCTCTAATTCAAAATTTCTCCACATGGAATCTCTTTAATTCGAACCCTCTTCATTTCGCAACCTCGCTAATTCGAATGAAAAAGCCGATTCCCTTCAATTTCGAATTATCGAGAGTCCACTGTACGAGAGTTGTTTTACCTGCTTGATGGGCATAATAGGCTAGAGCCAATGCAGTGATGGGAGTATCTTCGGCAGGTTTGATAACGCATGTGCAACCGGCGGCAAGAGCGGCGCCTGCTTTTCGGGTTATCATCGCGTAAGGGAAATTCCACTGAAAAATATACCTTTCTTTTAATTGGACGAAATTATGTTTAAAAAACCATATTCAAATTAATGACATCTGCGTGTGTCATAGCTCGTTTTAATTCGTTTATTCGTTTGCACTTACAATGGACCACTAGACAAGGTACGAATTGCAGCATTCTGATACATGTTTTTTCACGTAGAAAACGATGCGCACAACGAAAATTACCGAAATAAACTCTTTCCGAAGATATTTAATGATTCTTGATGCGTGAATTCAAACCACCCGCTCATGAAAACTCAATGCTCTGCGTGATTCACAACGCGCTCTGAACGTTATCATGACAGTATCTGCGATTTAAAAATCTGGCAACCTCAATCTTGACGCTTTGGCTCAGCTATAGCAAATTGCTTATAGTTTGAACAACACATGGTGGGAAATGAACATTGCTCGATTGAGAAGGTTGCTGAAACCATTGTAGTGCGCGATTTGACTCACGTAGAGCTTTGAGTTTCTTGTGAGCGGGCAGTTCAAATTCCTCGTAACCAATGTGAAATAAAAATGTTAATATCTCCGTTAGGAGTTGGTTTCAGTAATTTTCGTTTCGCGAATCGTGTTCTACGTAAAATTCTGGTTAAGAAACATGTATCAGATTGCTTAAATTCGTGCCTTATCTAGTGGTCCATTAGTTCCTTTTAGCATAAATATCTCCAAGTACACAATTTGATATTGCCATCAGTCCAGGAATTTAAATCACCGATAATGCAAACCAATAAGAGGTACAATGATCAAGGATAAATAATAATTATGGAGATTTTTGCACCGCGAGGAAGTACGGCATACGATACGAAACGTGATTGAGACCCTTCATTTTAAAACCCTCAAAAGGCAAACAACTTTAAGAACAGTAGGAGCCATGGAGAGTTGGAAGAGCCAAGGTTTAAGTTATCCTACCACGTTAACTTTTTCAAAAATGAATTAATCGATCATCTTTATCATATCCTCGGACCAAAACGCTCGATGGAACAATGCGGGGGCTTCAAAGAATGGCTGCGGCGTTAAATACAGTTTTATCGGTGTAAAGGCTCAAAATTCAAAGTTAGATTTGTAAGAGACCGAAATACTAAGCGGTGATTAAATTTGACGTGATATAGAATTGTATACTCCAGGGCCGGATTAATGGGGTGGCCACATGGGCCGCGGCCCATGGCGGCAAATTTTGCAATTTTTTTGAATGTAGGTATAAAAAAAATCGGATTCAGAAAAAAATTATCAATGAAAAAAAGGGACAAAATCTCTCTTTCCTGAGAGTATGGTAATTTCGAGTTTTTTCGTTTTTCGGTGATACAAAACACAGCATCTTTGATTATAGTCGAGTTAAGAGACGTATTAAACACGCAATTTGGCCTAGAGCTCAGGGCAGAGAGGAATGATGACGAGGACTTGAACAGAAAAGGACAAGCCCTCGGCGCGGCGCGGCGGTCGGCATGTAACACATATTAGCGCCTACAAGACTGCATTAATACTTCACCCATTGCGTCAAACACAGTGCGGTCAGAACCACATTTATGTTTGTTCTTTCATAATTTCTTTATTCAATTCTCATAAATGGAGGACCTTGTCCACACAGAGATAGGTTCACGGAACTTAACTTTCGCGCAAAGTTCCGTGAAATTTTACTAGTAGTGTTGACGAGACTTTCGCAAAAAATGTATCCAACATGAGTAGGTAAACGCGTCTTATGCACCCCTCCCTCGATGGCACGTTCACTTGATGGTTTTTATTGATGTTTCAGAACGAATGATAAGGAGGCGGCAAAATACAGGCGGCCAATGGGCGGCAAGTAGGTAAATCTGGCCCTGGTATACTCACCGGCGTAATCAAGGATACAACTCCAATAGGTTGCTTCACAAAGAGCATTTGTTTTTCTTTGATTGGACTTTGAATAATTTCTCCCTGTAAACAATAAAATGAAACACACTTAATATTGGTCATTCAATGCCATCGTGCTAGGAAAGGACGGCCAGAGACACTAGCCCCCCCCCCTCCCTCAGCCGCAAAAGCGACTGACAAGGTCGAGATATCCACCAGAGTCACCACCACACCAAAAAAGGGAAATTGCACGGAAAAAATGAGATTAGGGCTGGGCCCTAGAATTGCTTCACCTCATACCCACAGGGGCAGGCCCTGCACTGGTAGGGCCCAGCCCTTACCAAATAGGGCTGAACCCTGAAGCAGGTAGGTTTGGGCTCTGCCCGCGCCGGGCCTGCCCCTATGGGGTATGAGGTAAAGCAACTTTACCTACCCGGTTAGGGCTGGGACCTTCCGCGCAGGTACCAGCCCTAAACTCGTTTTTTCCGTGTGATTTAACATTCTGGAGGTGAAAAAAGTGTGCGAAAACTTACAAAATAGTGAATTACCCGCTACAACGGTTACTTTAGCAATGCCAAGATGAAAAACTATCTGCTGTAGAGGGTAGTTCAGCATTTTATAAGTTCTCGCACACTTTTTTTACATCCAGAATGTTAAATCATCTTCCATTTTTTTTCGGTGCACCCAACACACAAGGGAATGAGGTACGTTGGTGTTCAGCAGCACATTGAGTGAGCTCGGATCCCGAACTACAACCCTTTCCTGAGTGGTGATTCTTGAAACTTGGCAACACTATTCTTCCTCCACTTAAAATGTTTGAGAAACAATCGATTTTCAGTAAAACCACTCGCCTCACCTAAAATCGATATTTTTGATGAATTTAAACGGAGCAAAAACAGTGTTTCCAACTTGCTAAATCGCCACTGCCTCTCCCCGGCTACGCGAGCTGGCGGACCGTGCGTGGCTTTCGCTGGAATGAAGAGACACCGGTGAACATGCCACCCCAAAAACTCGTGACCGAGGATTGACAGGTGAGCAACATTAGCTTGTCTTCATCTTCCTCTTTTTCTTTATTTTGTGATACTGTCAGAAAAAGTCTTACGTTTATTCTTCGAGATTCTTCTGAAAACCAATCAACGAATGCATTTCCATACGCAACTTCCCCGAGAGATTCGGCAATTGGTTTGCCTGACTCCAGTGTGATGATTTTGGCCAAAGTATCTTTCTTCTGCTCTAAAATATCATACCATTTCCTGAGTATGACACCCCTCTCCTTAAAAAAGAAAGAAACACAACGAAATATGGAATTACATTAGACACGTTCAAATGTAAAGCATAATATATCGACAGGAAATCTGCAGGAACGTCTGCCTCAGGTACTTGCGCGGTTTCAAAATTTCCGCTACCGATTTTGTTTGTAAAACAAAATGGTAACAATGGATCAAGCACAAATCAACGTTATGGATTGACATATTGACGAACAATTCTTCATCTTCACATAAAAAAGAACACACTCATGCACTCTTACAAATGTAATAACATTTTTGATCCATGTCAAATACATCACAGTGGTCTAAAATCCTTATCGCATGATGATTGAGCGAAAAGAGAACAACGCGGTTAAGTCAAGACTGTCGAATTTTTTTCAGTTTTACAGACCATTATTTTGCTGGCAAAGGTAGGCTTGCAACCTGGTTTAAATCGTTTCTAATTACTCTGATCATTCCTTATCCAACGACTTATCACCAGAGAGGGGCTTACTTGTAACTTTATTTGAAGACAAAGATAGTTTTCCGTTGATCTGATTTTTCTACCCAACTCGTCAAATATTGTTCATTAAAAATCTTGCCTCGGTGATTAAGGTCATTTTTCTTGTAGACTGTCACAAGAGAAGATAATTGTTATGAAGACAATTTTTACTGGTAGCCATGGCAATATCCCATTATATCGAGTCAGATCTAAACAATAACAATGATATGACGTTTCTCAATGCCACCTAGCTTTTCTATGTTTTGTTACACTACCAATAGCATCTACATTTGACTAACGCCGCGCCGTGCCGGGATTGAGTCGCAAAGCGAATAGGGGAAGGGGGTAAAACATGGATGCTGTAAGTGTGTATTTTACCTTGGCTGTTGTTTTCTGCCATGTTTTAAATGCTTCCGCAGCCGCTGCCAGAGCCACTTCTGTGTCTTTGGAGTCCATGTCGGGGACGGAACCGATGGGATTTCCATTGGCTGGATTTAGGCATTCGAACAATTTACCAGAACTTGCTGGTACCCAGGCTCCGTTTATGTATGAAGTTTTCTCTGGATGCTCGAAGAGTGAGGAGGACATTTTCCGAATTGACGTTACTCCTGCCAACTGTGGAGCCTTCCTTTTGCTCATTTGCGAATGCTGAAACATGGTGTCATCTCAAGTTCTTAATTTCAGAGGGGCTGAGCATTTGAATTTTTAAGGATAATAAAACTAACGATGCAACATGATCAAGAGGGCTATTAGGCATTCTTCATTACTTGGTTTATGCTTGTGCTCTCAGCAATGAAAACGTATTTAAACATTTATTCATTGAAGCACTCAGCCGATAGGGAGCGATTTTTTTCATTTTTACCTGCCACTAAATTTTTCCTTATGCCAGTTGTAAGATGAAAAGGGATTTGTAAAATTTAATAAGTGGATTAAAATTTCATTTTGAAAATTTTTTCAGAGCTCCTCTTCTGAAAATGTAACAAAATTATGGATCACACCCTCCCTGCCGTTACGCGGCTCAACGCCCAGAGGATGCCTCGCGCCTTCTAAGGCTCATTTCACCGGTCATGTTAAATCTCCAAAATCTGAGTAGTACGGGCTTGTTGGGATACAATCACCTCTCTATAGCCGAAAAAACCATGGAAAGCGGTCCAGTAGAAAGCTAGAACGAACTGCGAGAAAAAATTAAGAGGATGCCAGAGAGCTTACTGCAATGATAGCGCGAGCATAATGAAAAATAATTGAGCATTGTTTCATTCAATTGTGTGGCTATACGTTTGCAAGGTAAGCCTTTGCAGTAAAGACTGACTGTTGTTACTTGTTCTCAGTCACCTTGGGGTTTTAATGATTCATTAGAAAATTATTTGAGTAATGATTTGACTCTTCTCAATACTAAATTTTGCCTATTAACAAATTTATCTTACAGTTAATTGAAGCTTTGGGTGCAGAAAGGGCATTTCTTGGTTGCGGTGTCTCAGAATCTCCACTAACGTCTTATCCATTATAATTAGGTAAAGCAAATGTACTGAATTCGTCGAAACTTTTACCGAATTTTTTCATGATTTTACGATGCTGAAACCGAGAAATTGCAGAAAATTTATCCAATACTTTCCTCTCTAAAATATACATTAGCGAAGGAGTTTCCAGAACACCGCAACCATGAAATGCCCCTTTAGCAAACAACGCCTCAATTCTAAGACGTATGCGGTATTGGGTTGGGGGGGGGGGGGGCTTGAAGGGGCTCTTACAATGTTTAAAATAAAATAAGGAACGTCTCATTTAAGTGATAATTATAAACGTATTGAATGTCGTATGCGGCTGAGATGGAGCTATATTATTATTATTCTTAGTATGAAAAATTTATTTTACAAACCTTGAAGTGCTGAAGACAAAGCAACTCCGAAAGTTCCCAACCGAGAATTCACAGAAATGATGGTTCCAGCCTTAATCATTTTGAGATGTCGATAAAACACTCCGACTAAAGATTACGTAATTTCGTAATTTATTTTTTGGAATCGTTATTTGCAATTTCATTCATATCAAGACAATCTTATCTCCCGGTAAATCACTACTAGATAATGAGACGCGTCTAACATTATTTTTTAATTTTTTTTGCAAGAAAATAATATTTAAAGGGGCACACAGTGTTAATATGCGCACAGTGTTGATGCTTGTACTATTGCACGAAAATTATTCCGATTGATACTTGTCCATGCAGGCGAAGGGACCACAAAAACAAAGCACATCTGAGTGATACCAAAAAATAATACCAACGGGCACAACAGTACACGCATGCACTTCAGTCGCAAGCGGTATTAAAAACTGTTCATTGGTTGTATACATTTTAAAAACTAAAAAGAAATTGCCTCAATCAACACATGTGTGATAAAAAGTTCAATGTTAAAGGTCAAATAATTTGTAGACATTGATAACTGGCGGGAAAACGATAGATATACCACGATTAAAATATCGCACCTTTGGCACATCATTAGGTATCTTCTGGCAAGCGTATTCTATATTGAATATTCATAGAAAAATGGGGGGGGGGGGATTTCATAGAGATGACATTATATCATTCGATTTATTATTATTTAGCCCAGCGTGTTGCGATAGGAGTAGCATTGTAAGAGAGAGACTTACAGAGTCATGTTCTCTACAGAAAGCAGGCGATCAAGCATCTGTCATTAATGTTTAATCAATTCTATGATAATCTTCCTTTTAAAGTGATTATCAAACAAATGTTAGCGCAACTCATCTGTCTCTCACGTGTAGACTCAGTAGATTCCTATAAAAAAGGAATAAAAAAGGAACAAGTGGATTTTTTTAATGAATGTACCGGTGACAGCTATAAGCACAGCTGACTTTAAAGACTTTTCATTCGTATGAAATAAAGTTTACAATTGTTGCAATGGATTTTAAAATACCCATTGTTTTAAAGGAAGGTGAAGAGAAAACAGCTATCTGATGACATAAGACTGTATTTTATCGGGAATACTTCTCAAATTAAATTTTCATGTTCTGCGTTTACAGCATTAATATACATCATGTGTATGATGGTCACCGTATGGAGGACTGTACTCAGTACTTTCACAAGGTTTAGCAATCCATCGGACCCCAGCTGGTAGCCCCTGGCCCAAAGGGGGGGAGGGGATGGAGATGGTCACCGGCTTCACGGCGGCAGTTTTCAAGAGTCTGGACTCTAAATCCAAGCGACTTTTTTTCCCAGTGTACATCAGCAATGAAAGATCATTGTTCGGGAGGAGCATCTTTTCTCATTAAGGCTGGCAAAATTTTTAAGGGTCACGAAAAACAACAAATTTTGCAAACAAATTCATCTACTTTGAAAGATATAAGTCAAGAATTGAAGTTTGGAGGCCAAGTTGAGCCGAAATTTAGACTCGTGCACTACCAGTAGTGAGAGACTGAGCAGTAAAAAGGCCTATCTGGCCTCCAGAAGATGAAGGCATTTCCATCAAATTTTGCTTGTTATAAACAATTACCATAAAGGACAACTTCTTTGGACAGAACACGTATCTCGGTTTTTAAGAAAGCTTTCTCGTCATATTTTACTTTTTGGAAGATAATCGATCTTTGTTATTTGAAAAATTAAGTGCGATTTTTCTTCGCCTTGGGGCATATCATCATTCTCTTGAAATATCATCTGAATATCTAATGCAGATGAATATATCTATACTAATAAAGCAGACTTCACGTTGATTGACTCACTCACTGACTGACTGACTGACTCACTCACGTATCAGCGGATCTCGTGAACGGGAGGCCGTGTGACCCTGAGATTCCGCACTGGGATCCCTCTCTACCCCGAGGCGCCGGATAAGGGAGGATTTCGCGATCCGCCCGCCGGTTCGCGGGATATCGCGGTCCGCGTGGGTCGATTTTTCCGTAAGGACAACGGGTGCGAGAGAGAGTGCGAGCGAGATAGAGCGATTTCCGCGTCTCGCGCTGGAAGACAGCTGATAAATTTTACGTACGTTCTTCTGGTACGCGCAACGGGTGCGAAGAAGATGGAAGGAGTTCGGCGTCCAACGAGTGCGAGGAGGATGGAACGAGTTCGGCGTCGCGCTGTTGGAAACGCCGCGCCATGATTTTTGCGAGCTCCGACTCGTGCATCCGTTGCCGGGCTACTCTCTCAGGGATGTGAAAATCTGGAAAATCTGTCTGTGCATTAGTTCTGTTTTGAAATGATTTAGGCGAATTCTCGAAAAATTTTGAGAGAAGCTGTTGTTTGGCTTCAAAAATAAAATAAATAAACCCAAATGGAACATAAAGACGGTGTGCAACGTTGCAATCGGAGGAGAAGCGGGGTTTTTGCGCGCATTTCATCAATACTTGACTCCGATCGTGGAAGGCGCTCTTGATACAACTATTTCACCACGGGGGATGTCCACATTGCTGCTCGCTATATTGAAGGCGTTCTGTACTGTGATGACGGCTCGGTCGAACAGCGCCTGCAGACGCGGTGCTGACAGCAGAGCAAAACTAGAACATCGTTTCGACATTCTCCACCTGCTTTCTGTTTCTATCATAGTTTACCGAAACACATGAGTCATACTTGCAAAATTTTGGATCATCGCTAATGTTTTTTCCTTTTTTTTTTCTTAATTTCAAAGCATTAAATCTTATACAAGGAAACCGATGGTTACATCCCATAGTTCTCGTAAAATCGAGATTGGATTCTTGCAATTCGTCACTTTTAACAAGCAGAAATGAAGCGAGCAACTATTTGAACTCCGGAGTGGGTATGTGGTATCATAAAAAATTGAAGGAAAATCATACGTTTTCGCCCATCCCAAGTAACAGATGTTTATGAGTTTTATGCGCACATTTACGTAGTCTTAGTTGAGTAAGAAATTCGCGTGTATGCCACGATATTGATTTGAATAACGCGCAATTATAATACTCTTAGAAATTCGCCAGGAACACGACGTATTTGCCGTGATATCGTGGTGATTATCGTGTAATTTCTAATTTGTTTTTCAAAATCCCTGGAAAAATCACGTTTTCTCCGCGATGTCGATGACAAACCCGCCATTGCTGAGAATTAAACGAAACCGTTGGTTAAATCCCGTAATTTTCGCGGCTGAAACTCACCAGCTGTAACTTCAATTAAACATTGGACTGACAAAAGTAACACATCTTTATGAAAATAACCAACTTTTGATTGGGTATTGTTGATTATTATAATGATCATATGAGCTTACTGCAGAACAGACCAAAATAGCAGCTTTAATCAGCATACTACTAAGCTCTGCATTTTTATCAAACCAGTGCGTCTCGCCAATTTTGAAATAGTAAAAAATAATTCAGAAACACAATTAGTAACTGATCACTAATCACAGTGATTGCTGATGGTGGGGGTTTTCCTGTGCGTAGCACGGGTTTCCTGCTAGTCTATACTAATAAAGCAGACTTCACGTTGATTGACTCACTCACTGACTGACTGACTGACTGACTCACTCACGTATCAGCGGATCTCGTGAACGGGAGGCCGTGTGACCCTGAGATTCCGCACTGGGATCCCTCTCTACCCCGAGGCGCCGGATAAGGGAGGATTTCGCGATCCGCCCGCCGGTTCGCGGGATATCGCGGTTCGCGTGGGTCGATTTTCCCGTAAGGACAACGGGTGCGAGAGAGAGTGCGAGCGAGATAGAGCGATTTCCGCGTCTCGCGCTGGAAGACAGCTGATAAATTTACGTATGTTCTTCTGGTACGCGCAACGGGTGCGAAGAAGATGGAAGGAGTTCGGCGTCCAACGAGTGCGAGGAGGATGGAACGAGTTCGGCGTCGCGCTGTTGGAAACGCCGCGCCATGATTTTTGCGAGCTCCGACTCGTGCATCCGTTGCCGGGCTACTCTCTCAGGGATGTGAAAATCTGGAAAATCTGTCTGTGCATTGGTTCCGTTTTGAAATGATTTAGGCAAATTCTCGAAAAATTTTGAGAGAAGCTGTTGTTTGGCTTCAAAAATAAAATAAATAAACCAAAATGGAACATAAAGATGGTGGGCAACGTTGCAATCGGAGGAGAAGCGGGGTTTTCGCGCGCATTTCATCCAGGGGCGTGGCGTGAATAATCGATTATCGATATCTCGCCATTTGGAACTATAATAAAGAATCGATTACTAAGGTGTTCGCTGCGAACACCCTGAAAATCGATCTTTTTTCATAGGTTTAAATGGCATAACAATCGATATATCGCAATTCACGCTAGGGGTGTTCAAACGAATTCTTGCCGGAACTCTTTCGATATCGTCTCTTATTGAAACTGGCGGCAGTACCGACAGTGGCGATGATATCGACAACAGCCGGCCTTATCGGATTTTTGAGAGCTCACACTCAATGCATTGTTGCTCCTTGTGTCGGTTTATCAGATTGCCTGGCGCGGCGGCGCATGAAATAGATGTACACATGGCAACAGCTTATTTTCGCCAGCTCCGAAAACTCTGATCGCTATCGGCAAGAGCGCTCTTATCGTAACTTTTTCTTAACGGAACAGTTTCGGTAGCTTACCGACAACCGATAGAACAGCCCTAATTCACGCCACGCCTGTGATTTCATCAATATTTGACTCCGATCGTGGAAGGCGCTCTTGATACAACTATTTCACCACGGGGGATGTCCACATTGCCGCTCGCTATATTGAAGGCGTTCTGTACTGTGATGACGGCTCGGTCAAACAGCGCCTGCAGACGCGGTGCTGACAGCAGAGCAAAACTAGAACATCGTTTCGACATTCTGCACCTGCTTTCTGTTTCTATCATAGTTTACCGAAACACGTGAGTCATACTTGCAAAATTTTGGATCATCGCTAATGTTTTTTTTCCTATTTTTTTTCTTAATTTCAAAGCATTAAATCTTATACAAGGAAACCGATGGTTACATCCCATAGTTCTCGTAAAATCGAGATTGGATTCTTGCAATTCGTCACTTTTAACAAGCAGAAATGAAGCGAGCAACTATTTGAACTCCGGAGTGGGTATGTGGTATCATAAAAAATTGAAGGAAAATCATACGTTTTCGCCCATCCCAAGTAACAGATGTTCATGAGTTTTATGCGCACATTTAAGTAGTCTTAATAGAGTAAGAAATTCGCGTGTATGCCACGATATTGATTTGAATAACGCGCAATTATAATACTCTTAGAAATTCGCTAGGAACACGACGTATTTGCCGTGATATCGTGGTGATTATCGTGTAATTTCTAATTTGTTTTACAAAATCCCTCCGCGATGTCGATGACAAACCCGCCATTGCTGAGAATTAAACGAAGCCGCTGGTTAAATCCCGTAATTTTCGCGGCTGAAACTCACCAACTATAACTTCAATTAAACATTGGACTGACAAAAGTAACAAATCTTCATGAAAATAACCAACTTTTGATTGGGTATTGTTGATTATTATAATGATCATATGAGCTTACTGCAGAACAGACCAAAATAGCAGCTTTAATCAGCATACTACTAATCTCTGCATTTTTATCAAACCAGTGCGTCTCGCCAATTTTGAAATAGTAAAAAATAATTCAGAAACACAATTAGTAACTGATCACTAATCACAGTGATTGCTGATGGTGGGGGCTTTCCTGTGCGTAGCACGGGTTTCCTGCTAGTCTTCAATAAAATGCGCCCAAGTAAATTTTGAGAACAGGTAATGAATTCTCATTGGAATCGTGCCAAACTCTCAATGGTTGCGTGGAATCCAAGTTTTCTGGTGGTTTTTAGGACAATACATTTTTCCGTTGCCTGTGACGGATCATTCATATTCAAATTCTTACGGTATAAGAAAAATCAGTGTATATTTTTTGATCTGTTTACATACCTTGATTTGGCACAAAAACCTGCACAAGTAAGTAGGTTTTAAGGCTCAGACCCTATGAGGATTAGACCTGGCAAAATTTGATTTTTTCTACCTAAGGTTCCGACGTTGTGGGGAATACAGTAGACTAGAAAGACGAAAAGTAAGATCACTATTAGTCTTGAAAAATTGTTCACTAACCTATGTTGCTCGACCACTCAACAAAACTATACTGATCATTTTACATCGAAAGTATAAACGCATCTGTTCGTTTTTTTGTAAGCATTAAAAAACTTGATTCGTTTTACATATACAGCGAAAATTTGCGTCATAAGCGGATGTATTATCCCTGGTAAAAATGGCAAGTGTTAGGTCAGTGAATTTTCCACTGAGGTCAGTGCAATTTGCTCTGAGGTCAGTTCAGTTTTCTCTGACGTAAGTGTTAAAGCACTTACCCAAGAAGTCAGCACTGAGGTAAGAGGCACTGACGTCGTGAGAAAGACATCTTGATATTGACTAAGTGCTCTAAGTGCAGAGATGTCTCTGAGGTAAGCGGGACTGAGGTCAGGACTTGGTTCAGAGGGTAATAGTCTCTGACATCAATCTTAATCGAACCGCACTCACTCCCAAAAAGTAGAGATGGCTCCCCCTTCCCCCACCCTATTTCATTTTCGTGGGGGAATATTTCCTCGGGACACGGGGACCACAAACTTTATCTTTCAGAGAGGCATATTTTGTAGAAGGTGGGATTTTCTAAGAGGGAAGGAAAACTAGTTTAAGTAGCCACACTCTTGAATAATTTGTTTTACCCTCTTCGTTTAAGATGGCACTTAAATAATTAAAACACAACGAAAAATGAGATCGATAAAAATATTATCACCGCTAAAATATGTATTTGGATATATTTATTTAAGCATTATTATTTTTTTATAAAAAAAATAGTTTTAAATTTGGTTTTAATTTTTTTCAGTTTTAACTGTTTTTAAAATGTTTCAGTCTCAATTTTTTTTAAAATTTTCCTACTTTATTTTCAATTCTTTTCTAACTTTTTTACTCCTTTACTTTCAATTTTTGTATCTGCTAATTTATATTTTTTGTATAATTTCAACTTTCATTATTTTTTTTGCATCATTAGCTTTAATTTTGAATTTTAGTGCGATCCATTTTTTTTTCAAAGAAACGTAACTTACAAAACTTCATTTACATGTTGATTGATTAAAAAAGAATAAACTTTGTGAATTTTTCATTTTACCAGGTTGATAAATGAGTATTACCTGATTTATTTATTTTTTCTTCCTGGTTGTTTTGTTCTTCTCTTCCTTCAGGCTATGTACATTTCGGAATATACCTATTCCATCTTCAGGCCACTTCACCACTTTACTAGCACTATAGTGCGCGTTCTATATTCGATAAACTTAGGATGTTAAAACACTTAAAAGTTAAAAAACCGGAAAATAAAAATTAAAAATTACGCATAGACTAAAAAGACTGCCCGAGGCGCGACCGATCACTGATTACTTGATTTTTCCTCCTCGGCTCTTGTCCACGGGGCTAAGGAACGTGGCATTATCAGTGGTGTTACTGTCGATTCGATTTGGGTGTTGAGGATGTTGCCGGATGTTTTCGCGCGCTCGATTTCCATTTGTTCCAACAGGTTCATTTTTTTGCCCTTTTTACATGTATGTATCACCTCAATTTGGCATTTTTTGTATTGATTTTTTGAAATCAGATGAGATCAGCACGTTAAATAAAGATCCCACAAAGAAAATCAACTTAGAACTCAAAAAGATTCTCACCAAAACCTCTCTCTTAGAGCATCCAAAAACGCTCATAGAAATGAACCCCAACCCACCACAAATCCAAGGATACGTAAAAATCCACAAAGCTGATGAAAAAACTCCCATTGAAAAAGTACCAGTAAGACCGGTAGTACCCACATGCCAAGCCCCCACATACAAAACCGAAAAATTCCTCAGCAGTTTCTTCAAGAAACATGTCAAATGGAAATCAAAATATAGTATTAAAAATTCCATAGAACTAGCAAACCTACTCTCCAATATCGACCTACCAAGAAACGCCAAACTCATTTCTCTGGACATTGATAGTATGTATACAAATGTAAACAGACAAACAGCGTTCCACAGTTGCCACGAAGTCCTAAAATCTCACTCCAACCTATCTGAAGCAGAAAGGAAACAATACATAGACCTAGCAAAATTTACAACAGAGAATAACTATTTCCAATTCCAGGACAAATTCTACCAACTTAACAGGGGACTAGCTATGGGTTCCCCTCTATCACCACTTATGTCCGAAATTTTCATGAGTAAATTTGACCAATTAATTTGCGAAAATGAAAAATGGACAAAGAGTATATTTTTCTACCGCAGATATGTAGATGATATTTTCCTCATATGGACAGGAACCGACAGAGAACTGAGCAAGTTTGTAAATCAAATAAATAAACTGGAAAAAAACCTACGGTTTAAAGTTGAACGAGGAGGGGACAGACTGGATTTCATGGATCTAACATTAATTATCACAGACAACAAAATCAAAATAAAAGTTTACAGGAAGAAAACCTACACTGACTCCATTATCCCATATAACTCCCATCACAGTTGGGGACATAAAATGGCAGGCTTTCACTGCATGATATATCGACTTTTAAATCTACCACTCGAGAAGAAAGAGTACAACGAAGAACTAAATACTATTATCACTATAGCCATAAACAATGGTTATAAAAAAGAAGACATAATGAGAATACTAAGGAAACAACGGTCTCACCAAGAAGCTAAGGTACTCTTCAATAACAACATACCAAAAAATAATAAGTGGATTGCCATACCCTTCTGCCAAGGAATATCAGAACAAACAAAAAACCGGCGCTTCGCTTCGCTCCGCGCCGGTTTTTGGGGGGGCTTCGCCCCCCCAAGCCCCCCCAGGACGCGCGCTTCGCGCGCGTTTTTAAGTTTGAGTGTCCGGCCTCAGTTGTTCTGTCTTTTAAGTGACCCGCGCGTCCACCGCGGGAAGAGTGTATTTTCCGAAGGGAGGGGCGGGGGCGGGAAGTTATCAATGTTTGGAGGTTGGATTTACGTTTACACTGTTGAAGGCATTGATTATTCGAATAAGGACTTCATGTCGCCAGATTGCAACAACAATCCTCATGTAATGTCTAATATGAAAAAATGTCAACAAACGCTGTGGCAAGCTTGAATGACGATGGATGAATCTCCATAACCCACTGTGCGACAACATTGCCGTCTTGTCCACCTATTATCAGTCTGTAACCCACTGTGCGACAATATAGCCATCGTGTCCACCAATTATCAGTTCATCAGTTCGTGACCCATTGTACGACAACATTGCCGTCTTATCCACCAATTTTCAGTTCTTGACCCACTGTGCGACAACATTGCCGTCTTGTCCACCAATTTTCAGTTCGTGACCCACTGTGCGACAACATTGCCGTCTTGACCACCAACTTTCAGTTCGTGACCCACTGTGCGACAACATTGCCGTCTTGTCCACCAATGTTCAGGTCGTGACCCACTGTGCGGCTTCCCTCCTCTTTTGCCGCACACCCCCCGCCTAAAACTTTCAAAGCTCGCCATTTTTAAACGGCTCGACCGATTTCGCTCAAATTCAATACCAGCCTAGAACTATGTAAGATCTTCCTTCTGTAAAAATTTCGGGGGGAAAGCTTTTAATTTGCGCGAGTTATCGCGCCCACAAAATTGAACCTCCCCCCACTTCTCGCCCCCACCATTCGAAATGTAATACTTCGATCTCCGTTTTTTTTTCGCAGAATGGTAGTCCTGTTCCTCTACTTTACATCGCAAAAAGTTTCACCCGGAAATTTTTTAAAATGAGGGAAATATAACCAAGCAAAAATCGGAAAAACCACGATGAGTCGGAAATACATACATAAATAAACAGATATATATATATATATATAATATAAACATGAATTCAAACGGCATGCATATTCGTAATCTACGACCCATGATCGATGCTCATTACATGGTCTTTGGTCCAGGTCTGACATCAGGGGAGAATGCAATAGTGTATTTCCTTCGGAAAATACACTAAAAGATAATCAGGAAAGAACACAAAACCACCAATGTGACCTACCATAACAATCAAAATTTAGGACGTCAATGCGGCGCGGCGCGCGCCAGGCTACCGGTGGTCAGTTCACAGTGCAACCGCCCATTTCAAAGTCAATGTCATTGCAAGCCCGGGCATTGTGATAGTAGGGCTTGTGAGTAGCAGACTCTTCTAATTCACTGGGTTGTGGCGACGATGGTCAATGTCAACTCTCCATTCATTAATAAGCGGTTTGTTCAGTTCCGATCCACGTCATATCGCATGGGCGCTGGACGCACCTGTTTTCTTCTACGGTGCACAACAAAAATGCCGTAAAGCCATTTTAATTTTTTTTTTTTTTTAAATTGAATCAGTGGGCTCGAAGCAAACCAACTCGGAGAAAAAATTGTGCAGGAAACACCTAAAACTGCGCAAGTGCGCAGCGGGCGAAGAGGTTAGTTTAAGCAAAACCTTCTTGGTGCCAAAGGACAAGTACTTATAGAGACTTTGTAAAGCACCAAGTGGAAATCGATATACCATGTTTGATGACAGAGAATTAAGCGTTTAAAAATTTCCGAGTTGGTGTGTTTTCGTTCTCACCGACTTTCAGATACTGATTTTTCATAGTCTGTCCTGAAAATTGTATATATTTTCGACCTGAATAACGCTTGAATATTTATATAACTTGTTGGTACAAGGTATACCTACTGATACGAAAAAAGAAAAACGCAAAATCGGATGGTCACCCGTTTTTTCCCTTGAAATGGCCAAAAATTGGTATTTCCAATGAAATACTTCGATTCTTCCCTTTTCCCGTCGCTGTTTCGAGCACTTCCGATTGCAATTTCGAAATTTCCTTTTGCGTGCAGATGCTTCTATCCGTAAGTGTTACTAAACCGTAAAAAAGTGAAAATCGGAAAAAACCTGAGTTGGTGTGTTTTCTAACTCACTGATTCAATTAATTGTGGTAATACCGCAACTCAAGTTTCCGTTTATTACGAGACCACTTGATTTTTGACAGAGTTAAGTCCTCTGTTTTTCGTAAAATTTCCAATGATCATCCATGCTATTATTATCAATCATTCTAGTGGACAAGAATCGGCGAACTAACAATGACTATCAAAAATGCCTCAATTCTTCTATGCCACGCAAGGATACGACAACCGTATGTGCAATTTTTTGCGTGCTCGCTTAGTCACGCTGTTGACAAATAACTAAAAAATATTATGGTTAGACGTCGCGTTGGCAAAAAAGGTCACCCTCTTGCTCAAAACAGCAGTCTTGTTAAACTCTCTTGGGGGATAATGTAGACTTACTGTTATTTCGTTCAAAATTACATCAATTTTTTCGACTGTACCTACTGTTCGCCGTTAACCCTTGTATTTTACAATTAAGACAAACTTTGTCGTTTTAGTGTATTTGTATTTATAACAGCTAAAATTTTGAAAAAAAACTCGATCTCGCAGTTTGGTGGTTTCTGCTCTGTTTGATTACACGGCAGTGCAAGTAGCGGTTCAAAACTGCCGCTCTGTGAGTATGCAAGGGGTAAATGAAGAGTAACTACTCATTTGTAGGTTTGTTCAAGTGATGAGAGGCTCGATTATGGTTAGCGTGGTAACAGGAGCGCTGCCGTTTCCCAGTCAAACATTCAGAGAAAGCTGCATTGGAGCTGGACGAAACTTACGAGATAACGCGCAATTCACGTTTGGTCTGCGCCCTCATTTTTCAGGATATACTGCAAAATATACATCGTGTGGCAATAGTCGTCTTTTCAATAGCATGCGTTTTGCGCCGCGTATAATTTGTTGCCTAACTTTCAATAATCACTAATCGCACTAATCCTGGCGAGTTGTTTTTTCCAATGAACAGTTATGTACATTTTTGTTTTTTGTGACTTGAAATAATCTTTCTAGCCGCAATTTATCATAGGAAGCTGTGTTTACCTAGCGACACTCAGCGCTCTCAGTGCCACTTGTCACAATAGTTGAGGTCGGACTATTCCAGATCGCAACTCCAAATTCCAAAACATGCCTCTTTCTTAATTTGCTTGTTTCCTTTATTTTTTGACAAAAAACCAATCAACACTCGAACGTGAGATTTAGTCGATGTATTTTTTATAATCCAAAGAAAATGCACAAACAGTCTCAATTTGGTATGTTGACCAGGGATCTACTAGCTGACAATTGAAATTGATAGACGAAGCGATAGGAAATGAAGACAATGGGGACATGGAGCGATCCTATTGGTTGGTACGATTGGTTGCTGTAGGCTAAGAGGGAAAATGGTGGACAAACTATACGGTTTCTCAGGGGTTTCCGTTAGTTAGTTTACTTTTCACTTCCTTCGTTCATTGCACATACGATTGCTCCATTTTCCTTTGACTCCTTTGTCTATAGCTTTGTCTATAGCTTTGTCTATAAATTTAAATAATTAGCCCGCTGCTGAATAAATGAAACATGAGAGCAGGGGAGCTGCGGGTCGATTATTCAAATTGATAGACAAACTTATAGGCAAAGAAGACAAAATAGCTATGGAAGGATCCTATTGGTGGAAGCGGGTGTTTGCAATGGACAAAAGAGGTATAAGTAGTAGACTAACTGATGGCAACCCACGAGAGACCCCATTGTTAGTTCATCGTTTTCTCCCTTAGTTAGGAACCACCCGTGTCAACAAATAGGATCGCTCCATACTCCTCATGTCTTCTTTGCGTCTATCGTTTTGTCTATCAATTGGACGTACTTCTGTGAAATGGAACAATGTGCATTAAGACATGAGCCCTGAGACCCATAAGAATATATGCATAACAGGGCTTACGTCATAATGCACATAGTTCCATTTGGCAGAGACACGTCCAATTTCAGTAATCAGCCCGCAGGAAATGCAGTTGACCTGATTCTAGTCCTGATTTCCTCGCATAATGCGGCAACGCAGATGTTGAGGGTGCACAGCGAAGCGCGGCAAATCCGACGCGAGCAAACGAAACGAACAATATTACCCTGATTATACTGCATTACAATTGGACGCATTTTTGCTAAAACGAACTATGTCCACACGGTTTGCGCGCAACGTAGGTTCTTTCGGCAAAAATACGTCCAATTTCTCGGATGCGTCGGGTCGTCTCCATTGATTTGCAGCTAATCGCAAAATTATCCTCGCTAATTCCGCGAGCGCTCAATTTAAAGAGCATTAGTCCCGCTAATAATCACTGAGCAGGGCGCGGAATAGGAAGAATACTCAACCCCGCCGGTTTAATCATGTATTGTCTAAATAAAGATTTCATTATTTTGAGAACTGAGAAGCCTCTCGCCTGATTCTCTAAGGGCCCGCTCTTGTAAAGCGGGTTTCGGTAAATACTTCCGTGAGATCCGTTCCGTTTAGATTTTTAGATTTTCAATACTTATATATAGTTTATTGTGCTCGATACTTGATGACCCGACAGACAGGGCTATGCCCTAGTCGTTAGAAGAAGAAGAAGACTTCCGTGAGAGCTTTTATTTCGTCGCTTGAGCAGCTCACAGAAAACGATGCCCCTGTCTAATTTTGGTATCATTTTCATGTTGTCTAATTCAAGCACTTCCGCGTCACCCTATCAATAACCTGTGCTCCTCTATCTGCCGCACCAATACTGCAGTTCAACGTCATGGAAAACGAAAGAGAGGGAAGACAAAGTAACTTAAAAAGTTTTTTCCTGTATTTCAGCATCGATTTCAGCTGTAATGTATGCATACTGAAAAAAGAGTATCGCAATCTCAACTATACTTTCAGCTGATTTTGGCGCCTGCCATAAGAGTAGTTGCACTAGCTAGATATGTGTAAAGGCAACAGCCAGCGGTATGGTTACTTCAACCACACTTGTGTTGACTGTGAGGGCACCAGTTAGAGGTATGGTTGATCCCAGTGGAGTGGAAAAGTGGGGGGGGGGGTGTCCGAGGGGTCTGGACCCCCCCCCCCAACCTCGTTATTTGTACATTTTTTTGACTTTTGGAGGGCAGACATAAAATATTATCAGGGACGTACACAAAATAATGTAAATTTACTGTCACGGACATCCCCCCCCCCCCCGTTAAAGAATTCCTAGCTACGCTTCTGGTTGATCCAACCACACTTTCAGCTAACTTATCATACCTATACCTCTGGTTTGTGCAGCTACTCTAATATCTGGTGCCAAAATCAGCTAGGAGTAGAGTTGGAATTGTGATATTTTGGTGCAAAATACCATGATAATTATTTTATCGGAGGTTGTCATTAGAACAATTCTAATTATTTTCGAACAATGAATTTTTTCATTATTTTTTTCGTTTTTTTCAGAGTGACAGACTGATGAATGTCAGAGTGATATCAATTTGTCACTCTGGGAGAAAAAATACGAACCAATGATGACTAATTTATCAGCGCAGGAATCATGGATGAAAACCAGTGGCGTGGCGTGAATGATCGATTATCGATATTTCCCCATTTGAATCCGTGGTAAAGAATCAATTATTGAGGTGTTTGCTGCGAACACCCTGTTAATCGATCCTTTTCCATAGGTTTAAATGATAGGTTAATCGATATATCGCAAAGCACGCCACGCCACTGATGAAAACTGTACGCAGTCGATACCGTCCCGATCGGCTTCTGCCGTGCTTCGATAAATGAGGCCATTCTCCCGACAGTAGTCTTTAAATATCGTATTTACGTTACACTTCACCTATTAAGCGCAAATCTCTATAAATGCTCGATCAGTTAACAACCTAAATGATGGCTCCGAGATGGAGGGAAGCTCGCTTGCCCTTGAAATGGAATTGGATCCAGGATCTTTCGCTTGATTCCGCGGCCCGTGGGAATATAAAGTGGACGTATTTATGCCAAACGGAACTATGCGCATTGAGACATGAGCCCTGAGACCCATAAGAATATATGCATAACAGGGCTCACGTTATATTGCACATAGTTCCGTTTGGCAGAAATACGTCCAAGTTAACTAGCATACCTCCCAGGCACGCGACTCGTAACCTCACTCCGCTGACGTAAAGGCACAATCACAATTAGAGTTAAGCCCTCTTGTCCGTATAACTCTATGCTTTTCAGGGCTCATGTCGGAATTAAGATACGTCTTAACGTCCGGGAGGCGGAGATAATTGAACCGTTTTGTTTCCGATTCACGCAAGCACCAAAAACCACGAGAATCGAGAGTCGTGCAAAATCATATTTAGCACAGGCAAGGAAGCCAGGCATATTCGCGGTTTTAAAGCTAAACTGTTAAATATTAATATGGTCACAAGCAATTGAACAAAGTTTACTCTTCTTTTCCAGGACTTTTATCATTGTACTCGAGAGCTAAACGACTGTAACTAGATTAACGTCAATTCGTGTTACTGGAAGTAAACTTTTAGAGACGCCATACCGAGAGGAAATAATTAGTAAAAGTACCTATTGTACTTGTATGGATGCGGTTCATGAGAGGTTAGCCCCTTTCTGGCCCTCCTCCACCCCTCAGAATTCAAAATAGTATAATCTGGCTCCTCCTAGAAAATCTGCACGATAGGAATAAATATCCTGAAAATCGGCTTATTCCCCCTTTTCTTTTCAAAATGCGATGAGGGAGAAGGGGATTTGATATTTCGAAGATTTTAAGTCTGAGATGTTTTTCGAGGATTGTTAGGAGGGTTGAATCTTAGGTTAGCATAATGGGTAAGTTGTGTGAGAATAACTTTCAAAATGATTAAGAGGAGCCACTTTTCCAACAGAGATTCCCCTTAAATCCAGACCTCTCCTGGAAATATAGGAGCTGGGTCACTTCCAAGAAGTCGCTCCAGCTACACCCATGGTAATTCTAAGACTTTTCTTATTACCTAGGAATAACAAATTTTAATATGCTAAGTCACCGCATGTTGACAGTGTTTTAAATACTCGATGCCTCGATTGATCTACTAAGAGATTTAATGTTTTACTATAAGTATTTAAAACTGACGAACATGTGCTGCAATATTCCTTCCTTACCATGATCTTACCCTGGTAAAAATTGGCAGTAGAATCTGCGTTCTATAATACCATAGATCTAAAGCCGGCTGTAAGATTTCCAATAGTTTCTGTAGCCGGCTGTACAATTTCTTATAGCCTTTTATGGTCGATGGCGATTAAGCAGCAGCCAGACGATAAAGTTTATGCTAAACGTTACTAAATACGGATACTAGGACTTAGTTAGTTTTTGGACTACCGCTCTCTTTTTGTGCCGTAGTATCTTGATTTATTTTGCGAGGAAAGCTCCGTACTTTTGAAGGATGCCTGCCATTCCTAATATATTAGAGCGCCTTCAATTTCGTATGATACTGTGCAATACCTCTGGTGTGAAATAGTTGCTTCGAGCGCCGTGGCACGCTGCGGCACGACAGGCGGGAAGCCATAGCATGAAACGCGCATTGGCGCCTACAAACCTAACAGGGATACTTCACGCGTTGCGCAATGCGTGAAGTATCCCTGTTAGGTTTGTAGGCGCCAGTGCGTCGCCGCTCCGCTTTGTGTTAGGCTCTAATACTTAATCTTGCGGAGTCGGCGTTTTTCAACTCATGATTTGGAAATGTTTGCACACTCTGTATGGATCATTCTCATTTTAATTGATGGAAAAAAAAATATGTTTTAAAGGAAAATATAATGTGTGTTTTGTGAATATGAAGGTAGTTCCGTATCAAACTTAATGATTTCCAAAGCACACGAATTTCTACACAATTTCTTATAGCCTTTTATAGCCAATGGAGATGAAGTGTAAAGCCCGGCGATAGGAACTATAGCCCAACTGTATACTTTTTTATAGCTTCGTATAGCCCAGCTATATGATTTGCTCCGCTTTCTACAGCCAGCTATATGATTTTCAATAGCCTTCTTTAGTCGGCTATAAGAACTCCAATGGTATTTTGAAACGCAGCTCCTATCGCCAATTTTTACCAGGGTAGCTTTGAAGAAACTGATAACTGCATTAAGCTACTTGTACTGGGTGGAGGAAGTTTTACACGTTCGTAACCCAGCAGATGAATAAGGTATCCACAATTTTTTGTGAAAAAAAAAGAATAATTGTAAAAAGTTGGCTACCAAGATGACAAGGGAATATTCATGGGGGGGGGGGGGGCTGTATATCTATCTGTACGTGTGTGTTCAAGGACAGAGGCGTGACGTGTTTTGCGATATATCGATTGATCTACCATTTAAACTTAAGAAAAATGATTGATAAACAGGGTGTTCGTGACAAACTCCTCAATTATCATCGATCTTTATCATTGCTTCAAATGGGGAAATGTCGATAATCGATCATTCACGCCTCGTGATTGTTCAAGAATAATGGTATGATTATCCTATATACTCGGTTAACTTTAAAATTTTTGGTTGGTCTAAGGCCACTTTGAAGTTTTTGCTAATCCAAATTGTGCTACTAACCTCTTTCGTTAATTATCTCCACAACTGTGCTTTCGAAAAGGAGTGAGGCAAGATTTTAAATAAAACATTTGGAGTTCGATTGCCGCAGGTACTTTTTAATATCTTATCAATTTCATTCAATTGACGGAGCTATTTAAAGCAAAAACGAAACGAGCAATTGAACTCAATTTTGCGTGGCGCTCGAAATACTTGCCGATACTTTAAAGCGAGGAAAAGAGCATCTCGGAGGCGCCAAAACTTTTCCTTTCTCGCTCGGATCTGAAGAGTGCGATTTAAAACCGAGAGGACGAATTAGCCGCACATTTCGAACTGGCACGACAGAAGTGCGTTATCAAGCGTTAATCTCGCGTTAAGAATTAGCGGTTCGAGACTCGTTGTTTATTTACTTGTATTAATTTACGATCGTCGCAGGATTCGGAGGTCAGTGTTTAGATAAGTTAAGCGCCTCCGGAGCCATGTTGATAAACTTTTCAAATTGATCGATCGACCCGCGGAATCTGTTCGACATTGTAAAGAGTAGATCCGCCATCAGATTTTACGAGAGGACTCAAGTGGGTTTCTTGAACTAGCTAAGATAGCGTATAATAGGATATAACGTGTCAGGAAGTGGGCACTTATAAGACCGATTTTGGACTGGGGAAACAAAGCGCGCAGTTCAAATGAGGAGCGAGCATTCAAAATCAGGCATGGGCCATTCTGTCGTGGTAAGGAAGAACGCCGTATGAATATTTGAGAGTTGCCAAATTTCCCTTGATAAAACATGTATTTTTGACGACATTTATGCACATTTTCTTTGAAATTTTCAGATGTAATAGATTAAATTGCGTACGAAATCGTCTGAAAATTTTGAAAAAAAAATATTCACAATTTTCCTTGTAAATTCGGTTCTTATCGAAGGAAATTTGGCAACGTCTGAAAGATCATACGGGGTTCTTCCTCATCACGTAGTTTTGAGGTGTTGCTAAGATTGTGCAATTGTGTATTTCATTCAGAGGAGATGTAATGACCTGAAAACAATTCTTATTATGAAAATATGATCTTTTTTTTTCAGGTTTAATGGCTTATACCTCTTCTCAGAGGTCTACAGCCAACTATGGACAGAGATTTCATGTCCTTATGGACAACAGGGCGACAGGGACATCCATGCTCCAGGCTTTTCAAATTTTTTTTTAAAAAGAAAAATGGAATAAGACGTTTTTTAAGCCCAGACATGTAGGTTATTTTACAGAGAGAAGCATTATACAACCTCAGTAAAATCTGATAGAGCTTCAGGTTTTGGATATCAAATTTTCGGAGTATCATACATTTCAGCACTTTAGACGCTTTTAAATTGTTTACAAGCCTATTTTACGTCCGTCGATATTGGCACTTTTCATCAACTTTGCCTGTCGGAATATTACGTTTCGGCGATTGAAAAATTTTAAGAAAGGAAGCGATAGTAAGAGCTTTCCAAACTTGCGCCGAGTCATTGTTTTAAATAAAGATAGAGAAACCGCCGTCTGAAAAATATGATGAACGTCAATGAGGACGAGATCAAGACGGAAAACATCGTGAAACTCAGTGACGCGGAAAATAATGACATCACTCATCAAATTTTGCGAAATGCAATAACTTGGTTTTATCAGATGAACAGAATCTTGTGATCAGATGTATCTCATGGAGTCGTCATGACAAAAAATGCAGTAAAAATGCGGTGGAAACAGTAATATTTCTGTTACGCGAAAAAATTGATATCCGGGCTCAAAAATAATGATTTTCATTTTTTAGTGCTAAGCGCTGTATCAGTGTACTTACATCGTAGTTTTATTTTCTCATCTGCTGAAGAGGGACTGTAAGTGGGTATTCTTCCATTTTACAGCCGTTTAAACTAAAAACTAAGATTATTAATGAAATGGCACGAATTCAAATAATTTTGAGGACAAAATCAATCCCAGAATATCAAGGTTCTTTATTACGAATCTGTACAGTATGATTTAAGCTCTTGAAACTGTCTCAGAACGTCAAAAAGTGTGATGTCTTTTTATTAGTTCGATCGTCAAACAGGACAGTGTTTTTCAGTTACACGGTAATGAAGTCATAGGTATCAGACCAAAAGGTTGATTACCTGGTTGGAGAAAATCGTAATAGCGAAAATACAGCTGCAGGTCACTCATTTCCATTTTCGGATCCAAATTTTCGATGAAGGTTTGATAGTTTTTCTGATTTCCACCGCCAAGCATTTTGGAAACTGCTAAAAATTTGAACCGATCAAACCCGAAATAATAAAAAGACACAATATCACTCTCTGCAGCACGGGCTGATTTTTAATTTTTAAATGCACGAGTCAAAATAACTTAGGTACCAATGATCACAATCAGTATTTAATACGAGACGACCACGATCAGCTTTATGAACTCAACTGATTTTTCAGCCTCTTTCGACCAAGTCCAATAATCTCCGATCTGACAAACTTGAACAATGTTTAAAATTCAATCGGCGCCACGATCTTGACTCAAAGTTCGTTCACGAGGCTTTTGATTATCGCTTATCAATTACATCATTAGTCTAGACTAGCTCATTGTTCAAAGCGAGTAGCCGAAACGTCATCATATAGACGCACGCTTTCTTTAGAACATAGATTCTCCAAAAATAATGATTAAGTGTGAATTACTGGGCTGGTGGATGAATACAAATCCTTTTATCTCCGCGATGCGCCTCGCGTTGCAACCAAAATTATGAGTTTTTTCACATCCAGTAAATTAAGAATCTAAATTTTTCGTATTTTTACTCACCTGTCAGAAATTCTGTAAAGACACTAGCAGCCACGAGGAAACCAACGGAATAACTTTTAGAACCTCAAAGTTTTGTATAAACGGATTTATAAACGTTCAAAGTTTCCAAATTGTGTCCGATCTTCTCCTATTGACTCGATCCACTGGGCGACGGGTGAAGTGGTGAGTGCCGGGACAGTCAAAACGCCTTCACCTTCGTGCGTATGCAATAGGGACATCCATAGAGCCCGAATATTTGCATCCAGGAGTTAAGATGAAATTGGTACAGTGTTCGCCGTATTTGATACCATCGAAGGGCGCTTTGCTTGTTTCCCTCACGCCGTAACTTTATTCCAGCGTCGTCGCTTATTGTGCCGATGAAGTAGACTGTTACTGATTTTGCGACATTGTCAGTTTTCTGAGTAATGCTTTATTTTGAAAATATTTTACAACGTTGCCGTCCTGAAATGTGAGCTGTTTTACCTCCTCTGTTTTATGAAATAGTGATGCGGTAAAGTCGTTTCATGGTCATTCCAGGAAAAATGTAAGCGCTCGCGACATTATTTGCATTTTTGTTTCACTGAAGAGTTGGGAAGAGCCCAGTCAAAATTGTAAATCAACCTATGGTTAATTCAGAGCTCGGTGCGACAGGACCCAAAGCTTATATAAAATATGAATTATGTTACTGATTGATTGAGGACCATCGGATTGGAGCACCAGTGGGCTGAGTTCATATAAAGACCCAAAAAAAATAAAAATAAAATAAATATATAAAAAGAACAAAAAAAACGAAGTATTATAATTAAGTATTTTAGGAAGCCGCCTAGTTCTTGCATAAAATTCTAGGTAAAATGTTGACAAGACATGTTCATTCCAAGTTTTTCTTCATTTATAGGTATTCGTGTTTTCAAATAACCTTTACAAACAGTGTAGCACATAACACTGATCGTATAGTGATAATTCGATAAGGAGGTTTTAATGTTTCTCTGTCATTTTAGAAATATTTCTCGAAACATATTCACAGGTCCGGAATTTTTCAAACGTCGCAATCGATGTGCATGTGGTTGTCTTGTCATTAGTATCGATACGAACTCTGCGCTTCTTGAATTTCTTCGATGTTCTTTCGCGAATATGTACCGCGCGGAAAACGATATCGGAACAAAAGAATTTCAAAACGGGAAATTGAGGACATCTAGGATTAACTTCTTATCCCTATCCAGTGGTTATCTTATTTGCTCGGGGTATTATTAATTCTTTTAAACTGGTACTCTCCACACAACATCTGACCGAAGAATTGTTGAGGTATTCGTGTTTGTTTTTACGGATTTACTTTGGCGCTCAAGACTGCACGTTCATTCAAGGATCACGCCACGGATAAAGACTCGACTTTAATTCCTCACCGATTCTTTCTTGCGACTTTCCGCTCGTTTCAACTGTGATTCGAGTTTGGACGTGAGCTGTTGTGATCAATCATACGAATGTATTTGTTAAAATTTAACAGTTTTCTAGAGGCTTATTTGTTCGGGTGTCTGCGGGATAACGGTATATGCTTGAATTTTTCCTGAATATTATCGTGACATATGTGAAGAGTTTCCTCACACAATATTGTGTCACAGTGAGCTAAGTATAGATTCAGATATACGCATAAAATGGCTATTACGCAGTATACAGGACAGAATAGCTCGATTTCACAAGTATTTTAGGAATTTATAGTAACGTAGCGTAATGGAGACTTTAAAACCGACGAAAAACTTTTTTTTTCTTGGTTTGTCGGAGAGAGATATCATAAAACTGAACTTTGGTCAATTCAAAACGAAACCTACCATAATTTGTGTTTCAGTATTCGTAATCAATTAGGTGTTTGGTTAGATGCATACTATAGTATGCAGTTGTGCACCCAAGAATACAGGGATACCTCTTTTCCCGTCATTTTTTGGCGGAATTTTGGACTTATTGTTGAACAAGAAAATAAAGAAAGTAAACCTGTGAACTTTCTACCTCAGTTTTTGGTTAGAAAATTTTGCAAAATTCTATCTCACAAGCAAAAGAGAGAGAAAGTAAGTAATCGCGTTACTGAAAATAGGTAAAAAAAAAAAAAAAAAAAAGAAAAAAACTTAGACATCAGTTATGTAGGAAATAATGTTTTCTACTCGCACAAACAATGGAATACTTTTTTTCCTTCTTTTTTTTTAATTTTGAACAATAGTAGCTCTGTGCAAGTTCACTTGCTTGCTTATTGAACAATTGGCTGCAACTTTGAAACTGATCAGTATTTGAAAGCGCAGTATTGTTTATGGCGGAAGAA
This sequence comes from Bemisia tabaci, assembly GCF_918797505.1. Classification (NCBI taxonomy): domain Eukaryota; kingdom Metazoa; phylum Arthropoda; class Insecta; order Hemiptera; family Aleyrodidae; genus Bemisia; species Bemisia tabaci. The sequence continues at coordinate 18,309,816 of NC_092798.1, forward strand.
AAAAATAGGTCAATGATGAAGGTTGAATTCTAATCACATTTTTTATGCTAATATTCGAACACCCGATAAAATGAGAAACATAAGATTACGACTCATATTAATTTCACGGAAACAATTACGCAGACACTTTCGCTGATTCTCTTCAGGCTTGAAATATGCTCAGTTCATGTTTAAATGTAGAGTTTTATGAATTTTTCGAGGTAACATTGTCATCTCAAAGCGTCCACTAATGCCCTCAAGGAACATTTATGCAGAACAGCGAGAGTTCTCAGAGAATTACAGCGAAAAATCAATTACGAAATTGAAGCACAATCATCACCCATTTATCGACTTTTCGCTCGTAACTCTTCGATTTAAAATCAACGTAATTGTGGAGATTTTAATCGACTGTGATTGAATGGTCCAGTTTGCGTCCAACTGGTGGAACCACCGTCAATCGGCATTGCAGTTTGCGAATCATTTTGAGCGATAGAATGCGCAAACGCTGTCTGATAAGGGTTGGTCTTTACAGTTTGATTGGGACTTCATGAAGATTAATACCTCTTAATCACGAGTATACTCACGAGCTGTGGTCGAAGAGATAGTCTTCCGTGGGCGACCGTGATCAGTGGCGTGGCGTGCTTTGCGATATATCGATTGTCATGCCATTTAACTAATGGAAAAGGATCGATAATCAGGGTGTTCGCAGCGAACACCTTAATAATCGATTCTTTACCACATGTTTAAATGGCATGACAATCGATATATCGCAAAGCACGCCACGCCACTGACCGTGATAGCTAGCCCCAGCTGTTGCTGCAAGTTAATTTCCCAAGAATATCTACGCAAATGGTTTTTATCGCTCATTCCCAAAAATCATTCATCTAATTTCGACATTACCCACGCTCTAGAGATACGTGAGGCGAGAGGAGGTTACACTGACAGAAAGCGGTATAATGACCTCTTAAAACGACTGAGGGGAAAACTTGGCATACATACGGAGTTTTAGGGGTTTTTCAAAAAATTGCAGATCGTGGTAGTTTTTTTTTTTTTTTTTTTTTTTTACGGAATAACGGAGTTACAGATATTTTATTCAATGCTGAAGTGTACATATAATAATTTTGAATGAAAATTTCAAATGAAAGACAAAAAAAAAAAAAAAAAAAAAAAAAAAAAAAAAACAGCCTGTAGGAAAGGTCTTGTTGACTAATATTGTTGTGACCAGCAATTATTCTCCTGAGGGATATAAGAATTGAGGACATTTCCTACGTAATAAAGCGGGAATACATTCAAATCCTTTCAGACGATTCGGAATAAATCAAGATACTTTTAATCCTAAAAAATAGGAACTCTTTTGTTTCAAAAAAAAACTTATCTTGATGAGCTGATACCTAAGTATGGTACGATAGAATAGTGCAATTTTTTATTTTAATTTTTTCTCTCTCTTCATTTGCTAATATTTTAGCACATATTTACGCAGACAGACTTCCTTCTAAAAACCAAAATGGAGATGTTGCATGAGTGAGGAATTTTCGATTTGACTGTAGATTCTTATGTAAAAGTTTGCGAGAAACACGATGGTGCCACTGGTTTCCTCTGAAATCAACTCCCAAACTAAAAGAAAGCTCTTAAGTTGAAGCCAAAATGGAGGGGATATCCCACGCTATCCTGAGAGTCCACCTCTACATCGCGACGAACTCTCCATGCAAAGATAGGGAGCAAATACATTAGCAGGGTTGCCGTGTTTTCAGTTTTAGAGTCCCCAAATAAAGTGGCAGCCCTGTCAATGTATTTGATGCCAATGATCCCTATCTTTGCATGGAGAGTTTGTCTTGATGTAGAAGTGGACTCTCAGGGTAGGGTGGGATATCCCCTCCATTTTGGCCTCAACTTGAGAGCTTTTTCTGAGCTTGGGAGTTCATTTCAGAGAAAACTTGTGGCACCATCGTGTTTCTCGCGAACTTTTACAAAAGAAATAATAGTCAAATTGCAAATTCCTCACACATGCAACATCTTCATTGTTTCCGAATGAGTCAAATGTGGGTCGAACATCTTTCCTCAGCCGCAAATTCTCTCCGTAACTCCTGAACTCGTAAAATCGGGTAGGATTAAGTAGGGCCCCATTAAAAACAGTGTCGAACAGTTAACGCCTGTCGCGTAATGACTATCGACAAGATGGGGTTTTTGGATTTATCAGGCCTGGAGATTAAATCCGTATCCGTATCGGTCCGTTAAAATCTGCCCGACAGTTAAAGGACCAAAAATGCGGGCAAAACACGTGGGTTCGAGAAGGATGACGAGGCAACATTACGCAACAATCCAAGTGTTAAAATCCTCACCAAAAGGAATTACGAGGGATTTTAGCATTAAAAACTCAAAAAATGTAAATAGCAACAAAAGGATCATGAATCAGGCTGGAAACTATCCATATAACTGCAAGGCGCGAGGGAATGTCCGATAAAATCGATAGCCACCGAAGATGCACTAATTCGGAATGATAACCTTGATAACGGAACTTAACGTCAGTGGGAAGATCTTACCTTATGGTGGGTTGAATGAGTGGAATATGGCTTCGTGAAGAATGGTAGAACTTTTCGAAGCTCCCATTCAAAGGTGCGCGCAAAATTTCGACGGGGTGCGAAGGAAGTCTGAGAAGTTAGGTTATGAATGAGACTCACATGGTGGATGTAGGTCAGGAACACCCGCGACTGGGGGTAGGCGCCGGGGATCAATAAAAGAGTAAGCACCGGCACCCCCGCTTCAGCGACAGGCGGTCTGCCGGGGTCCTCTGCGCAGCTCCTGCGCTCTGCCAATCCCCGGCGCGTATGGCGCCATTTTCAAATTTATCGATTTTTCCCGCCAGTTCCTGAAATTCTGCTCGGATGCATTCGAGTCTTACGGAACCCTCTGCTTATCGGGTTTTTATTCGCACCACGTTTAATGGGAAGGAACCATATCTTACATTTTATCTTATCATTACATCATATTAATTATATTATATTATTTAATATATAATAATACATTATATCATATATCTATTCTATCCTAAATTTTTTCTGTAAAATTTGCCGGGATTTCTACGATGGAGCGAAATAAGAGGGGGGAGGGGAGGGGGAGAAACAGGCCCTGGAGTGGAATACACCCAAGATTTCATTCCAATATTTTCAGCAATGCTGTTTCTTGTCAGTTGTCGGTCCCCTGTTCACACCTAAGATTCCCAATGGGGAATTTGCACGCAAATTTTTTATTGCTTCATCTGAAAGTGCTCAAGGAGCTGATTTCACAGTATTTTTTATGATTTTTTCCTAATATGGGAAATAGTATAAAAAAAAGATTTAAAAGTGAGAAAATGCACCGCTTAGTGACGTCATCTAGCGGGATTTCCTATTTAAACACACGTATTTTAGCAGATTAGATCATTTTGTCATATCTTCTCCATTAATTGTTCAATTCATGAAACAAAGGTGTCCTCGTGTTCAGTTCACTCAGTGGTTTCCACTTAAACACGAAATTCATCAAATTTCAGACACCTGCAAATTCTCTTTTCCATTTAAGAACATAAGTTTTAACTTATCGTTCTCATTGTCAATATGGGTCCCCGCCAGAAATTCTAATCAGCTTGCTACGAAACGCGAATAATTTTCAGAGAATAAGAGGCGGAAAACCGCATCTATGCAAATACGCAACAAAATGCTCACTCTTCACGAGTTGTGAGTTTTAGCACAAGGTTAACAGACAGTGTCGCGGTGAATTCTCTTCCCCGAGTGTTAGCCTTCTCAGATGTGCAACAGTGGCGTGGCGTGCTTTGCAATATATCGATTGATCTGCATTTAAACAATGTGAAAGAATCGATAGACAGGGTGTTTGCAGCGAACACCTTTAATAATCGATTCTTCGCCACAACTTCAAATGGGGAAGTATCGATAATCGATCATTCACGCCTCGCCACAGGTGTGCAGCACTGATCAAGCGCAGTAATTAATGTGCGTATTTGTCTAGCGAAATTGATTGCTCCACTAATTTGCGAGTCTCGTCTTGCTTCAATTTGCCAATTGTGAGTTGTTTCCGCGACCGGGTTGAATCCCCTTGATTCGCTGCGTGGGAGGTTTCACTTGCGTAAACATCGTCGGCCCTCTATAACGTGAGGGCGTATGTCAATTTCGCGTGAGCCCTGTTTTACATATGAATCTATGCTTTCTGTGGCTCATGGGAAATCGAGATATGCTCTTGCGTCAAAGGAGCGACGACATGTGAATCGTTTGCGATTACCGTCGCGTTCGAATATCGAAAGTTCGGGGGTTGCCTCAACGATTGTTGAACCGGTGGCCTTGGCGGAGGAGATGCACTGCACTGAAAAAAAATTCTCGGCGTTTTTACCAAGGTCCGTTGGTACCTATACCATCTCACTTTTTATACCAGTTATTGGTAATTTTACCTAGACAGGCTGATAAACTTACCTAAAAACCGGTATTTTTACTGTTTTTTTTTTCAGGTAAGAAAACCACTTTTATTGGTAATCAATTCCCGGTAACTTTGCCATTTTATCTCGATAATTCTACCACAGTCGATAAAAAATATTGGCGTTTTTACCAAGGTCCAGTAAAATTACTGAGAAAGTTCAAAACTTTACCGAGATTTCTCGGTAAAATTACCAATTCCATAAATGGTAATTTTACCAAGAAAAAACTAGGATCAAATAGAACCCTGAATTCTTGGTAATTTTACCCTTTTCTTAGTAAATACACCGAGATTTTTTTCTCAGTGTGGTTTAAGGTTTATCCACTTTTAAACACTGGCAGTAAATAAAAATTTAGGTGTCAAACAAGCTTTGCACGATTATTTGTTTCGTTATTAATTATTTTTTTTTTTTGGGGGGGGGAGGGGAGGGGGGTTCCAATTACGACGAGAGGCACAATTTAGCTGTTCATTTTTTGAGAATTAAAATCAACCCTAAAATGGACCGCGGTAAGCAGAAAGGAACCAAGCCTCATTAGCTTTTACAAATTTAATTGGGCAATTCAATGTTTTACATGAAAACGGTTGTGCGGATTTTTGGGCAGTTTTCAGTGAATTCTTTGCATAGTACGAAGCGAATTCCTTGAAATTTTCAAAGAAATCTGCAGAAACGTTTTCTTCTAAAAAAGCAAATTGCCCGGCAATAGCTGATGTGGCTTGGTTCCTTTCTGCTGAACGCGGTCAAAATAAGGCTGAATGTATTCAAACGCAAAATTTTGCATTCGATTGGTCAAAACAAACGATCACTCATCTTCCGAAGATATGCACTTTGGGGGGGGGGGGGGGGGGCATCATAGATTGTGCCTACGGGCCCAAAAATCCTAAATATGATCCTGATGGCGGTTAGGAACATTGAGACGGATTGTATAAATGTTCAGATTATAAGAAATGTTTCAAAATGACCATAATGCTCCATTGATTTCGCGATCAGTGTACGAAATTTCGGTAAAGGTTTTAAACCGGCCAATCCGAGTGGAAAGGAGATGATCTTTGCATGTCGTCACCTTCCGGCCATAGTATCACAAACGCCATGCGAGTTTCAAAACTTCCGCCCCCATTATATTTTATTTTTTCGGAGAAATTGTTTGTTGAATCTGTTTGAGGATTTCACTGAATTTTATCGGCAGCACGAAGAATATTCAGTGAAATTTTTGGATAGCTTCGTTGAACAATTTCTCTGTGAAAAAATAAAATGGCGGCGGAAATTTTTAAACGTCGCATGGCGCTTGAGATACTTAGGCCTAGAGTCCCTTTATACTGAGAGTCAAGACAACACCCCTCATGGAGTCACAAACGGGAATAAAGATTACAGAAATTGAACGTTTTTCGTAATCTTTGATCGACCCATTCTCGAGTTCCTTTCTTCGTTCCTTCCCTCATTCCGTTTGTTCCTTGTCGAACCCGAAATTCCTCGGTCCATTCCAGATTATAATCTTTGCAATCGGTGAAAATGTAATCTTTATTCCCGTTTGTGACACTGTGAAGGCCTAAAATCCGGTTAACCAATCAGAAATGGATTCGCATTGTCTTGACTCTCAGTATAAAGGGACTCTACTTAGGCCGGGAGGTAACGATGTGAGGATTTAGCGGAGTGGTTAGGAGGTGAAAAACCCTCAATATTCTCTTCACAAGTTTATCTGGGGCTATTTTTCAATCAACATGCGTGTGCTGTCAAAATTCATTGCAATTCATCAATCATATCGACGTGAAATCGAAACTTTCAAGAACGCGCTCATGTACTCCCAATCGCAGTGTGCACTTGAACTTTGATGCTAAATTCATTTATAGTGACTACGGCGACCAGACTTCGTGAAAACGTGTTGACGTCTCAGCAAAATTTACATTTGATTGTGGTTGTTCCGTTTTTTTTCATCTTTTCTTCCCCCTGTTCATTTGCGTCAGTACAGAACAATACCGTGAGTTAATTTTTGCAGAGTACTTGTCCTACTTTTGGTAATTTTTTTTTCTTTTTATATGGAAGAAAATAGAGTAAGTGGGGAAAAAATATTCAACGTAAACGGGAGATGTACCTATAGTAGGCATTACTTTTCCAAAATTTAACTTTTCTAGTCTTTTTCCGAGATTACAACATAGATTTTGGAACTATTTAGTTCAAATTGTTTTTTCACTTATGTTTCATAATAATTATGAACGCATGGTCGTTAATATTTTTTCTATTAGAGTCGAAATTTTTACTTTGAAAAGCTGACAACCTTTTTCGCGATCCTAGGATTGTCAAGTATGTTTTTTTCTCTCCGAAA